>NC_045795.1:33694770-33997800 GCF_009873245.2 Balaenoptera musculus
CTGGCCTCCTTGCTATTCGTTCTGTCTGGAAAATCATTCTCCCAGGAAACTGTACCCTCTCCCCTAATGCAGGTCCCCACTCAAATGTCACCTTCTCTGAGGGCTTCACAGATGACTCCAGCTAAAAAGGACTTCTCAGGAATTCTCTGGCGGTCCAGCGGTTAGGACTGTGCCCTCTCACTGCTGAGAGTGAGAGTTCAATCCCTGGTCAAAGATCCCACAAGCCACGTGGCCAAAAAAAAAAAAGCACCTTTCATCATCCTCTCTCCCCTTACCTGGCTTTAATTTTCTTCATCATTGGCCACGCTAAAGTCACATTTGCTTATCTGTTAATTACCTGTCTTTCCCAATAGAACATAAGTCCCCAAAAGGCAGGACTTTTGCTTGTTCACTGTTTTATCCCCAGGACCTCACTCACTAAGTATTTGTTGAATAAAAAAAAATTTTTTTTTGGAATGGATACATTTCAAGAAACATGCAGTCATCCTCACCACTGGGTAAAATGCACAAAGGTAGCAGAATCTCAGCAGAGGTGTGTTTGGGTTGAAAGAAGCTCTGGGTGACTATGGCATGGCAGGAGGGAAGGAGGGGGAACCTGATGGCACATTACTGTGTGGGGTTGGAGCCATCTTCTCTGATATCCCAAGGGGCTAATTTAGGCATCCCTTTCCTTGGGGCTCAAGAAGATAGTCCCCTGTGCATAGATCATATGTTTACCTGTCCATTTCCTACTTGATTAGGAACACGCAGAGTAGAGACTATTTCTTATTTACTTTTATTTTCCTAGATCCTAGGAAGGCATCTGACACATAGGAGGTACTCAATAAGTGTCAACCGGATAATGAATAGATAAAGCAATTCCAAGATCACAAATGGCATCAGGAGCAGAAGAAACGCCTGAGAGAAGTTATTTGACTGTTGAGAATTCTCCTAAGGCCAGGGCCGAATGACATTGCTCTTTGCATGTCCCTTAAACGTGACAGCAGAAGCAGTCATATCCTTGCGAGAGTAAATTCAGATTGTCAGTTGGTGGGAGACATTGCAATGAGGAGAGTGATGGAAGATGAGGTCAGAAGTTGATGACAGTTGATGGTGGCTTGGACTAGGATGGTAGGGCTGGAGGCCATGAGATGTGACTGGATTTTGGATGTAGTTTGAAGTTAGAGCCAATGTAATTTGCTGGTGAACTGCATTTAATGGGTAGATCAAGAGGGGAGTTAGGGATACCTCCAGAGTTTCTGGCCTGGGCAACTGGTTGTTAAATATCCACTTACAGAGAAAGGGGAGGACCAGGGTTGCAGAGCACAGTTCATTCAGAACATGGTACGTCCGAAGTGATGGCTGGGCGTGAAGAGGGCAGGAGATATGAGGCAGGAAAAGCAGGAACCAACTGTGGGCTGGAGATATGTATTTGGGAGTCAATAATGTATAGATGGTATTCAAAACCATGAGACCACGTGAGATCACTGTACTGAGTTGAATAGCATCCCTCACCCCATTTATGTCCACCATGAACTGTGGGTGTGATCTTATTTGGAAATAGGGTTTCGAAGATTTAATCAATTTAAGATGAGGTCATTCTGGATTAGGATGGTGTCCTTTTAAGAAGGGGAAAATTTGGACAGACACACATAGAGGGAAGACTCCATGTGAAGATGGAGGAAGAGATAGGAATTTTGCTGTGAAAGCCAAGGATTGCATGCAACCACCAGCAGGTAGGAGAGGCTAGGGAAGAGTCTTCCCTAGAGCCTTTGGAGGGAGCGTGGTGCCTGGATTTCAGACTTTTAGCCTCCAGAATTGTGAGAAAATACATCTCTGTTGTTTAAAGCCGCCTGGTTTAAGGTCCTTTGTTACTGCAGCCCCAGGAAACTACTACAATCACCAAGGATATGTGTGTAGGTTGTGGGCAGGGGACTCCCAAGGATGGAGCCCTGGGAAACTGACTCTAACGGAGGTCAGGAAGAGGAAGATGATGCTGCAAGAGACTGAAGAGGCACTGCCAGGGAGGCAGGAGGTCGAGCAGGAGAGCATGACGTTCTAGAGCAAATGTGGAGAAAGTATTTCAAGAAGATAGAAAACCCAAGGTGCTCCAGATACACTGATAACAATGAGGACTGACAACTGGTCATTGAACGTGGCCATGAGGAGGTCACTGGTGACCTTGACTCACCCAGTTTTGGTGGAATGATTGATGTGAACTGGAGGACGGGAGAGGAGGAATTGCAGGTAGCAGGTAGACAATAACTACCATTGCCCTTGATTTTATAGCCAGCAAAGAGAATTTTCTCATCTCATCCTTATAGCAACGCTATGAGATGTGCATCATTATTTATAGAAAGGGAAACCAAGGCTCGGTATCAGAGAATTTGTCCAAGGTCCTTGCCAGACAGGAAGTGTAGAAACCCAGACCTTCAGAAACAAAAATCCAAGCTATTCCCATATTTCCAAGTGGCAGTTGATCTGATAAATAAACTTGGAGACGGTTGGGAAAAAAATAAAACCTAGCTTTTGCCTGTACCCAAACGGCTCCAGGGCCTTCCTGGGTGACACTTCCATTTAAAGAGACCTTTTCCCCAGCCCCTCGCCTGGGCTGTACTCTCACCTGGCCTTTCCCCTCCTCCGGGTATCTTTGCCTGGTGGGGGAGGAGTTGCACAGGGATGGGAACCTCGCCCTAAATGACTGGTCCGTTTCCTATTCTCCACTCTTGGTCCTCAAGTAGAGGCTGGGCACTCAAATGCCTCCTGGGGCTGGGCAGGTAATGGACAGCAGTAAGGTGGGCCCTGGACACAACAATGGGGAGTGGTTGAGGCTGAGGGTAAATCTGAGCATGAAGGCCCTACCTGAAGGTGTTCAAATTCAAGTTTCAAAACCTTGGAGTCTGCCAACGAACATAACCAGGCCTAAGTTTGATCCTGGGCCAGTGTGCGGACTCAGATGCCTTAAGTGCCCCCATCATACTTCTCTTCCAGGATCTGGGGTCCATCCTTCTACCCCAAGGCTCCCTGCCCTGATACAAATAGGTATCCAGAGCTCACCCACACGACTGAGGTCTAAAGAACACCAGACACGAGAGCTGGGGAGACACCCTCACTCCACAGTCTCTGTACAGATCTTTACCCCTTCCAGGGCCTTCATCTGTCTCCTCTCAGTCTTGCTGACTGTCAACCCCTTGCTGGCGCTCTGTGGCCTCCTGGCTAACTTCTGTCTGCCTCTCCAGAACCCCTTCTCGGCCACCTTGGGAGGGTGATCTGTATGGGCTGCCTCAATGGCCCCCCTGCCTCTGGCTTCCTGTTGGGTGGGAAGCATGACTGAAGGTGTGAGGGAGGGAGCAGAGTGCAGAGCACGTGTTGCCCTGCTGCTTTCCACCAAAGGTCACAGCTCTCCTCAAAGTGGCCTTCTTTGTCTGACTTTCCTTCCTCTTGCCTTTAAGAGATGCTTACAGATCCCTCCTTTTACAGCCCTCTCCTTTTACAGCCCTGGATGCTGCACTATCCCTTGGGGTTTCCCTACACCTATCTATACCTTTGTAAATAATAGTCCCTTTGTGCTGAGTTGAATTGTGTCTCCCCCCCTCCCAAATTCATGCCTACCACCTAGAATCTCAGAATGTGACCTTATCTGGAAAGAGGGTCTTTGTAGATGTAATTAGTTAAGATCGTACTGATTTGGGGTGGGCCCTAACTCCAATGAGTGGTATCCTTCCTTAGAAGAGGCCATGTGAAGACAACTAGGGAAGAAGCCCATGTGATGATGGAGGCAGAGCTTGGAGTGATGCAGCTCCAAGCCAAGGAACGCCAAGGATTGCCTGCAACCACCAGAAGCTGGGAGAGGCACGTGACAGTTTTCTCTTGAGTCTCTAGAAAGGACTAACCTCGCCGACACCTTGATTTCAGACTTCTGGCTTCCAAAACTGGGAGAGAAGGAAATTTCTGTTGTTTTAGCATCCAGTTTGTGGTAATTCATTACAGAAGCCCTAGTAAACAAGCACACACTTTATCAAACTTTCTTTCAATTCTCCAAACTTGAGTGTGCCATCTGTTTCCTGTGGGGACTCTGCCTCTAGCTCACCTCATTTCCCTGGGGCTTTCCATGACCCTCAGTAAGCCCCAAATCCTCACCTTGGCACCCAAGATCCTCCCCAGTAGGGTTCCACACTGTTTTTCCTCCCCTCTTATTGCCTGGTTCCCACGAATGTGAATCCGCTGCCCCAGCCGAGCTGATCTTTTGGCTCCTGACCCTGCTTTGCAGTTGTCCCAGTTACCTTTTCCGGGTTCCTCCACCCAAATCTCGTCCATCCCTAAGCCCAGCTCCACACTTTCTCCTCCAGCAGGAAGATTTCTGGACTCCCCAACCCACAGAAATGGACCTTATTAGCTCTTGGTGCCAACACTCTTGGTGCAGTGTACACACCAGTGGGATCCACAGAGTGTCCTTTGTGACCTTCTCTCCAGCTAGACTGCAAGTCCCAGGAGATCAGGGAGACTGGCATGTTCTTCGGGTCAGGTCCCATGGTGCGGGCACACGGTAATGCATGTGAAGGGAGAGCCTGAGTGTTTCTGGAAAGGATGCTCCTAGTGTACCAGCAGGGGAAGAGGCAGAACCTTCCAGGCTCCAGGGAGAACCTGGGGTCCACAGCTCTTACCAGCTGGAACCCTTCTGTGACATCATAGTAGGGACAGGGGCCCTCAGTGATGCATACCAAGTAGACTTCTGTGGAGTCAAAAAGACACTTCAGTAGGTGGGAAAAGAGAATTGCCCCTCTCTCCCCAGTTACATCTTTCCTCTCTTCCCCTCTCACTTTTCAGTTCCAGGCTATATAACAGTGAGTCTGACTGATTCCCCTACTAGAGGTGTGTGTTGGGACAGAGGGTTTGAGGGTGTTCTAATCCTCCAGCCTGAAGGCACCACGCTTCTTCTCCTTGCCCTTTGCCCCCCTATCCCTCCTCTGAAAGCTCCTCTGGCTCACTGCTATTCTGAGCCCTCAGTTCATTCCCCACCAGCTCTCAATTCCACTCTCTTTTCAGAGAGAATGAAGAGATACTCTGTTGTAGAATCTGTCAAGTCCTCAATCCCGGAGGAAGAGAGCTTTCTTCAGAAAGAGGCAGAGTGAGTACTGTATTGAGGTAGGGAAACACTGTGCTTGCATTTAAAAAAAAAAAACATTCTTCTGAGCCTCTTTTCAACTGATCTGCAATTTCCCCCTTTTAGGAAAGCCTGGCACCCCAAGGAGTCGAGATGGGAGGCAGAGGGCAGCCTGGGGGCTCTGCCCTGTCACTCATCAGGGAATAGGCTCTGCCCCTCTGTGCCCCACGTCTCTGAGCCCTGCCTCTGTGGGTGTAGCCTGAGGACCAAGGCCGTATTACACCCCCGGCCCCCTCCAGTCTCCCACCTAGCCTCTCAGGCGCTCCCCAACTTGTCATCAGGAAGGAAGCAGCTGTCTTCTCCGGGGATTGTCTCATTCAAATCTCAACTCTCCCAGAGTTCTCCAAAGCCCAAGGCCAAGGCTAAGTCCCAGCTGCTCTCTTGGGACAGGTCAAGAGCTTCCTGGAGTGCCACGCCACTACGCAGGCCGGTACCCATGGGTGTGTGGCCTCAGGGATTTCTTAACCCATTCTCCAAGTGCTGGCCAGAGGAGCCCCTGCACACCTATATCCCACTGGGAGGGAGTCACTTTCCAAGCCAGGAAGCCATATCCCCAGTGATGTCACTTGTGGAGGGTGACAAACCCCAGTCCTCTCTACCATTCTGGTTTAAATAAAGATACATTTAGTCACTTATGGTTTTTCTCTTGGGTCTACTGAAAGCATGGTAAGGATCTGTTTTAACAGAATATATTTAATCTTCTCATTCTACTCCCAATTGGGTTTTCCAGGGTCCTGGTCTTATGATTGAGGGTCTTGATGGTCTTTCAGTTATGGCTGCCTGTAACCCTGTGTATGCGGGACACTGTGACCCTTGGATTTTTTTCTATAGTGTCCAGTTCCAGTGGGCCATGGAGTCAGGTTCACCTGAGTTCAATTTCCATAAACCTGATGATGGGATTTTGATTGGAACTGTATTGAATCTATAGATCTGTTTGGTGAGAACTGATATCATTAAATTATGAATCTTCACATTCATGAACAGGGTATATCTCTCCATTTATTTAGGTCTTTAAATTCTCTCAATAATGTCTTATAGTTTCAGTGTAGAGGTCTTATACATTTTTCATTAGATTTATTCCTAGGCATTGGATGGTTTTTGTTGCTGTTGAAAATTTTATTTTTTATATGGAATTTTTCTAAATATCGGTGATGGGTAGTGTAGGAAGGGGAGCCTCTGTAATACCTACTCTTAATTATTTTTAAGAATAGCTTTATTGAGATACAGTTCACATACTGCATTCACCCATTTAAAGTGTACAATTCAATGGTTTTTAGTATATTCATAAATATGTGTAACCATCACAATCAACTTTAAAACATTTTATCACTTCAAAAAGAAACCTCAGGACTTCCCTGGTGGTCCAGGGGTTAAGACTCTGCGCTCCTAATGCAGGCGGCCTGGGTTCAATCCCTGGTTGGGGAATTAAATCCCACATGCCGCAATGAAGATCCCACTTGCTGCAACTAAGAGCCGGCTCAGCCAAATAAATACATATAAATAAATATTAAAAACCCCCCTCATACTCTTTAGTTATTTACCTGCCAGTTGTATTCCTTTTATAATATTATTTTCTATTTTTTGTTGCTGGTATAGATTTATCTAAGTGTATCACTTGTATTCAGTGATGGCTAAGTACACATATTAATTCTCGTAGTTTGTAGAGTCTTTTGGATTTTCTATGTATGACATGTCATCTATGAATAATAATATTTCAACTTTCCCTTTTCAATTCTAAGTCTTTTATTTCTTTTTCTTGTCTCGCCTTGGCTAGGACGTCTAATACAATGTTGAATAGAACATTGTTGTGAATGGACATCTGTATCTTATACTGATCCAAAGGAGGAAACTTTCACTATTTCGTCATTAAATACGATGATTTTTTTTTTTTTTAACTTTTTGGGCTTATTTTATTTATTTATTTATTTATTTATGGCTGTGTTGGGTCTTCGTTTCTGTGCGAGGGCTTTCTCTAGTTGTGGCAAGTGGGGGCCACTCTTCATCGCGGTGTGCAGGCCTCTCATTATCGCGGCCTCTCTTGTTGCGGAGCACAGGCTCCAGACGCGCAGGCTCAGTAACTGTGGCTCGGGCCCAGCTGCTCCGCGGCATGTGGGATCTTCCCAGACCAGGGCTCGAACCCGTGTCCCCTGCATCGGCAGGCAGATTCTCAACCACTACGCCACCAGGGAAGCCCAAATATGATGATTGACGTAAGGTTTTGTTTGTAGACAGTCTTTATCAGATTAATGAAGTTCCCTATAAATTTACTAAGTGTTTTTTTTTTTTTTTATCATGGATTGGTCACCTGGTTTCCAATCCTGAATCTTCCAGTTATTAGTCATTCTACTCTGAGGAAATCACTGACTTTCTCTGAGACTCAGTTTCTCCATCTTAAATTGGGGGAAAGAATTCCTATCTTGAAGCTTCTTGTGGGACTTCCCTGGCAGTCCAGTGGTTAAGACTCTGTGCTTCCACTGCAGGGGGCACGGGTTTGATCCCTGGTTGGGGAACTAAGATCTCACATGCCTGTGGGTGCGGCAAAAAAAAAAAAACAAAAAAAACTTCTTGTGAAATTGAGAATATTTATGAAGAACACCCAACCCATAGTAAATGCTCAATTAAATACCTAACATTATATATTGTTTTATTTATCATCCTCCTGCCCACCCTAGCCCCATCCCATACATATACCCCATGAAGTTTTGCTTTGCCTCTCTTATTCAGTGCTGTATCCCCAGTGTTGAGAACAATGCCTGGCATATAGGAATTGCTTCAGGAAAGAAAATTTTTGATTAACCAATGTCTGTTTCCTCTTTTCTGGAACGCTATGGCTATAAAGCATGGTTTTAGAGCCCAGAATTATATTTGTCCTTAGAGAATCACATAATTCTCTTGGGCATTTCCAAAGTTCAGTCCCAACTCTCCTTCTGGCTTTTAAAAAGTTCATATTTTCTGCTTCTAGATTATTTAATCAATTTCTGCAATCCCTTCTCCCTTAACTTGTTGTACATCAAGAATAGAGCTTGAGGATCAAGTCCCAGCATCCCCAGCTGCACTACATGATGGTGGACAAGTCCCTCCGCCTCTGACCCCTGAGACCTTAGGGGTCTCCTCCAATTGTGGTTCCAATGAGACGTGATACTTGTGGCCTCACAAATCTCCTGAGAATCTGCTCTGCTTTATCCAAGTCTCTCCTAAGAGCAGCAAAGAAGGCGGATCCAGGATGAGCCTTCTAAACCCTCAGCAAGTTCTGAAATCAGGGAGGTGAACAAGAACTTGCAGCCTGAGGGATGAAGATTGGAACAAGGGCACCTCTGGACATTCCGCAATGCTGCCTGGCCGCAGTTTGTATCAGGACTTCCTTCTCCCTGCTGGAATGCTTTCTCATTGCCACCAAATCCTCTCTATCCTCCAGATCAAGTTTTCTCAACCTTGGTGCCATTGACATTTTGGACCAGATCATTCTTTGTTGTGAGGGCTGCCCTGTGTATGGGAGGATATTTAGCAGCATCTCTGACCTCTACCTTCTAGATGCTAGGAGCACTGCCCTCTCCATCTCACTGTGAGTTGTGACAACTAAAAATGTCTCCAGACAATGCCCATGGCCCTTGTTGAGAACCACTGCCCCAGATGATCTTTGTAAAGCCCCCCTTTCATCAGCCTCTCCCAGTTCAAACTGTCTCTTACTCAGTAGGCCTTTCCTGCCTCCCCCAACTTAAACTCATCCCCCTCTTCTTGGAACTCTGAGCAGACCAAGCCAGAGCTGCCACCACCCCAGGTGAGGACAGTGTCTAACATCTATGGAGCACTTATCCCATGCTGTTGTGCAGACTATCTGATGGAATCCTCACAACAGACCCATGAGTAGATACGTGTGTGGTTCACTCCATATTTCAGATAATGGAGCCCAGAGAGGTGAAGTCACTTGTCCAAGGTCACACAGCTGGTAAGTGGTGGATCTGGGATTCAAATTCTGACTCACAATGATCATAAACCACTCACTTTATGCCACTGGATATTTCCTCATTTATTTCCTATGTGTTCATCTGCCTCCAAACCCAACTGCAAACGCTTTGAGGGTAGGGACTAAAATACATTTGTGGATTTTCTGCTGTGCTCAGCACAGGGCAGGAGGGCCAAATACAACTTTAGTGATTGATTTCCTGCCAGTATGGAGTTTGACGCATTAGAAGGCATGAGTATGTGATAGAGACACAGATGTAGAGAACAAACGTATAGACACCAAGGGGGGAAAAGGGGGGTGAGATGAACTGGGAGATTGGGATTGACATATATACACTACTATGTATAAAATAGATAACTAATGAGAACCTACTATATAGCACAGGGAACTCTACTCAATGCTCTGTGGTGACCTAAATGGGAAGGATATCCAAAAAAGGGGTGATATATGTATACGTATAGCTGATTCACTTTGTTGTACAGCAGAAACTAACAAAACATTGTAAAGCAACTGTACTCCAATAAAAAAAAAAAGGCATGAATATGTGGATGAGACTGAGGATTGGGAAGAAGAAATTTTCAATTTTACGCTTAAATAAAATATATATTCACAAAATGCATTGAACAGAGATGCACATCTCAATGAATTTTCACAAATTGAACACATTGTGTAACCAAATCAAGAATCAGAGCATCTTCAGCCCAGACTCCTCCCTCATACTCCCTTCCATCCATCCTCTCTTGAAGTATCTACCATCTTGCCTTCTAATAACAAAGGTTCATTTTGCCTCTTTTTGTACTTTTAATAAGTGGAACCATGTATTTCTTTGTGTCTGGTTTGTTTTGCCCAGCATTGTGAGAATCATCCATGGTGTTGTATGTAGCAATAGTTCATTCTTTCTCTTTTCTCTAGAGTGTTCCGTTGTGTGACTATACCACAGTTTGTAGTTTTGGAGTTATTGTGAAGAGCGCTATGTGACATTAGTGTACATGTCCTTTGGTGAACATAGTATGCATTTCTGTTGGGGCAATGCTTACCTATGGAAGTGCTGGGTCATAGCTATGCACCATGCTTCAGCTTTAGTAGATACTGAAAGGTTCTCAAAGTTTTTATATTTGGAGGCTTTTAAAGCATAATTGATGCGCCCTTCCCCCACCCTGGGTGTTTTTCTGAAGAGATGGGAGGAGAGGAGTGGTATGACCTCCCTGGAATCTTCCAGATGACTACGCCTGTACTAAGAACTTTCTTTATAGGAAAAGTATGTCAGAGATGAAAGGGACCATACAGATCTCAAGTCCAAGGCTTTCATTATGCACAGGGAAAAACTGAGGCTCAGAGACAAGGGTTGACTGGTCCAAGGTGGTGTGGTTCTAGCCTGGTCTAGAAGCCAAGTTTCTGGATTCTAGATCCTCATTTTGCTATCTGAGTACTTGAAGAGACTGCTCATCTGGGAGGTGATCGGGTGGAAGTAGATGCTGGATTGGACCCACCAGGATTACATGGGATGCGTGAGAGGTGGGGGTGGGGAGGTGGGACTGGAGACTTGTCTTGCTCCCTACATTTTCCTTGAGTCTGGGCTGAAGCCAAGGAGAACACAAGCCTGGCTGGTCCTCCCACCAGGGGAAGTCAAAGTGAGGGGCTTTACAATTAGAGCCTGGAAAATCTTCCACCTCACAGCCTCCTCCCCTCTCCCCTCTCCCCTCCCCAGTCCAGGGAGAGGATGGGGTGGGGGAGGGCTCTGCTGGCAGTAGGGACAGGGGTTCCAAGGTCTGGACACAAGATGGGCTTCCCCCTCAAGGGGCTCACAGTCTTCGGCAAAGCCAGACAGACTTTGGGCATAGAGCAAAACCCCACTTATGACGTACTGAAGTTCCACCCACTAGGAACCTGGCCAGAGCCTTAAGCCAACTTCCAGCGGAAACGGCTAAGCCCACGAGACCACCAGCTGCAGCCTCAGTCCTTACCTGGCGCCCCAAACCCACCCCTATTCCTGCAGCCCTCAAACTTCCGCATCCAGGTCCCCGCCCCACGGTCCACATCCGCCCCGCCTGAAATTCACTTTCCATTTTCATTAAAGTGGTTTAAGCCAACCGTCCGGAGGGAATAGAAGATGTCCCCCTACCTTGCCCCAACTTCTCTTATCTCACACCTCCTTCCCAGATCCAGAGGTCCCCACCAGGTAGATGAGACCTAAGGGAAGAATAAAAGAGAGGGGTTGCTTCTCTTTGCAAACTCTTTTGGCACCCCCTCTTCCCTCCCCATCTGCCTTCCCGCCGTGGCTCCCGCGCCGGGCTGGGGCGCCAACTAAATCTGATCAAAATGCAATTGCCAAGTCGTTAAGGTATTTGAATTTAAAAAAAAAAAACAAAAAAAAACTCCCGAGAAAGAAAGTATTTGATGGCTAATAATCTCATTTCAATATAATGGGACCTTCTTCTGCAGAGAGCAAGACAGGTTAAGAGATATAATTATGACTTTGCAAACTCTCTCCCAAGCGCGGGAGACGCACTGACAGGTCTGCGCGCGGCTGCGCCCGACTCCGCTCGCTCCGAGGGGAGACGCTTTGTCTGCAGGGCCCGTTAAAGAGACACGGTCCCTTTTCCCCCCTCGGCCTACATTACAATTTAACTGTCAGCCGCGTCTTCACCCCAGGATCGGCTCTGAGTTCCACGCGAGGATCGGGGGTGGGGTGGAAGAGGAAGACCGGACTAGGGGGAGGGGGAAGGAGAGCGAGGGCTGACCTGTCAAACGCTGCCCCCTGGAACTGCGAGCTGGGCTGTCAAACCCGCTCCCTTAGTGGGCTCTTTAAGGTCACGTTTACACTGCAGGGTTCCGGTGCAGCTATGATTGGGCGGGGTGCTGGTCGTGGTGGTAATTCAGGAAGCTCAGATTTATCTATCGCCCGTCTCCAAAGTAGCCCTTTCTGAAGGACCCCAAAGGAACAGGTTCCTTCCTGGCAGAATTGCTCGGTTTCAGCTGGCGGAAAGGAACCGAATTAGGAAACTGGGGTGAGATGGCAGTGGTGCTGTTCATGCCAACCTTTTCCTTTTTCCTACACTCTAAACAAACTTTTTTCCTCCCCTTTACTGTAACGGGAGAAAAATACTCATTTGAAGCCCAGATAGGAAATCCTTGAAGAAAGAGAGATTTTCTCGGTTTCACATCTTGCCCCTTCAAGAAAGTGCGAGAAAGAAAATCTCTAATTCGGTGTATACGTGTGTGCCGGGTGGGTGGAGAGGAGGCAAACGACCGGCCCAGCACAGTTAGAGAGTATTGATTGCAGTTCGGGTCAAGAGACCGGGGGAGAGTCAGTGCCAGAAGCGCGAGAGGTGTTTGAGCCGCGGCAGCCAGCGAGCTCAGCGGCACAGCGGCGCCGAGCGACCCGGGGCCCCGACTTGGACGTGTGGGCGAGCGTCTGTGCGAGCAAGTGCGCACGTGGGTGAGCAATGCTCCCAGGAGAGCTCTCCGCTCCCAACCCTGCCAATAGTTGGAGCCGGAAACCGAACGCAGGGACGCACTAAAGACAGACCGACAGACTGACACGCCTGTCCCGAGAAAAGGAGCCAGGGCTAAAGGGGACCGGAAGCCCGTGGGGTCCCTGTCTTCGCTTGTCCGCGACTCTCTCAAAGCGGACAGGAGATTTACCCTGGGTATTTCCCGCAGATCTCGGCGCCGCCCAGTTTTGCGCTGAAAGAATTCGGAGGAAGCGGGTGCGCCACCACCTCTCCCCAACACTCCAGGCCCCTCGAAGAGTGGCCGGGGGGGGACGCCGGCCATGTGGCCGCAAGGGATGAGGCTCCGGCGAATCCCTGGGCCATTCTGATGGGCGGGGCCGGTAGGCCCAGAGGCGCCGCGACCCCTTCTCGAGTTGGTGAGGCCGTGGGGCCAGGGTCCCAGGATTCCCTCCGATCCTCGCGCCCGGCCCCGAGGACTGTTCGCGACGCCTTGTCGCACACCAGCCACAGCGACTCCCTAGAGTCATTCGCGCGGCAGTAAAAATGAGGTTGGCACTGTCGTGTCCTGCGTGGACAGCACACCTGGCTGCGTATCCTTAAAGTGCCGTTTGTACGCGAGCGGGGTCACCCTCACTCGCCAGACGGCTCCCCCTGGCGGCCCGGGACGCAGATTTCCCTGGCCGCGGAGGACTTGGGGAGAACCAGGCCCCCGAGAAAGAGAGAAGCGATGCTCACCTGGTTGGTTCGGGCTGAGCACCCGCCCCAGCTTATGCTGCCCCTTCGGCTTGGTCGGGCCCGGGTGGGGGGGCCTTACCCTGCTGTGGCGCCCCTAGCTTCTACCGCCGCGCACCGTAGGATGGAAAGGGGACGTATCTGGAAGCAGCCCCCCAACCCTGCTCCACTCACTAGTGAATACTTTGCTAGGCGGGTTTCTGACACCCTGCCCATTTTTTTCTTGGTGTTCAATGATCCTATACGACAGAGGCCTGGCGCGCGGCCGCCGCAGGGGAGCGTGGCTGACGGGAGCCATGTGGCCGCGAGGGCGGGGAACTCGGCTGGGATTCCCCGGGTGGTGGGTCGGCACTGGGGACCGAGCCGATGGCTCTGGGAGCGGGGGCTAGTTCGGGGCGCCGAGGACTGCGGGCCGGGGTCCTGGCCCGGTGGGGGGCGCCGGGGAAGGCGGGCGCGGGCCGGGCGCGCCGCCGGCGGGGTCAGGGGCGAAGGGGCAGGCAGAGGGCAGCGCGCGGGGAGCCGGCGCTGCGTCTCGGGTTACGCGGCCCGGCCCTCCCACCCGCAGCTCGGGCGCGGGGGCCCGGGCGGACTCGGGCCGTCCCCCGCTGTTTGCATTTCTCTGGCAGGCGGCGGAGCTTGGGTTGAAAGGAATCGCCTCCATTTGGAACGTTGTTTATTTTTCTTAACTAGCCAGCGCCGACAGACGACCCCGAAAGCACGGCGGCCGGACCCGGCCGAGCCCTCGCTGGGAAGGGGGTCAGGACCGCAGGCGGCCCGACGAGGGGGGAAGCCCCCCCCGGGGAATGCGCCCGGGTCCCCTCGCGGCTGGATTGGGGGAAGGGTCGCGGTAGAGGAGAGAACGACTTTCTTCCATGTAGGAAAACCTACTTTCTCCTGTCGCAGTTACCTTAGCTTTGACCTTGCGCGAGGCGGGGCGGCGAAGTGGTTAAGCTTTCCGGCTTGGGCGTCCCGCCGCCTTGGATTTCAATTCCGCTGCCTCCATTTTTTTACCTCCGTGACCTTGAGCAAGCCGTCTTTGTGCCTCAGTTTCCTCAATTTTCAAATGGGTATAACGTAGTGCTTAGCTCTTTGCGTTGTTGTAAGGACTAAATGAGCTCCTTCACATAAACCCTTAGCGCTGGGCCTGGAACTTGCCAGGAGCTCAGGAGACGTTAGCCCCTCTCGTCGGGGCTGCGGATGGTTGTTGGTTCTCTGGCCACGGGAGGGTCAGTGGGGTGGGGGCCGCCAGCAAATGTGCGGCCCACCGGGAAGAGGCTCGAGCTGGAGGCCCACAGCTCTCAAGCTCCGGGAGAGGTGCGGGCTAGGGAGAGTTCTGAGCGTTTTGACATGAAATGAATAAAATGCAAATGATATTCCAAGACAGATGCTAATGGGGATCTATGCTTTGAGCGTCCACAGCCCCGGCAGTGCCCAGAACAGTGGCGGAGCTGGTGTGAACTCAGAGATGGACAGGGTCCAGCAGCCCGGGGCTCGTGTGTGTGTGTGTGTGTGTGTGTGTGTGTGTGTGTGTCGGCGCGCGCCTGCTCCGGAATGTGCGTAGCCGGCTCCGGGTGTGCTCGCGCCGTCATGAAAATGAGGTCAGGGAAGGTCGTTCCACTCTGCAGCATAAATCAAGGAGGAAAGGAGAATGGATGTGAGAGACAGTCCCTGGAGACCGCCCCGAGAGAGGCTGAGCGAGGGAAGCGGGAGGGGGAAAAGTTCTGCGGAGAATGGGTGAGAAGCGGGCCCAGGCGCTCGCCCTCCCCGCGCTTCCCGCCCCGGCGGGTCCCTTCGCCGAGCAGCGGCGCCCCAGACTCAGACGAGATCGTGCCTTTAACCCCCGCATCCTCCTCCCCAGGCTCCCAACACCTTTCTCTCCTTCCCCCCAACCCCCTAATTTAAATGGTCCTCATCTAAGCGCTCTTTGTGTGGACGGTGAAGCGCCTTACGCCCAGCCTCCTCAGGAGCAGATCAGTGCTCCCGCGCACACGCCAATTGCACTCGCAATCGCACACTTGTTACTCCCGCGCGCAACCTCCGGGGCTCCCGGGGACGCCCTGCGGGGATCGGAATCCAACGTCCCGGAGCGGGCTGCTCTCCGCTGTCCTCGTGCCGCGCGACTCCGGCCCCGCGTTCTTTCTCCACTCAGCCCGCCTCCCCGGTCTCGCTGACACTCACTACCACCGTCCTCCAGCCCCTCTGGCTCTCCGTTTTCCACCAGCCGCTGGGGGAGCGCGGTGCTTCAGGCCTGCGCGCTGTCCTCTGACCCCAACCGGGAATCTCCGGAGCCTCGGTCTGTCCTGGGCCGGAACCGAGGCACAAGTCCCGGGCGACCTGGCTCTCAGGGAAAGGGGGACCAGTGTGGGGCAGTCCGGTATGGGGTAGGGGGAGAGGGGGTTAGCTCTCCCTTCTTTCTTCGAGCTCCAGGCCCAGAGGGCTGAAAGTGGGGCAGGACACAGTGCAGAAGGACCGCAGCCCGAAGCGCCTCTGTGGAGCCCGGGGCGCTTTGCTCTCCGCTGGCACCATGGGTACCCGCCGCTCCAAGAACACGAAGAGAGCAAGAAGGAGGATGGCCTGGACGGCACCCACAGTCGGAGCTTTGGGCCTGCATCAGATTTATTTCCCACTGCATTCTTTTTATGAAAATAACAATGATGCCTAAAGCCTATACGGTAGGCACAAAATCGGCACACAATAATATATATTGAATTAAATTTACATAGAGCTGTTAACCATCATGATTCTTCCCTGAGCCTCCACATTTTGTAGATTAATTCATTAAGTCATGCATTCATTCAACAAATATTTAGTGAGCTCCTACTAAGTGACAGAGAAACAGAAGGCCAAGAGACTGGCCCTCCCGGCACTTACATTCTCCTGGGACAGAAAGACAGTAAAAAACCTCAGACACATAATACGACTGGGTATTAGGGTGGGTAGGCCTGTGTGCTGTGAAGGAAAGATTAAGGTGGGTTAGAGAGGGCCTCTTTGGGGGGAAGACAGAGACCTGAATGAAGTCAGGAAATGAGCCATGCAGACTTCTGGAGGGAGAGGGTCCAGGCAGAGGGACTTGCCAGTGCAGAGATGGAGAGTTGGAAAGTGCCTGGGGTGCAGCCTGACAGGGAGGGGAGAGGAAGGAGGTGAGATGGAAGGTCAGGCCTGGCTTTGTAGGTCTTGGAGGGGAGTTTGGGATTATATATACTTGGTGTGATTGGGAAGCCACTTGAGAAGTTTTTTAAAAACAGACTGACACAACTTGTGTTTTATAAAATGATAAACAAAGACAGAATTTAACTACCTTGTCCATGGTTTCCAGGTTTGTGAGTTTCTTAACCCAGCCCTCCAGCTTTGTCTCAGTCCAACATGTCAGAGATGCATGCCTAGGCAAGACTGCCCCAGAAGGAGCCCAGGAGACATCTTGAACGGTACTCCGTTACTCCCACCCATACTTTTAGGAAGGTATCCAGAATGGGGCAGTGGGTAGGGTCTCTAAATCTGCCAGCCCGGGAATCTGGGCTGTGGGCGAGGACTCCCGGGCCTCCAGCTTGAGGATTCCTGACTCCCCAGCCCACCTGTTGCCTCTGCTCTGCCTACCCTGGGCGTTTTCCGGGCTGTGGAGACTGCGAGGGCCACTCTGGCGCGAGAAGGTAAGATCCGGTCTCTCCGCGACGCTCCAATTCCGCTGCTCCGGCTGCAGAAATCTTTCTCCCAGAGCGAGTGAGTCTGCCTTTGCGCACAGCCAGCACCGTGGTCCCACACCGCCTCCAGGTGGCCAACAGGGATACTGCAGCCGGCGTCGGTATAGGGTGCAGAACAGTAACCAGAGACCGCAGGGGGCGCCGGAACAGGCTTACTGATGGCCTACCAGGTGCCAGGTGTTGTGCAAGGCGCTTCGCTTACTCTATTTAACCATCAGAGTAACCCCGGGAGAGAGAGCTAGCATTTCCCTCACTCTACAGTCAAGGAAATTGAGGCCAAGAGAGGCAGTGTGCTTTGTCTGAGAACATATAGCTAGTAAATGGCAGAATGATTTACTCACTTTTGCACTGTCTCTTGGTGCACATAGGGTGTGTGAGAAGAGGCAAACATTGGCCTCCATCCTAGGAAGCTCTCCCTCCCTTTGGCCCTGAAGAATCAGCTAAAAAATGTCTTTAGCAGGTGCACTGAGCTTCCAGATCCATCCCTGGGAATGTCTCAAGGTCTTTTCACCTTCTCCCTCCAAGCCCATTTCAGATGGGTCCATAGTCTGCGGGTTGAGATCAGTTCAGGCACAGCTGCACAGCTCTGTCTTGCCTGCTGCATGACCGGGTGGTGGTCAGGGTCTCTGTCCCCTCTCTGAGATTCAGGCTGGTCGAGCACCCTTGTCCCTCACGGGGAAGAGCAAGGTGCACTGAGTGGGGAGTTCTTGAACCTTAGATAGCACAAGAAGGGAAGGCAGAGGGTGACCACACTGAGCCCACTCAGTGCTCCTTTTCTATCTTGAGTCCCAAGGTCGGGAGATCTCTGATTGGCATTGGGGCTCCCTCTTATCAGGCCCTGGGACTGCTCAGGCTGGTTTTGCACCTGCAACCGGTGGGGAGAGGACGCCTGGGCAGAGAGAGGCTGCCGCTCCAGCGCGGACGTGGGCGCCGTTCTCCATCCTCTGCTGCCCCCTGGTGGGCCAGGATATGGCTGCCGCCTCCAGCCTCCTGCCCACCCAGCGGAACAACCTTCTCGTCTTCTCACCTTCCTTGCCTGGACAAACAAAGGCTCCTTCCCAGAAGCCAAAGGTATCCTGGGAGAGAGATGTGAAATTTCTGGGAAGGTTAGGCTGCACAACATCCCCGAGCTGTGTCCACATAACACCAGGATTATCACCCCCAACAAACGTTTAAGAAGAGGCTACCGTGCACTGCCCTCCCAGGGCTCACAGTTTAACAGAGAAGACAGACCCCAAATGACTCCTACAGTCTTTATTATTATTAATTATTTTTAGCTTTTAACTTTATTTATTTATTAAAACAATTTTTTGCGGGGAGGGCATGCTGTGTGGCGTGCAGGATCTTAGATCCCTGACCAGGGATTGAACCCGCGCTCCCTGCAGTGGAAGTGGGGAGTCTTAACCACTGGACCGCTAGCTAAGTCCTAGCTTTTAACTTTTTTTTTTTTAAACATCTTTATTGGGATATAATTGCTTTACAATGTTGTGTTAGTTTCTGCTGTATAACAAAGTGAATCAGCTATATGCGTACATATATCCCCATATCCCCTCCCTCTTGCATCTCCCTCCCACCCTCCCTATCCTACCCCTCTAGGTGGTCACACCAGCTTTTAACTTTTAAATAATTGTAGATTCAAAGGAAGTTCAAAGATAGTACAGAGAGGTCCTGAGGACCGTTCTAGGGCACGTGTAGATTCTTGTAAACATCACTGCAATCAAGAGGCAGAACTATTCCAGCACTGCAAAAATCCCCCCCATGCTACCCCTTTATAGCCACACTCACTCCTCCCTCTCTCAACATTGTTAAGCACTGACAACTGATGTGTTTTCCATCTCTGTAATTTTGTCATTTCGAGAATGTTATATAAATGGAATCACACAGTATGTGACTCTTTGAGACTTTTTTTCACTCAGAAAAAAATATTGAGATCCATCCAACTTGTGGCATGTATCAACAGGTCATTCTTTTTTACTGATGAGTAGTACTCCGTGGAGGTACACATAAACAGTTGGTTTAATTGTTCATCCATTGAAGGACATCTGGTTGTTTTCAGTTTGGGGTTTTTACAAATAAAACTGCTCTGAACAGTCACGTACAGGTTTTTATGTGGACATAAATTTTTATTTCTCTCGGATAAATGCCCAAGAGTGCAATTGCTTATGGTTTCTTACCATAATTGTTTCTTATGGCAAGTGTATGTTGACCTTTTTAAAGAAACTGCCAGCTCTATCTTTCTTGACATCCTCTTAACAGAGGGTTTTGCAGAACAAAAGTTTTCAGTTTTGATGAAGTCCTTTTATCAATTATTTTCTTTTATGTATTGAATTATGCTTTTGGTATCCTGTCTAAGAACTCTGCACTAAGCTCCAGGTCCCAAAGATTTTCTCCTAGGTTACCTTCTGAACTTTTATAGTTTTATGTCTTACATTTAAATCTATGCTTCATTTTGAGTCAACTTTTGTATAAGATGTGAGGTTTAAATCAAATCCTTTTTTTTTCTTCTTATGGATATCCAATTGCTCCAGCATCATCTGTTGAAAAGACTATACTTCCTTCATAGAATTGCTTTTGCATGTTTGTCAAAAATCAGTTGGCTTGTGTGATGTTATTTCTAGGTTCTCTATTCTGTTCCATTGATCCCCTCCACCAGTATCGCACAGCTTTGATTACTATATATATATATATATATATATATATATATATATATATATATATATATATGATTCCTTCCACTCTATTCTTCTTTTTCAGAATTGTTTTCATTCTTCTAGCTCCTTTGCCTTTCCTTTCCCAGCCAAAAAAAAAAAAAAAATCTGGCTGGGATTTTGATAGGAATTTCATCAAACTTGTGTATCAATTTGGGGGAAACTGATTACTCTGTTAAATCTTCCAATCCATGAACACTCTGTTTATTTAGATCTTTTATTTCTTTCATTAGTGTTTTGTAGCTTTCAGCATACAATTCCTGCACGTGTTTTGTTAGATTATATCTAAGTATTTTATTTTTAGTGAGTGATTGTAAATGGTGTTGTATTTTAAAAAACAATTTCCACGTGTTTATTGCTAGTATATAGAAATATAATTGATTTGTGTGTATTGGTAGTTTGTCCCTTTGCATTGCTGAGTAGTATTCCCTTGTATGGATGGACCACAGTTTGTTTAGCCATTTGCCAGTTGGGTTGTTTCCAGTTTTTGGCAGTCATGCATAAGGGCACTAAGAGCATCATGTCTGTTTTTTTTTTTTTTTTTTAATGAATGTAAAGTCAATCTACTTGCTGGGTTGAGTAGTGAGTGATAAGTCAGGGGTGGGCGCGGAGCAGGGCGTCAGTTGGTTGTGCTAAGCTCACTGGACAATGGAGGGGGGACAGAATATATGTGTAATTAAAGTGGTAGGTTGCCAATGAGAACACACCACACGGAAGATGAGCCTCCAGAGAGGACACTGAGACTTCCTGCCACCAGGAGACTAAGTCAGGGCCAGACACACACAACCTTCCACTGCTGTCCTGGGGCAGGGGGAGGGGTGGAGGGAGCAAGACTGCTGGAACCTCTGACGTCCTCACAATCCCCTCACTTCAACAGTCATGAAAATATTGCCATCTTATTTTACCCAAGTGCATTTTATTATAAAAATATTCAAACAATGCAGAACACAGGGTAAAATGTGAAAGTCCCCCTTCACACACACCCCCACCCCTACCCAGACTTAACTCCTGTTAACATCATGAGGCAATCCTTACACACTCTCCCCTGTTTTTACACACACACACACACACACACACACACACACTGTATCTATGGATATAGATTTATCTTCATTTTAACTCATATTAATGAGGTACTATGACTATATGTGTCACTCAGCAGCTTGACATTTTTTTGCACCTAAATGTTTTGGTGAGCTGATCTATGTACATCAGTACACACAGATCTGCCTCATTCTTTCCAACCTGCTGCACAGTGCCCTGTACTAGTGAGGAAACATCACTTACTTAGTTCCTTTCCTTGTCATGGTCAGTTGATTTATTTCTCAGTTTCATTATTATGTAAGATGTTGTGACACATAGCCTTTTATTTACCTCGCTGTGCACATGTGACTATGTTCTCTCACGTAGACCCCAGGAATGACTGAATTGTTTGCAGGAAGGGGCTGCCTGTTTAATAGTTGATAAATCTGGACAAACTGATTTCCTAAAAGGATGCACTAATTTATATTCCTGCCAACAGCTTTTGAGACTGCCCATTTTCTCACAACCTTATCACCACTGGAAATGACCAATCTTTCAAATTCTTATTAATTTAATGGGTGGAAAAATGATCCCCTCTCTCAATTGTTTTAATTTGCATTTTCCTATTTACTAATAAAATTGCTCCTGTCTTCTGTATAACTTTTCCATGGGTGTTTTTTTGGATTGAAATTTCTGTCCTTTTCGGTTTCTTCTGTAGAGTTGTTGCCCTAGTTATAAAGTAATTCAGACCAGTAAATTTGCAGATCTAATTGGCTTTATTCAGAGATTCATGAATCGTCAGCATTTCATCTAGAAGGGCACTCCAAGGAGTTGTACAGAATGGAAGGTTGTTATAAGAAGAAGGGTCGGGGGCAAGGGAGCTGTTAGCAAAAGAAAATAAAGTATTATCTTAAGGCCTGGGCATCTTTTTGGGGGGGAAAGGAGAAAGGGTTTTATCATGCAGACGGCCTCTTCCTCCTCTGAGGGATTAGCTCATTAGTGCTGACCAGAACATTCCAGACTGGTTGACTGATTGTTCCTGGGGGAGGTTGAGACTGCAATTAGGTCAGGTATTAAGTCTAGGTTAGTTGTCGTGGGCTTTAGTACAAGTGGTGCCATTTTGGGCCTGTGGTTTTTCTCTTTAACACCCTTTACTTATTGATTTTATGAGTTCCTTATACATTCTGGATATTTTTTGTTTTTTTTAAGATTTATTTATTTATTTATTTAGGCTGTGCCAGGTCTTCGATGTGGCATGAGGGATCTTTTAGTTGCGGCATGCAGACTCTTAATTGCAGCATGCACGTGGGATCTAGTTCCCCGACCAGGGATCAAACCCGGGCCTCCTGCATTGGGAGTGCAGAGTCTTACCCACTGGACCACCAGAGAAGTCCCTGGACATTTACTTTTTGTATAACATATATTATTTTTCTATCCTGTCACTTTTTAAAGACAGTGTTTATAGCATCTTTTGTCATACGTAAGAATTGGTTTTCTAAGTAGAAAATCTGTAAGGCTTTTCCTTCCTGGCTTCTGTGTGGGGAGCTGTTTGTATGGAGGGGCCAGTCCTCTGTGGAAAGGGTGAGGGGCATTTCTCCTGGAAGCCTGGTGCAAGTGGAGACCCATTTCCTCAGGGAAGGACTTCACTAGGGACACCGTGGGCGATTATGAAATTTTGGCAGCTGCAGGGAGCCCTGTGTTTCCCACCAGTGTGCCTGAGCTCGCCTCTTGGAGCCTAGTTGGGGTGACAGTGAAGCCAGACCTGGGCTGAGTGTGGGGAGGACATAGTCTTGCTTTACACCTGGGTCCAGTGACTGGCAGGTCACAGTGAGACTCCCTCCTTTACCCCGTGAACAAAGAACAAAGAACTTTGCTTACCATCCAGTTCTACAAGGGTTAAGTCATAGCCCACTGCAGTTGCCCATGACTGTACTCTGAGAGGAATTCGGGGTGAAAAACAGCATAAGGCCCAATGAGCTTTGGATAAACGGGCCCCTAGAGAGTTAGACGCATATCCCAGGAAGAATTCCAATGACCCCAGATTCTTGCATCTTCTCATTCACAGGAAAGCACTAAAATCATTAACTCAAAATATCTGCTCTTTGTGATAAGCAGTGATCTTTTACCAAGATGTAAGCTTGACTACACATATTCCCTGGCCAAAAAAAATCACATATAAACTGGCTTCTCCTCTACCTCTTCGGAGCAGTTTCCTCAGGGCTACTGAGCAGCTGTCTCTCGGGCTATAGTCCTCAGTAAGGGTCCCTGAATAAAACTTAAACTCACAACTCATATGTCATGTGTTTTTCTTTAAGTTCAACAGCCCTTCTTCCTGGGGTAGGCATGGCCCTGCCCAGAGAAACCCTTCCCATTCCCTCGGGCTTGGGTGTCTCTCCCCAGGAGCCTGGGATAGCTGCATGGCCTCAGGTCCAGAGGGCCCTCAGATTGGGGGAGGGGAGTGGCCTCCCGTGTGCCATACTGAAACACACCTCCTGGCTGGCCCTCTGGCCGCAGGGCCTCATCTCTCTGGCCCACCCCTTCCATCTCCTACCATCTCTCCCATCCTCCTCCTCAACCTCTCATCTCAAGTCAAGGGCACGTGCAGGCCAGGTGGAGGTGGTGTTAGCAGAAGGGGTCCTCCCAGCCAATCCGCCCCCTGCCTTGAGCCCTTGGGTGGGGTTGGAGGGTCTGAGGAATGATGTGGTCCCTGGGGAACAGGCCTGATTCATCAGGGCTCCCCCAGCATCTTTGAGAAGAAAGAATTGAGAAGGATAAAGCCCTCCTTAAGAAAGTGGGAGGCCTGGGGTGATGGGCTCTAAGGGAACAGGGGAGAAAGGAAGCGGCGCCAGGAGAAGCCCCCGTCCCCCAGGTGCACAGAACATCTCTGGGCCCTTAGAGACCTCAGCTCTGCCCGCCCTACCCCACCCCGCGGCAGCCACAGGAAACTGCTGTGCTCTTGGCTCCCCTTGCCCAGCTACCCCCTCCCCCCATTCAGGTGGGGCAGGGGTGGGCTGGGCAGGCAGGGGAGGAGTTGAGAAGTCCCCGGAGGACACTGTGGTCATCTCAAGGCTGTCCGCTCTCCCCCGCCCCCGGCACTTTCTACACGGTGTCTCTCATTTCCTGGGTCCTGGTTTTATCCTCCCCACCCCCCAAAAGTTGGGCTAAAGACAGTTGACAAGGTCAGAGCGTCGTTTGGATCCTGACCATTGTCTGAAGCCCCACTGGACCTCAGAGGCCTCACGCTCAGGTCTAACTGGTGGGTCAGTGATGTGTTTCCACCCTGGGAGGTTTTGTGGGTGCTGGAGGGGAGAAAAGAGCTGGGAGCAAAGGAGGGGGGGCGTGCTGAGCAGGGGTCCCCAGGGGGGCTGGGGCTGGCTCAGGAGGAAGGCTGGGAGGAGGGGAGAGGCAGCCTGGGTGCTGGGGGTACCACTGAACCTCAGCTCCCCTGCCAGAGGACATGAGGTTGGGGAAATGCTGTTTGAAAAAATAAGTAGACGAAAGAATCTAACCTCCTTTCCTTTAATGAACCTGAGGATTTTTAGAATCAGGAAAACATTGGTGTTTATATGTAATTTACAAAGAAAAGAGGAAAAAAACCAAGAAACCTAGTGCGGTAGGTGCAATTCGAGGTGTGGTAGGCGCAGTTCGAGGTGTGGCCATTGCAGACGGCAGCCGACCAGTGCCGAGTTCAGGGCTTCACCGAAACGGGGCACGTTGCTAGGACTGTGGCTGTGATGGTGGCTGCATTTGCTGTCATCATCTGTCGATACCAGGTGGGACTCCCCAGCTGTGCCAGTCATCGGGCCTGTCCAGGGGGCACCGATGAGGCTGGAATCCCACGAGGTGCTGCCTGAGTAACCCCCTAAGAAGGGGATGCAGTTTTCTAATCGGCAGGCCCAGAGAGGTGCCTTTTTGTAACCTCCCCACAGGAAGGGGGGGACCATTTGTCTTATTTCCAGAGAGGAGCACGATGTGCCTGCCGTTGGCACTGTCATCGGAGCTTAGGGCCCAGATATGCCACTCCGTTCCTTTATTTTTAACTCACTGTATTTTTTATGAGGAAGTATTTAAAAATAAATTGTAGAGATTCTGACATTTCACCTTTAAATAATTCAGTAGGCATCTCTAAAAAAAGAGCTTCTTGCTACATAGGAAATTAATATTATCACAGCCAATGCAATTAAAAATCATTTCTTAATAGCCTGCGTTCACTAGCCCATATTCAGATTTCCCCAGTAAATTCAGCACTTTAACTTTGAACAGGAACCCATCTGCCTGAGACCTCTGGCTTCTCCAGAATCCCCTGCCTTGGACCTGGAGCAGAACGTGGTCCCCAGAGGAGCCCAGAAAGAAGGCAGAGAACTGGAAAGAGGAAGTGGAAGACTGGGGTTTCTGAGGAAAAGACCCCAAACCTGGGAGCCCAAGGACACCAGCATATTGCCAGACTCTTAGAGGTGAGTGTCAATGGAATGGGGGCTTTGGCACCTTCCTGGGACTATGTACCCTCTCCAGGAAACTGTTAAAAGAAAAAAAGAGGCATATTACAATGTTTAAGAGTTTATTTGAACAAAAACAAATTTGAATTGGGCAGCATCCAATCTAGCAGATAAAGAAGAGCTCTGAGCTTTTCATAAAATGAAAGACTTTTATAGGGGAGTGGAAACAAGGAAGTTATACTGGCAAAAAAGCAGGTTGGTTATTGCAAAGTTGCTTTCCTTTAGGGGATGGCAGGGGTCTATCAGGCAGATAGCTTAACTAGGGCTGATCAGGTGATTCCTGATTGACTGGCTTAAGATTTCATTTCTGGGAGAGCTGAAACCGTAGATTAAGTTTTGGTTTGGTGACGTGGGGCTTAGCATAAGTGACTCCATTTTGGGTCTGTTGTCTTGTTTTTAACAGAGCTCATGTGAAATCATGGCTATTCTGACTCATCTTCATCCCCTCCATTTTCTAGAGAAAGAAACAGAGATTCAGAGAGGGGCAGTGACCTACCCAAGCCCACACAGGGAGAAACTAACCCAGGTCTTGGTTCCAAGCCTTGTTCACCCTGGACCCCTCCACTCACTGGGCTTATGTGCAGAGCCCTTCCCTGCTTCCAACAGCACCCAAGGGGCTCCCAGGCTTCTGGTTGGCCCACAAGAGAACTGAGGATCTGAAAGGGTGATGATGGAAAAACAGAGGGCAAAGTGGAGAAGGTGCCCCCCTAGAGATCAAAGGTGGGAATACAGGGCAGAGTTTTAGAGCTTGAAGGAAATGTAGGAAAAAATGTATATTCACATAATTTTATAATCTACAAGGCTTGTTCATTTGCACCGTTTATCTTAATCCTCACAACAGTGTAGAGGTAATATGCATCTCCCTACGGGTGAGGAAACAGGTCCAGAGAAGGTCAGTGACCTGCTGAAAGTGGCAGGTGGTTTTATTGGCGTCCGAGACTCCTGAGTTCCATCAGGATTTTCCATTGCGGCTCCCCCTGCAGTCAAAACAGGAAGCCAGGAGGGGGTCATGGTCTGCTGCAGAATGGCACACAGACGCAGAGGCAACCCCGTCCCCATCCAGTCGTATATCAGGTTGGTGGCCCCAGCCTCCTGGCGAGGAGGAAGGTTGCCCCTCACTGCTGCTGACCAGAAAGGGGTATCGGTGAGGATGCGTGTGCTTTGGGCCCAGGTGGGTCAGTTTCTCACCCGGATTCTTTCCTGTGTCCCCTCTGCTATCCACAGAGAAGAGGAGCTGACTTCCTTTAGGTCTGCAAGTTCACCGTCTGCCCACACATTATCTGTCCCTCCCGCTGAGATCAGCTCTTTTGTCTCTGCTGTGTCACAGTCCAGTCCTCTCTCTACTATACCTCACTCCCTCTAAAGCTCCGCATTTGTTCTGATGCTTCATGAAGAGGTGATCCTACTTAGTAATCCAAATAGCTTGGCAATGTGGATATTTTCAGTTCTGTTCTTAAGCAATGAGGAGATTGGAGGTAGAGACCATAAGAACCTAGACCAGGTTCACTTAGCCAGTAGGTGAGGAGGAAAGGGGTCCCTGTCATGTGGTGGCAAAAAGTTTGGCAGCGCTGCCACCTGCAGTAACGTGGAAAGTGGAAAATGTACCTAATGAACTGTGTGGTGTAGCTGAGATCTCCAGGCAAAGTGATGAGGGCGCTGCCTCGTTCTTCTTGTGGCTTATTATGAAATGTGAGAGGAGAGAGAGAAACTACAGGCAGGGCTATTAAATGTGAAGGGAGCTGGGACTTGATGGCTTTGAAAATTCTCAGCCTCTCCAGACAGTAAATGTTGCTAAAATCAAATCCAGAGCACTCTCAGGAAAATATGGTCTAAAGATGAAACCAAGGGTATGATTGTAAAATCCTCTGTGAAGACCTCAGAAAGATCAAAGATAGTGCCTCAGACCAAAGGCCCTTAATGAGTTTAAGGGCATGTGCCTCACAGATTCTTTCAATCAAACATGAGGTCTTCTAAGAAGCTTAAAGACAGTATGGAGGTTTCTAAAAAACTAAAAATAAAACTGCCATATGACCCAGCAATTCCACTCCTGGGTATATATCTGAAAAAAACAAAAACACTAATTCGAAAAGATACATGCACCCCAATGTTCATAGCAGCAGTATTTAGAATTGCCAAGATATGGAAGCAACCTAAGTGTCCATCAACAAATGGACAGATACATACATATATATACACATACATACAATGGGCTACTACTCAGCCATAAAAAAGAATGAATTTTACCATTTGCAACATGGATGGACTTGGAGGGCATTATGCTAAGTGAAATAAGTCAGACAGAGAAAGACAAATACTGTATAACATCACTTATATGTGGAATCTGAAAAACACAACAAACTAGTGAATATGACAAAAAAGCAAAGTCACAGATATAGAGAACAAACTAGTGGTTACCAGAGGGGAGAGGGAAGGGAGGAGGGGCAACATAGGGGTAGGGGAGTAAGAGGTACAAATTATTCTGTACAAAATAAGCTACAAGGATATTGCACAACATAGGGAATATAGCCAATATTTTATAATAACTATAAATGGAGTATAACCTTTAATATTGTGAATCACTATATTGTACACCTGTAACTTATATAATATTGTTCATCAACTATAGTTCAATTAAAAAAAGAAAGAAAAGCACTATTCCTCAGCAGCAGAAGCCCAAGGTACAGAAGAGATCTTATCTTGAAGAGATTTGCGGGGGGTGGCTTTTGTCTAATTGAGTAAATCCCAGTAAGATACACAGGAGACCCACACCTTTTTTTTTTTTTTTTTTTTTTTCTTATAGCCATTTTCAGGGACCCTAAAGACTTCAATGTCTATAAGGCTCGTAACATGGCTTTCCTCTTGCCAGCATTTTCTAAATTTCTGCAGAAACACATTCAGGTAAGCAGATTCATTGTCTGGCTTTTTTTTTTTTTTTTTTAAGAGGATGACTTTCACAGAACACTACCAGCTTGGACTGAAAGGCACGAGGGAGCATAACATTTAAAAAGGCCTTTGTGAAGATATACAGATTGCCAACAAACACATGAAAGGATGCTCAACATCACTAATCATTAGAGAAATGCAAATCAAAACTACAATGAGGTATCACCTCACACCAGTCAGAATGGCCATCATCAAAACATCTACAAACAGTAAATGCTGGAGAGGGTGTGGAGAAAAGGGAACCCTCTTGCACTGTTGGTGGGAATGTAAATTGATACAGCCACTATGGAGAACAGTATGGAAGTTCCTTAAAAAACTAAAAATAGAACTACCATACGACCCAGCAATCCCACTACTGGGCATATACCCTGAGAAAACCATAATTCAAAAAGAGTCATGTACCACAATGTTCATTGCAGCTCTATTTACAATAGCCAGGACATAGAAGCAACCTAAGTGTCCATTGACAGATGAATGGATAAAGAAGATGTGGCACATATATACAATGGAATATTACTCAGCCATAAAAAGAAACGAAATTGAGTTATTTGTAGTGAGGTGGAAGGACCTAGAGTCTGTCGTACAGAGTGAAGTAAGTCAGAAAGAGAAAAACAAATACCATATGCTAACACATATATACAGAATCTAAAAAAAAAATAATGGTTCTGAAGAACCTAGTGGCAGGACAGGAATAAAGACGCAGACGTACAGAATGGACTTGAGGACATGGGGAGGGGGAAGGGTAAGCTGGGATGAAGTGAGAGAGTGGCATGGACATATATACACTACCAAATGTAAAACAGATAGCTAGTGGGAAACAGCCGCATAGCACAGGGAGATCAGCTTGTGCTTTGTGACCATCTAGAGGGGTGGGATAGGGAGGGTGGGAGGGAGGCACAAGAGAGAGGAGATATGGGGATATATGTAAATGTATAGCTGATTCACTATGTTATAAAGCAGAAACGAACACACCATTGCAAAGCAATTATAGTCCAATAAAGATGTTAAAAAAAATAATAAATAAATAAAAATAAAATAAAATAAAAAGGCCTTTGTATCCCCCAAAGAGAGGCAGGAAGCAGGCTGAGAAAGCTATGAAAGTGTAAGCATGGGCTGCCTTTCATGGAAAGTGGGCAGAATCAGAACCCGGAGGGAGGAGCCAAGAGCCATGGGAAATTAATCCCAGGTAGGAGCAGGGCAGAGTCCTCATCAAGGAATTGCCAACATTTGCCAAGCTGAATTTTAGCTTTTCTATGGATCCGTGACTCCTTTTAGCCCTTATTTCCTGCTCTTTTGAACAGGTACGTCTATCAGGGTTATCCCATGCCGGTACCACCTTTGTCTGTTGGGTGTGTGTCTGATACCTTGTCTCTCTAGCTCACAGGTCTGCATGTCGAGAACTGTACCTGAGGAGCCTCATCCACACCTGGGCTGGATTCAAATGACAATTTCCTGGACCTCATGCTGATGCCATAAAGGGATGAAACTTTTGGAGGCCTTTCGAGTAGATGAGCATATTTTGCATGTGGGAGAAATGTAAATAATTTGTGGCCAGAGTATGTACTTTGGTAGTTTTAGAGCATGTCCACAAATTCTTTGATATACCTAGCCGAACCCCTCTCCCTCTGAGTGTGAGCTGGACCCAGGGACCAGCTTCTGAGGAATAGAATACAGCAGAGGTAGTGGTGTGTGACTGCAGAGACTACGCTGGAAAAGGCACCGTGACTTCCTCTTCACCCTCTCTGGGATCAGCCACTCTGGGCAAGGAGCCGAGACCTTGTTCCAGCTATCGTGTGGGTGAGCTGCCCCGGAAGAGGTCCTCCGGGCACTGCCAAGCTTTCAGGTGACTGCAGCTCTTGTTGACACCCTGACTGCAACCACAGGAGAGATTCTGAACTGGGAACACCCAGTTAAGATATTCCCAAATTCCACACTCCTCCAGCGCACTCCGTGAGATAATACATATGTCATTTATTGTTTTAAGCTTCTAAATTTGGGGACAACTTATTATGCAGCATCAAATGAGTTAGAAGGAAAACCACGAGTCTTTCCTTTCCTTTCCTTTGCTTTCCTTTTTGCTTTCCTTTCCTTTGCCTTCCTTTGCTTTGCTTTGCATTGCTTTGCTTTGCTTTGCTTTGCTTTGCTTTGCTTTGCTTTGCTTTGCGTTGCGTTGCGTTGCGTTGCGTTGCTTTGCTTTGCTTTGCTTTGCTTTGCTTTGCTTTGCTTTGCTTTCCTTTCCTTTCCTTTCCTTTCCTTTCCTTTCCTTTTCACTGGAAGCCACGAGAAGAAAGCATTTCAAGAAGGAAGGAGAGGTGAGCCATACCCACTGCTGCTCATCTTTCCAATATGATGATGTCTGAGTATTGGCCACTGGATTCAGCAGTGTGGAAGCCATTGGAGACTGTGACAAGATGTTTCAGCGAGTGGTACAAACAAATTGGTGTGGGCTCAAGAGAGAACAGAAAGAGCGGTGCCGGAGGCTGAGAGTGTATGCAGCCCTTTTGGGGGGTTTTGCTGTGAAGGGCAATAGAATGTGGGGCAGTAACTGGAGGTGCCATGGGGCCAAGAGAAGGTTTTTACTGTGTCATAGCCCATCGTATTCTTTTTTTTTTAAAAAATTGGAGTATAGTTGCTTTACAATGTTGTGTTAGTTTCTGCTGCACAGCAAAGTGAATCAGGTATATGTATACATATATCCACTCTTTTTTAGGTTTCCTTCCCATTTAGGTCACCACGGAGCATTGAGTAGAGTTCCCTGTGCTCTCACTACTAGGTATAAAATAGACAACTAATGAGAGCCTATTGTATTCTGATTGTTACGACACGTGAGAGAGGGAGAAAAAGATGAAGCAGGAGATGGGAGAACCTCTAGAGTAATTTTCTCCCGTAGACAAGAGAAGAGGGGATTTGGGGCTGATGCAGAGAAGTCAGCCTGAGGTGGGAGCAGGAGAGTGATGGGAAGAAGAGAGTGTGTGTGGTGGGTGCAGAGGTGGGGTGATTGACAGGTGCGGTTGGACCGAATGGACATTTCTTTCTCAGGGTTGCACTGTTTTCAGTGAGGCAGGAGACACGGGCACCAGCTGAGCGTGAGGAGAGGGATGGGCAGCGGGGTTTGGGGGGCCAGGGGATGGTGGGAACTAGAGGTCTAGCCTGGAGACCACGGTTCACAGTGAGGTGTTCCAGCGTGATAGATTGGATTTTCCAGCCCCATTCAGCTTTGGGAAAGGATGCAGGACAGAGTAAGTGGGAAGCTGGTTTCAACCAGGGTTGGAGTTTTGCTGGTGGTGTTCAGTGAGAGGGGAGACAGACAAAGAAATTGAGACTGTGTGCTAAAGCGTGATTATATGGCTGGATTGTGGGATCCAAGGGGAGGGAAAGCATGAGTGGGGTGAGGGAGAGGGATAAGGTGGCAGGGCTAGTGGATCACGATCCCGTGGTGGTGAGGAAGGGGTACTGTGATCAGGGTAACAGGACTGAGCTAGGGAGACAGGCGCTGGTTGGAACGTGGGTATCTCAGAAATGAGCTGTCCCAGGACGGGGAGCCGCTATGCTTGCTGACCATCTGAATGGGTGGCTGTGGCAGGGAAGAGGACAAGACCATTGCGGGAGACGAGGTCAAAGAACCGAGAGGCAGGGATTTGGAAGGACGGCCCAGGCTCACCACGGATTAGCAGGAGCAGCGTGAGTGACAGTGAGCCCAAGGTTAAGACCAACAAAGAGGAAAGAGGAGCCTTCCCGATTGTATAGGATCCGCGGCAGTGACGGGTGGCCTACGGTCCAGCCTGACGGGCGGGAAATCCCACTGTGGGGCTGGTGTAAAGAGGCTAGGAAGATAGGAAGTGGCAATGAGGAGCGAAGAGGACCCCAACTCTGCCTTCTGGCCTAGAATCAGGAGGCGAAGGGGAGCAGAAAGGCAGCAATTGGGAGAACTATGGAGACAGCAGTGTTCCCAGGGGAGAGGCACATCCACAGAAGCTGAGGATAAGAGCTTGTGCTGATGACTCGATGTTTCAGAGAGCAGAGGGAGAAGATTTATGGATTTGCGGAGATTGGGAAATGGGGTTAATTTAATGGATTTGTAAGGCCTTATGGAGATGTGATTCTGTGTGATGCGGGAGGACCAGGGAACCCTGGGCATCTTGTCCTTACTGGAGGAGAGAAGAGAGATAAAGGTGTGAAGAGGCTGGTCTGGGGGTCTCAGCGATGGCTGTGGGGAGTGGAGCCAGGAGCCTTCACAGGAGCAAGTGGAGATCTGGGCTCTCGCTCACTCCTGCCCTTGGCGGTGGGTGGTGAGCGGTGGGTGGGGTGGTCTGATGAAAAACCTGGGGTCCCTCTCTACTCCTTCTAAGAAGGTGTGGAAACTGTGAGAAAAGTGGCAGTAAACTGGTACAGATTGTATGAATCCATCCTCAAGGATAAAGAGAGATAAAGAGAGAACTCTGGGTCTTCCCTGGTGGCGCATTGTTTAAGAATCCACCTGCCAATGCAGGGGACATGGGTTCAAGCCCTGGCCCGGGAAGATCCCGCAGGCCGCGGAGCAACTAAGCCCGTGCGCCACAACTACTGAGCCTGCGCTCTAGAGCCCGCGAGCCACAACTACCGAGCCCACATGCCACAACTACTGAAGCCCGCACGCCTAGAGCCCGTGCTCCGCAACAAGAGAAGCCACCGCAATGAGAAGCCCGCGCACCGCAAAGGAGAGTAGCCCCTGCTCACCGCAACTAGAGAAAGCCCGCGCACAGCAACGAAGACCCAACGCAGCCAAAAATAAAACAAACAAACAAATAAATAAGTTTATAAAAAAAAAAGAGAGAGAGAACTCCATAAACGTTTTGAAGCAGGGTAATAATTGGATGACTTAATGGACCAGAGAAGACATTAAGAAGCATTTATTTTTACCTTAGAACAGCAAAAAGCCTTACAAAGTGGAAGCACGAGTATCTCAGAAGGCGGAATAAGAAGTGGGGTCTGGAAACCCGAGCAGAGGTTGAAAGCCTGCATAAGAAGCCACTTGGCTCCTAGCCTCCCGTGAGACTGAGGGGGGGGTAGCTGCCCACATCCTCTCTTTCCTCTCATCCACCTTCCTGCAGAGAACTCGAGGTTAGTCTCTGATGAGGGTGGACCTCAGAGATGTTCCGCTCAAGACACCAGGCACGACTGAGAGGAGAGTGTGTTACAACAGGGGGGCTGAGTGAGTGAAAACAGTCCCTGGGCAGTGAGGCCCCTTTGCTTTGCTATGTTTGGTGCCTAGAACCCTGGCATCCAGGCCAATACCCCAGGGAGGACAGTTAAAAGAGTCCTTTTTGGAGAAACTGAGATGTCAAAGAGAAAAAAATGAAACCATGCTTGTCTTAGTCTGTTTGGGCTGCTATAACAAAATACCATAGTCTGGGTGGCTTAAACAACAAACATTTACTTCTTGCAGTTCTGGAGGCCAGGAAGTCCAAGATCAAAGCACAGGGAGATTCCGTGTCAGAGGAGGGCTTCCTGGTTCATAGAGGGCTGTATACATACTGCCTCACTAGACAAAGCCCGCACGCAGAAGCAAAGACCCAATGCAGCCAAAAATAAATAAGAAAATAAATTTAAAAAATAAATTTATTAAAAAGAAAAGTCTTGCTATGAAAAAAACATCAGCAGAACTGAGCAGTGTGCTTACCAACATGGTAAAAATTGTGAATTATATAAAGATGAATGTTTGGCTCTGTTTGAGCATCTTTGAGGAGGCTTGTAAATCATGGGGACAGCGTGTGAAGTGGGTGCGTGTGTGTGTGTGTGTGCGTGTGTGTGTGTGTGCACACACATGCGAGTGCCCCTGGGCACGTGTTCCCAACAGCCTCCCCAGGAGACCAGGCTCGGGGGAGGAGGGCAGCCTCGCTTCCACGACTAGGCAACCAGGAGGCACCGAAAGGGAGTCAGGGGACCCCAGGAAAGGGGCTCAGCTGGAGACACCAGCAGATAGAACCGCATAGACCTGGAGACAGAGTGGCTGGAAGCATGGTAGATTCGACACCAGTAGTGTCCTGAGTCTTCCTCCCTCAGACCAGTCATGGTGACAGTGAAGAAGCCAGAGCCCGGGTTGTGCCAGATTGAGAACCGAGAGGCCTGAGCCAGCATGCGGGGGCCGAAGCTTGCGATCAGCCTGGTGCACTTGAGCGCGGACACCTCCTTACACCAGCCTTTCTGCTCGTAGGTCCTGGCCTTGGGCGGGTACTGGCACCTCACCGAGAGGGTCTGCCCTGCCACTTTTTGAAGGTGCTGAGCCTTTGAGAGCGCCCAGAAGCCTGGAGAAAAGGCTGCCCGTCAGGGCCGCACCACCTACCCCCAGCGCCCTGGCCACAGAACCACATTCTTGACAGCTTCTCCGCTCTTCCCCGAGCTTGTCCCCTCCCTCCTCACCTGGGAACGGCAGAGGCGGCAGCAGCAGTCGTGCTCTCCAGGCCACGTGGCCCTTTTCCAGTGTGCCAGTGGGAGGCAACATGGCGGGGGGCTCTGGGGAACTGGAAGCTGGGCCCGATCCTGCTTGGCTCTTCCAGCACCTCTGAGATGGACACAACGAGAAAGGCCAGGCCTGGGCTGGGGAGTGGGAGAACTGGGGGGCTAGATTCTTCGGGCAGAGGGAAGTGGGGCCCTCCAGCTGCAGCCGTGACTCTGGACCTGAAGGATGCAGCCCCGCTCGACACGCAGCCCCCGGTCTCTGTAGAGGCTGCTCCTCTCCTCTGTGCCCACCTGCCCCTTCCCCACCATGACCTGCCCCTGGGGGAGGAGCTGAGAAGGCCTGGAAGAAACTGCGGTCAGGAGATGGGCTGTCCCCTTTTCCTCGTCTTCCTCTCTCTGTGCACTGCTTGGCCCAGGCTCTGCCCTCCTCTCTGGGGAAAGTCATGCTGAAGGTGGGTGATGGGCTCAGGGGCACTTAGAGGACTAAGAGCCGTCAGCTCCATAGGCCCCCAGGTGGTCAGAATCTTCATGCCTGGCCGGGCCTGCCTGGTGGGTCGGGAAGGTTTTATGGGTGCTGGAGGGGAAGAGAGAGGGGAGGCAGAGATTGAATTCCAGCAAGGAAGTGTAGGAGGGTCCCTGGCAAAGGAGCAGGAGAGGGGAGCTGGGAGCAAAGAGATCAGGGGTCCTCAGAGGGGCTGGTGGGAGGGATGGATCGGTTGTCACAGGTACGGAGAGAAGGGAACACAGGAGCCAGGGGACCTGGTATCACCTCTGCACCTTCAACTGTCCACCTGGGGACACTAGAGAAACATTGGTGTAATTAATACATAAACAGATGAAAGACCCTAACATCCTTTTCTTTAACAAATGTTAACACCTTTAAGATTTAATTTTATTTATTTATTTATTTGGCTGCACTGCGTGGCTTGTGGGATCTTAGTTCCCGGATCAGGGATTGAACCCGGGCCCTCAGCAGTGAAAGCGCGAAGTCCTAACCACTGGCCCACCAGAGAATTCCCTAAGATTTAATTTTAAAAAGATGAAATTTACAAAGAAAGAGAAAGAGACGAGAGAGACAGAGAGACAGAGACAGAGAGACAGAGAGACAGAGACAGAGAGAGAGGGAGGGATTGATAGAGACCACAGACCTGTGCTGTGTGGATGTGTAATTCCAGTTGTGGCCACTGGGGGCTCTGCAGCCTAACACCTGCGCTGGGAGCTCTGGGTACAGAGTTAATGACGGATGTGGGAATTTGAACCTGTCTATCAAGAGGACTTGATTCTAAGTCCACTGCTTTGCCTTGGACCCCTGACTCCTGCTCCCCACTCCGCCTCGGTGCAGTGGCCTCTTCCTTACAGTAGGAGTGAGCAGAGACCAAGGGCAACGGGACAGACAAAAGGAGGACACAGTAGGGACACTGGCTGTGAGTGCCCGAGGTCCACAGGTGGGAAAGCAGGATGGAGCTTTAGAGCTAGGAGAAACCCTGGGAACAGCGCCAAACACCCTCTTGCACAATGTTAGTTTCCAAGTCGTGTTCCTGGGCCCTCTCTCTTAATTCCCACAATAGGTTCGTGAAGAAGGTATTGCTTTTCTTTCTCACATAGGAGGCGCAGAAACACCAGTGATCTGCTCAAAGTTGGATGGTAAGGTAGTGATGTAACCAGACCAGGCCGCCTGACTTCCGGCCAGACCTGACTTTCAGCTGAAGTCGGACCCACAGACAGGACAGGAAGTATAATCACATGGCACATGCATCGAACCCCCTCTACGAACCTAATTACACACCACACGGGGGAGGTACCCTCCTGAGGGGAGGAAGGGGGCTCTGGCTGGCATGAAGGTGTGTCAGGGTGTGTAGCAACTCTTTTCCACTCCGATTTTCCCCTTGTCTGGCCACTGTGACCGCTGGGCAGGGCCACCTCCTTCCGCAGCCCCGAGATCACTCTTTGCCCAGGTTCTCCTATCTCTGTGTTCCCCCAGCCTGCGATCGGCTCCGAGCTGTTTTCTGCTGTGTCAGTGTGGGTCCTTGCTCCCCAAAACAGGAAGTTCTCTGAGGGTGGGATCTGCCCTTTCTCGGCACAGTGGCCTCCCCACCAGCGTGAGTGGGGTGAGCACCCTCTGCAGAGAGTGGGGGGCTTGGGCACCCCAGGGAAGGACTCTGCTGGAACAGCCTGGATCCTGGCCCTCCTCTGGCAGCTGGGATCTGGAGCCCCAGGTATGGGAGCTGGAGGGAGGGGAACCTGGGCTTAAGGTGGGGCTGGCCCCCCTCCCAGTGGCTCACAACAGCCCCCGGCACAGTTTGAACTTTTGCAGAAGGGGCTGGCATGTCACTGTGGTGGGATTTGGGGCTCCTTCAGAAGTGTCCTCAGGAGATGGGGGCAAGGAGCCACTCTCGCACTATCAGGGCAAGATACAGCCAGAAGTCCTGTCAGAGGGTGTGGGGCTTGGGGGCCTTGGACCCTCTGTCCACCTTCTGAGAAGGGAACTCAGGAGTTCACACCTTCTCCTCCCAACCTCACTGTTCCCCATGCAGGAGCCTAGAGAGGTTGCTGGGAGAGCCGACATCATGTTCCCAGGGAGTTCATCCCTACCTATCTCCCAGAACGGGTCTGGGCACAGGCTAGAGCTCAGTTTCTCTGTCTGTAAAATGGGCATATTCTGCCTTTTCTCCCATCCATTTGGGTTACCCACTTACCTCCCTTTGGGGCTTCCTACCTGTGCTCCCTGCTCTGGGGACCCTGCAGGGGACCTCAGCAGCCCAGGACACCGAGGCTGAGTGGATCTAGGTTCCTTTCTCCCCACCCCCCTCCTTGATCAACACAGATGGCACTGATCAGGGACAGCTCTGATTTCACTCCAGGTGGACCTGAGCCCACACTCACTAGCTTAGCTCAGCATTGGCTCAGTGTCTTCCATATTCTGGCAGTTAATATTCATCAGCCCTTCCATTCCTCTGAGAGTTCTGTAAGGTGGACCTCGGCAGTCCCATGGTCACCAGTGAGGAAACTGATGGAATGTGTGCCAGGCTCACGTACCCAACTGTCACCCTCACAGCCTGTGCTCTCCAGCACCTGCCCACAGATGGGCCTCGAGGTGGGAGCTCAGTGTGGGTGGGCCGGATGGGCCCTGATCATGGCAGAGCCACAGGAGCAGGCTGGGAAGCCTGGGCTTCATGGGGGAAGCACTTGGGAGCCACGGTAGTTCTTGAGGAAGGGAGTAAGGCTGCCTGCAGGACAGGTGGCTCTCACTATCTTTGATGAGGACCCAGGGAGGAGGAGGTGGGAAATCCAAGGATCTGACCTGGACACATCTGCAGGACTTGGGGGCAGAGTGAATAGAAGCAATAAAGGAATGATGTATATACAGGTTTGATTGTTTGTTTTAGAATGTGAGACAAGACATCCAGGTTCTAGCTCAATCAGCCCCAATCACTCATATATCATAGTGTACAGTCCAGTTTCAAAACTTCTGTTGTTATTGAATGATTAGAGTGTCTATTTAGTATACTTGGTCCCATTAGTCACGTGTTTTGGGGGATGAGAGTGTATAAGCATTCTGGAGCTCTCAATCTATGAATTAAACTTGTATCTTGATTTCAATTAACGGAGCCCATTTTGCTCTCCTAAGCAGTGAAGCTGTTCATATAAAGCCAGACGTGTATAGGAAAAGGTTGCAGCATTCCTGCAGTAGATAAACACCATTTAGGGTTTCTATATTTTGCTGTTACTTTTATTAATCTTACATGCCACTCTGAGCAGAGCACAGCCAAACCCAGCCTAGAATAGCTGACCCTAAGCCGACTCACAGATGCATGAGGAAGAATAAATAAAAGTCGTCTCAAGCCCTGAGTTTTGGGGTAGTTTGTTATGCAGCATTATTGTAGCAATAGCTGACTGAAATACCATAGCAGTTTTATCAATTCATCGTAGGTTCACCTGGGAGATACAAATAATAATAATGATGATAATAATAATAATAATAATGTTAGGCAACACAGTTTATCTCTCTCTCTCAAAAAAAAAAAAGATTAGAGAGAGAGAATCCAAGTCTATCAAGTTAGCTCCAGAATGCCAGCTCCAGAATCCTTCCATCTTATTGCTCGACCATGTGGGACATCTATTCCCAAAGTTACCACATAGCCCTATATGGCTGCTAGGGCTCCAGCCATCACATGTTCATGCTAGGCAGCAGCATAGAGGAAAAAAAGATAAAAGAGATTATATCAGGAAGGTTTCCACAGGGTGTTATGGAAAGCACAGAAGACACTTCTGTTTACAAATTATTGCCAGATCTTAGTCACAAGAGCACACCCAGTTTCAAAGGAGGCTGCAGAACTTAGCCTTTGGTGGGGACACATTGCCATAAAGATAAATTCAAGGTTCTTTTACTGGGGGTGGGGGAGAAAGGAAAACACTTTCTTTTTCTTTTCTTTTTTTTTTTCCTGTTCTTGGTACTCAAATATTCACTCTAACAACTTGCAAAATATTATGTTTTGTTCAATTTGAAAACCCACTATATTGAAAGTATAAGTGTGTGCAAGTGAGAACGTTCCAGTTGCCCATGAATCCCAAGACGTGGAATGCCTGCAGTTGTGTCTCTGCTGTTCTCCAATGGGATAGACGGATGGAGTGGGGGGGGTCCTGGGCTTCCCAGTGTTTAGTTCTGCCAGGTGCCTGGGGGCGCAACCAACTGGGTCCAATTTAGACAAAATCCTTAGTAGCTTTAACACATTGTTTTATGTTTAATGACATCACAGTCGTGTCCACTACAGTGTAGAAGGGAAATGTAATTTGTATCCAACACTATATAGTGCCTTTGCGTGCTGCTCACAAACCTACCCATCAAATAGACTATTAACAATTAAATTATATAGTCGTTGGTATTTTGGTATTTATAAATTTATTTATTTATTTATATTATTTTTGGCTGTGTTGGGTCTTCGTTTCTGTGCGAGGGCTTTCTCCAGTTGCGGAGAGCGGGGGCCACTCTTCATCGCGGTGCGCGGGCCTCTCACCGTCGCGGCCTCTCTTGTTGCGGAGCACAGGCTCCAGATGCGCAGGCTCAGTAGTTGTGGCTCACGGGCTTAGTCGCTCCGCGGCATGTGGGATCTTCCCAGACCAGAGCTCGAACCCGTGTCCCCTGCATTGGCAGGCAGATTCTCAACCACTGCACCACCAGGGAAGCCCTGGTATTTAATATTGTGCCATACATCTTGGGGTGGGTTATAGTGGTGGTAAGTAGGGCAGTTGGTTGGTGGCGGGGGTGGGGGTGAGTGGATGGCCTGGGAATGCTTTACATGTTTGCTGTTTATTATAACGAATCCAAGCTCACGCTATCTGAAAACCGCCACGAGACCCATTCTCAGGAGCAGAGATAGCCAGGGAGGGAGGTGCGCCTGCGTCATTTCAACCACACACCCTCCAGGCCGTGAGCTCTCCGCTCTCCCTGGGAACCAGAGGAGGGTAGGGGCTGGTCAGGCCCCCTGAGCCCCAAGCAACCTTGAACCTGTCCTTTTTCTGGGGTATTGAGGGTGCGAGGAAAGCCAGGGGTAGGGAACGAAGGAGCACGGAGAGGGGAGAGGAAGTACGTGTTTGGGTCGGGGGTGGGGTGGGCAGGGGGACCCAAGAAGCAGCCACAGTGCCTGGGCTGCCAGGCTGGGCAGGGCTGAGGCCCCCGCAGGGCAGAGATGCTCTCAGCGGCTGGAGATCCCCTGGGGGGCTCCCACTCTCCCTGCTGCCCACAGAACCCGCCCTGCAGACCTCACACTCACTCAGTCAAGGCCTTTCCTTTCTCAATCTTGCCCCTTGATGTGCTGGGGCACCTGGGCAGCATCACCCCGTACTCCACTCTACCCAGCCCAGCCCAGGGTGACGGCACCATGGCCCCGGAAGCCTCACACCTGCTGCTGGTCCTGCTGGTGCTCCTGGCCGCGGGCGAGGAGACAGTTGAAGGGGCAAAGGGAGGTAAGGACAGGTGTGATGGGGTGGAGGGAATAGGTGAGCAGGTGAAGTGCTGGCGCCCGAGGGCCATGTGGGGTCAGGTTTGGGGTGAGGGGATGTTCCATCACTCAGCCTGACCTGAGGGCTTATTCTTCAGGTTCCTGGAGACAGAGACTAGAGGGGTAGTGGGTTCGGAGGAGGCTGGTGGGGCAGAGACTCTCCAAGAGCTGCAGGTACTCAAACAAAACAGAACATTCGTATAAAGCCAAAATCTGGCGTAGGAAAAAAGCATCTAAGTGCATCTGGTTAGTCTCCACTTCCAAGCCCAGGACACTGGCCCAGGACTCTCGCTACACGATCCTGGATGACCCTAGCTCTGGCTTCACTAATGTCCCCATGGCTGAGCTCAAAGAGAAGGATTCAGGAAGCTACCAGCGTGCAACCAAGGGTTCCAAAGGTGGCACCACAAGAAAATCCACCTGCTGGAGTTCCCAGGTGAGCTCTTTGCTGAGGGAAGAGGCCTTCCTGGGGCGTCCGGGGACATAAAGCCACGTACCCCTTCCCCAGCCTCCCTTACCCCAGATCCCACCAGCTCCCTGCTCCCTCCCACACTGACTGTGGGCAGTTGGGTCCCCAGTCCCCAGATTCAGGCTGGCACCTCCATCCTTGGGTGTCCTGGCCCAACAGGTATAAGCTATACTGGGGGGTCCACTGGCTGTCCACACGCTGGCTCAGACACAACCTCAAGCCCCTCTGGAGCTGGCTATCCCGTGTGGGCACAGTGGGGGTCTGGGTGAGGCCCTACGGCCTAGGGTCTCCTGCAGACTGGACATTCTGATTGTTTCAGCCCTGGGTCTGATCAAAAGGAGCTGGGCCTTTGGGACAAGTGCCTGTGCTGTCTCTCCACAGGAGCCCCCTGAGCTCTCCCTGCCTTTGGGGGGAACTCAGTCTCGGGCTTCTCTCTCTGCCCTGGCCTCCCCCAGCCCCTGCCTTGCTCTTCCCACCAGCTCTGGGAGAGGCTCCTTCCCCAGGGACCCTGAGGGGCTGGCTCTGGCCCCTCGCCCTCTTCCTCTTAGGACGTTGGGGGCTAGCCCACTCTCCCTCTGGGGACAGGCTCCTTCCCCAGGGACCCTGAGGGGCTGGCTCTGGCCCCGCCCACTCTCCCTCTGGGGACTCTGGGTGGTCATCGCCTTCTCTGTTTTGTCATCATCCACACTTGTTTCTCCAGTGACAACCAGTCCAGTCCCCATCAGTGACTCTGAGCACAGGTAGGTCTGGGGTCTTAGCAGAAGGGAGGGGTCTGGGAAGGGTTGGACAGGTGACTTGTACGGCCTCTGACTCAGGAAGGGGGAGACCGGGGGCAGGCATAAAGGTCTGAAAGGGGCCTCAGGTCTCAGCTCAAAGCTGGGCTGGCAGGGGAGAAGGAGGGGCTCTAAACTTCCCGCACAATGGAGCTGGGAAACAGCTACGTGTCAGGAACGACAGAACTTCCATCGTGCTGATTTCATGCATGAGGGAGATGAGGTTTGTCCCCAGTCACTTGGCTACTTCAGGAAGATTCTCCGTGGGCACCTCTGGGTAGTGCCCCCCACCCCCCAGGTTTGCTTATTGCAGATCTGGGTGTCTTCCACCTGTATCCCAACTGGTCTGCTTGTACCTCTGGCCCCAGTGGCTCTCTGCTCTCATTCCAGTCCAATCTGTCTGCCACCACCCCTCTTGGCAGGGTCATTCCTGTTCCCATGACCAGCGGACTCTGGTCCCTTAGAAGCCTCTGACTCTCTTAGGATGCCAGGTTCCCCCAGACTGGGCTCAAAGCAGCTTATTCCCCACAGGTCGGAGGAACTCTAGATATTGCCCCACATGCTGGCACCTTGAGCCCACTGCTCCCTGACCGTGGTCCGGGCGGGGCAAGTACAGAATCAGGCTCCAGCTCCACGAGTCCCGGGGCCTGGACTCGGGGAGTGCCGGAGGCGGCGATCGTCCCAGCCTGGGTCCTCCCTGCTTCTTCTCCTTCCTCTCTCCATGGATCCAAGACTCCCTCTCCTCTGGCTTGGCTGCCCCCCGACACCTGATCGCCGTGCTGTGTGGACTCCTCGTGGCCAAGAGCCGGCTGCCGTCAGCTCTGCCTGTGCTCCTGTGCTGCGGCCGTCGGGTGAGTGGCGTGGGTTTGGCTTGGGCGCAGAGGGCAGGGTGATGGCCCTGCTGGGAAAGATGGTCGGCAGGAGGGAGCGAGGCTGCAGTCACAGAGGTGAGGTTTCAAATCGTATTAGATCCTGATTGGAATATCCCAGGGCTCTGCCCATCTCTGCCTGCTTGTTGGCTTGTCATAAGCCACCAAGGTCCTTTACCTCCAAACTCTCAGGTCTCTTGTCCAAATGTAGCCACACCCACACAGACACACACTCATCTGTCATTCACTCCTTCAGTACAACATGTGTTCAGCAGGGGTCAGCCCCTCGGGGAATGACGGATACCCGGAGAGGCGGAGCGGGCTCGAGAAAGGGGCAGGACCAGGCAGTACCTACACTTCACTTGAAGAAAGCCCTTCTCATTCCCCAGGGCTGGAAGAACACTTTGGGTTCTGAGGTTTCTCATGCCACCACACCCCCCCACCACGCAGCCCAGGCCCCAGGAGCGACACCCACCTGCCCACATCAGCTCTTGACCTCCATGACGACTGTGATCCTTCCTGAGGAAAGGGCTGTTCCGTGCCTGGGGAAGGTGCCTCCCAGCCCCTGGATCCACTGCACTGTAACGCAGACCCACGCCCATTGGGACCACTCCCTGCGCATCTGGTCCCATGCCCCAGCCTCCTTCTCCCCAACACTAGAATCCTCCTTCTCCAGGGCTCCTTCTCCTGCTTTTAGGTTCAGAAAGCACCCAGACCACCACCTCCATCAGCTCTGGCTCCCCTCTGCCTCTCTCTCTCTTCCCTGCTTTTCCTCCACCCAATTCAGGCGTCTCTATCTCACACCATATACGTGTGTCTCTCCCTTACTGGTCCCTTGCCCTCAGCCTCTACCCCGCTAGGGGCTCTACAAATGGCCACTGGTCCATCCATCCCTCCTGGGCAGAGTCTGACATTGCCCACCCTCCTCCCCTTCCCCTGCAGAAAAAACCTGCTGGGATTTCTGCTCCATAAGAAATCCATTTCAGCGTCATCAAGGCCTGGCCTGGTGTGGCGTCTCATCTCCCGCCTCCAGCACAAATGAGCCTCTTCAAACTCAGAGAAAACCCCAGTCTCGGAAAGACAGGTGGTGTGTGTTTCCCGCACATCCAAGCATGTGGGGGAGAAAGGCCCAGGCCCACTGGTGTTTCTCTCTTCCCACTCCCAATCTTTGAAAATGGCAGAAAACAAATTGAAAAAGAAGGTAAATCCAAGTTAAGGAGACTGACCATCAACAGATTCAATTTCTGAGGGTTAAAAATTAAGATCAGAAAAATTAGAACGTCCAGAGATGAAGGCTCAACAGCCCAGGATACAAGCAAGAGAATATACCCTCCATTCCCCTTGAGGAAAATCAATAACATTGCTACCGAGTCCAGGGTCAGTCTGCTCACTGAACAGACAAGGTGCTGGGGTAAGGAATAACGATTTTATTCAGAAAGCTGGGAGTCCAGGAAGATGGCAGACTAATGTCCTGGAGAACCGTCTTATCCAAGTCATAATTCAAGCTTCTTTTACACTAAAAAAGGGGGAAAGGGTTGGCTGGTTGCTGCAAACTTCTTGTCAGAATCCTTTGTTCTTGCAGCTGTGCCCCTAGGTCAGGTCAGGATGTTACTATAAATCTCCAACAAGACAAATGTTATTCTCTGTTCTGCAACTTTTTTTTTTTAACATCTTTATTGGAGTATAATTGCTTTACATCGTTGTGTTAGTTTCTGCTGTATAACAAAGTGAATCAGCTATACGTATACATACATTCCCATATCTCCTCCTTCTTGCATCTCCCTCCCATCCTCTCTATCCCACCCCTCTAGGTGGTCACAAAGCACTAAGCTGATCTCCCTGTGCCATGCGGCTGCTTCCCACTAGCTATTTATTTTACATTTGGTAGTGTATATATGTCCATGCCACTCTCTCACTTCGTCCCAGCTTACCCTTCCCACTCCCCGCGTCCTCAAGTCCATTCTCTACGTCTGCATCTTTATTCCTGTCCTGCCCCTAGGTTCTTCAGAACCATTTTTTTTTTGGGTTCCATATATATGTGTTAGCATACGGTATTTGTTTTTCTCTTTCTGACTTACTTCACTCTGTATGACAGACTCTAGGTCCATCCACCTCACTACAAATAACTACAAATAACTCAGTTTCGTTTCTTTTTATGGCTGAGTAATATTCCATTGTACATATGTGCCACATTTTCTTTATCCATTCATCTGTCGATGGACACTTAAGTTGAGTCCATGTCCTGGCTATTGTAAATAGAGCTGCAATGAACATTGTGGTACATGACTCTTTTTGAATTATGGTTTTCTCAGGGTAAATGCCCAGTAGTGGGATTGCTGGGTCGTATGGTAGTTTTATTTTTAGTTTTTTAAGGAACCTCCATACTGTTCTTCCTAGTGGCTGTATCAATTTACATTCCCACCAACAGTGCAAGAGGGTTCCCTTTTCTCCACACCCTCTCCAGCATTTATTGTTTGTAGATTTTTTGAAGATGGCCATTCTGACCAGTATGAGGTGATACTTCATTGTAGTTTTGATTTGCATTTCTTTAATGATTAGTGATGTTGAGCATCCTTTCATGTGTTTGTTGGCAATCTATATATCTTCTTTGGAGAAATGTCTATTTAGGTCTTCTGCCCAATTTTGGATTGGGTTGGTTTTTTTTTTTTTTTTGATATTGAGTTGCATGAGCTGCTTGTATATTTTGGAGATTAATCCTTTGTCAGTTGCTTCATTTGCAAATATTTTCTCCTGGCACTCCCCTGCTCTGCTGCAGACCAGCCCTGGCTGAGCTCCCTGTCCGGCCCGGGGAGGTACCAGCATCAGAAGGAGCTCTGAGCTCGGAGGCCTGGGCCCTGGTGATGCCACTAATTCACTGGGAAACCTTACGAGGATCAACGAGACTCCCTGCGCCTCAGTTTCCTCACCGTGAAAGGGGATAGTGACAACTGCTTCACAAGGATTTTGTGGAAATCAGATTAGATCACTGGTAAAATAGATAGCTAGTGGGAAGCAGCCGCATAGCACAGGGAGATCAGCTCGGTGCTTTGTGACCACCTAGGGGGGTGGGATAGGGAGGGTGGGAGGGAGGGAGACGCAAGAGGGAAGAAATATGGGGACATATGTATATGTATAACTGATTCACTTTGTTATAAAGCAGAAACTAACACACCATTGTAAAGCAATTATACTCCAATAAAGATGTTTAAAAAAACAAAACAGAACAAAAACAAAACAAAAACAAAAAACACTGATGCCTGGTCCCACCCCACTGGGATCATTTCATTGGTCTGGGTCTGGCGTGGGCATTGGCATCTTCTCACACCGCCCAGGTGATTCTAAGGTGCAGATAAGTTTGGGAATTCCAGAGTTAGATACTCAGGTGACCAGGCTTTGGAAACTCTAAAAGTTGAAAGTTTGTTTTTAACTCTTTCTCCTAAGGCCCCTTTTTTTGCTACCTTGTTTTCATAAAATTCAAATTCCGTCTTCTCTCTTTGTATCTTCCTAGCTCCTGCATAACCTCTCGAAATGGAAAATATAGATTTCCCTAACAATCTGAACTCAAATTACTCAACTATGCACTCCTACCACCTATGATGTAAATAAACCTGTGATGTAAAGACACATGAAATCATTAGTTAGCCTGAGCTGAGGGCTTGTTTCCTAGGCTCCTGGGTGGTGTGGGCAGTGCAGGGCCAGAAAGTTGTGAAATGCCAGTTCTCTTCCCAGGAAGTTGAGTATAAGAACAAAACCCGGGGTAAAGAAGTGGTTCCGAGTCATTGTTCCAGGTTAGTCACCAGCTCCAGGCCCCAGGAAATGGCTCAGAACTCTCCATATTTTATCTGGGGCAACCCGGCTGCTGAGGAGTCTGACAGACTCCAGTGGGAAGGAGAGACTTCAAGGAATGAAAAGGGACCTGGGCCAGGAAGAGGGTCTGATGGAGGAGAAGGCATGGAACAGGGAGTGAATGAACTTCACATCCTGAATTCCCCCCTCCTTCCCCTGCTCAAAAATAAACAAATGAGACCTACGGAAACTTAAAAGCTTTTGCAAAGCAAAGATAACTACAAACAAGACAAAAAGACAACCCTCAGAATGGGAGAAAATATTTGCCAAGGAAACAACAGACAAAGGATTATCTCCAAAATATACAAACAGCCCATGGAACTCAATATCAAAAAAACAAACAGTCCGGTTAAAATATGGGCAGAAGACCTAAAGGAAGGAAGACATACAGATGGCCAAAAGGCACATGAAAAGATGCTCAACATCACTAATTATTAGAGAAATGCAAATCAAAACTACAATGAGGTATCACCTCATGCTGGTCAAAATGGCCATGATCAAAATATCTAGAAACAATAAAGGCTGGAAAGGGTGTGGTGAAGAGGGAACCCTCCTGCTCTGTTGGTGGGAATGTAAATTGATATAGCCACTATGGAGAACAGTGTGGCGGTTCCTTAAAAAACTAAAAATAAAACTACCATAGGACCCAGCAATCCCACTACTGGGCATATACCCTGAGAAAACCATAATTCAAAAAGAGACATGTACCACAATGTTCATTGCAGCACTATTTACAATAGCCAGGACATGGAACCAACCTAAATGTCCATTGACAGATGAATGGATACAGAAGATGTGGCACATATATACAATGGAATATTACTCAGCCATAAAAAGGAACAAAATTGGGTCATTTGTAGAGACGTGGATGAATCTAGAGACTGTCGTACAGAGTGAAGTAAGTCAGAAAGAGAAAAACAAATATCGCATATTAACGCATATATGTGGAACTTAGAAAAATGGTACAGATGAACTGGTTTGCAGGGCAGAAACTGAGACACAGATGTAGAGAACAAACGTGTGGACACCAAGGGGGGAAAGCGGCGGGGAGTGGGGGTGGTGGTGTGATGAATTGGGAGATTGGGATTGACATATATACACTAATATGTATAAAATGGATAACTAATAAGAACCTGCTGTATAGAAAAATAAATAAAATAAAATTCATGAGCAGTCAAAAAAAAAAAAGGCACTAATCCCATTCCTGAGGGCAGAGCCCTCATGACCTAATCATCTCCCAAAGACCCCCGCCTCCTAATACCATCACCTTGGAGGTTAGGATTTCAACATATGAATTTTGGGGGGACACAAATATTCAGATTAATAATAGCAGCAATAGTTGTAGGTAGTGGTAGCCTGACCTTGGTAGTGGTAGGTAGTTTGACCCAGCATTACTGTCAGGCCCATTATTTGGTATTCCATGGAGGAAGGTATCCCAGGCCTGGATGGATAAACTGTAGTCCCTCAGTGAAGTTATAGAGCCCTGCTGTGTCCAGCTGAAAACACAGACCTGGATCTTCTTACTTCCATTCTACTTGGCCCTCCTATCAGCAAGGCTCCATTGGACCAGACCAGAAAGTCATTCCAATTCTAGGTTCAACACCCAAGAGTGGGATTAAAACTTTTGTCCCTGTAATCCAAGGGTTCTCAGCCTCGGCACTATTGACATTTTGCGTGGGATAAGTTTTTGTCATGGCAGCCGTCCTGTGCATTGGAGGATGTTTACCAGCATCCCTGGCCTCTACCCATTCGATGCCATTAGCAACCCCCCGCTCCCAGTTATAACAACAGAAAATGTCTCCAAGCATTGCCCAATGTCCCCAGGGGGAAAATTGTCCCCACTAGAGGACCACTGCTGTGACTCCTTGACATCCTATAATATTTAGAACTCTTTTGGATGCAAGCAACATAAACCCAACTAAAGTAAAAATAGGAGGGGGGATTTCTTGGCTCAGGCAACTGGGAAGTATGAGGGGTGCTGGTTTGGAGCACAGCTGAGTTCCTGCCTCAGATAATGTTGCCAGGTCTCTCTCTGTCTTTCTCTCTCTCTTTATCCCTTTCTTTCTTTGCCTCTGCTTGGCCTCATTCTCAGGCAGACTATCTCCTCACAGTGGAAATGTAGCAATTGAAGTTTCACATCCCACTGACCAATCAACACAGCCAGAAAGAGCTTTTTTCTCAATAGCTGCAGCAGTCTCAGGGAGGATTCTGATTGGCCCAGCCTCAGTCATGTGCCCATTTCTAGGCCAATCAGCATGGCCAGGATTATGAGCTTCTTTGATAGGCTAAACCTGTGTCTGTGTGTCCATCCTGGAGAATAGGGTCAGCCCCATCAGTAAGGCTACATAGGATGAGAAAGATGAGCACCCTGAGAAAGAGGTGCTCTGCTACCCAAGGAAGGGAGAGAGGAGAACCACACAGCCAGACATCAATGTCCACCATGTCCTTGAGATGGCTTCCTCACCGTTTTTCCAATAGTCTCTTGAACTGATCTCTCTCCCCTGACTTAGATGAAGTTCCTCTAGCTGTTCAGTGGAATTACTCTCTGCTAGTAGCATGTCTTCACATCCACTCTGCACCCTGCACATCCTTCTCTATAATCTTTCCCTCCCAACATGCCCCTGTTATTCATGGTCTTAGCATGCATCCCAAGCTCTGTCTTTATTCAGTCAATTTCTTCCTCTCAAAAACAATCATTTATAAAAGTTGATTTGCACAAACCATATCAGGGAATTATTCTTGAAGAAGGTGGGGGCATATGGATTGGTGAAGAATAGTAGGCAAGTGCATTTCTAAGGACATGAATAGCCTGGAAATTCCTTTCTTGTTCCCTATCCCCCTCCCTCCCTCTTTCCCACTCATCTTCCCTTCTTCCCTCTCTCCTTCTCTCCCTCTCTTCCTTCTTTCCTTTTTACTGTCTCTGACCCAGACAGATGCCACACTATTTCTTTAATTTTAGCAAAAGGAAACCTTGCTTCATGAATGGCCATGTTCATTTCCCTCCTGAGTTCCATTTACCCTACCACTCATCCATCAATTTGTCCAACCACCCAATGTGCCTTCTTACAGATCCTTCAGGTACCTCTGCCTCAGGTGAGAATCCTACCCAGAACTTGGCTCAGATTCCCACCCTTCCTCCTATCACCACCAAGAACTGGAGAAAGCTCCATCCCAGCCCCAGGACTGTGACCCAACCCCTCCCCATGTCAACTACCAGCGTCTCCTCTCCTGGCCTCCAAGTCACCCCCAACAAATGTGACAGATGTCACCAAGTATGGTTTCCAGGTCTCTGGGCCCCTGGTTTGGACACCAAGCCCTTTGATTCCCAGTCCATGTGCTGAGAGTGAGGGATGGGAAGGGTGCAAGGCAGGGGTGGACTTGAGTCATCTCAGTTTGGTGGACCTTCCCAGGGGAGGAAGGAGGTGGTGCTGGAGTGAGGAGGCGATGATATGGCTGCCACTCTCCCCATGGTTCCCCTCTGTTTTGCTTCTTGCACGCCAGAGGAGTAAGAGAGGGAAATGGCATCTTTGCTGAATTCCAGTGGCTCAGCCAACCCCTGATGGTGTAGTGGAAAAAGAGATCCTGGATTCTAATGTCAGTCAGACCGACAGAAAGTGTAACTCTGGGCCAGTCAGGAGCTCTCTCTGGCTTCAGTTTCCTTGTCTCTGCAGTAGGGTGGGGTGGAGCTAGAAAAACCAGAGCTGGAAGCGACAATCTAGCCAAACAGCTCTGAGCAGCTGCTACGTGTAAAGTTTTCCTGGACTGTTAGCTTTGGCTTTGTTTTTTCTTTCTTTCTTTTTTTTTTTTTAATACTGATGCATGTGACCTCCTGCAGACCAACAGAATTAGAATTTCTGGAGGTGGGGCCGGTCTCACTATTTTTTCTGAGATCTTCGGGAGACTTTTTTAATGTGCAGGCAAAGCTAAGAATCGCTACCTTTGCATGCACACCCCTCTATACAGTTTATTATTAAATGTTGATTTATGTTAGAACATGTTTATCATTAAATATTGAATTAACAGAGAAAGAAATATTCTTCCATATTCCCACTAATCTATCATGTCTTTTTTTCTCCGTCTTCTCTTCTAGTTTTTATTCATGCTTATACATATTTTAACATAGCAATAATTCTAATTATACACATTTTCATTATTTTTCTGTGCTAAAACTGTTCTCCAGTGTTGCTACCTAGTCTTTATAATTAGAATTTCAGCATACTTTTTTATCAATAGAAAGCCATATATAATCATTTGCCTGTTTTTAGACATTGAGATTATTTTCATTTTTTGTAGTATTGATAACTCTGAGATGAACACATATTTGCAGATGTCTTTTTAAAAATATTTATTTATTTATTTATTTTGGCTTTTATTGCTTAATTTAATTTTATTTTATTTTATTGCTTTTATTCCTTAATTGTGCTTGATTCTATTTCCTGGTTACTTCTCTATTTTTTCCACTTTATTTTAATCTTAATCCATGGATGGGGGGTGTTATTTTACTTTATGGTATAAATTATAGAACAAATGCCTTTTTCTTCATCTTGTTATCCAGATACCACAAGACTATTTACTAGACAATTCTTGCTTACCTACTGGGCTACCGATTTCCTTAGATGCTAAATTCTTAGATATCCTTAGACCTATATCTGGACTTCTATTTGTTGCCCTGCTGCCGATTTCTCTTTTTGACCCTGTGTCTCTATAGATTAATTGTGCTCGAACCTATTTCCACATCTGCTGAGTCTAGATAGGCCAAGTTTCCTCACTCATTTGCATCTCTTTCTTATGGTACCTACTGACGTTTACCCAGGACTTTTAGAATCATGTTGCTAAAGTCTATAAAAATTCATGATGGGATTTGGATGAGGATTGGATTTTTCTCAGTTTATAGATGAGGAAACTGAGGCCAAAAGGGTGAGGTGACTCTCCCAGGAAGTAGGTCCTGATGCTGAGAATGGAAACCAGGTTTCCTTGCTCTGGGAGCCCTCGCTCTCTCTGCTGCATCACAGCAGGAAGGAGCCTCGTCAGCCTGCCCTTTCTCCCTGATGCCTCTCTGGACAGGGACACTATGCTCTCTACTAAGTATATTTCTAATCAGTAGTTTTTTGTGTTTTTTTAAAAAATTAATTAATTAATTAATTAATTTTTGGCTGTGTTGGGTCTTCGTTCTGTGCGAGGGCTTTCTCTAGTTGTGGCAAGCGGGTCCACTCTTCATCGCGGTGCACGGGCCTCTCACTATCGCGGCCTCTCCCGTTGCGGAGCACAGGCTCCAGACACGCAGGCTCAGTAGTTGTGGCTCATGGGCCTAATTGCTCCGCGGCATGTGGGATCTTCCCAGACCAGGGCTCGAACCCGTGTCCCCTGCATTGGCAGGCAGATTCTCAACCACTGTGCCACGAGGGAAGCCCTAATCAGTAGTTTTAAGCAATGGAACAAGCTAAATGCACAGGACAGGCCCAGCTAGTATGGGGAAAGGAAGGATGAGAGCAGATGAACTAAGGGGCGTGAAGGACTTTTGCAAACACTCAAGTGTGCAGGAGCATCTGTGCCAACAGCAGCACTGAGTCTCCTCTCTTCCCCAGGGCCCCTGGGACCAGCATTGTCATTCCCGTGGCACGTGGACTCCTGAGTAAGAGGCTGGTCTTCATTGCTCTGTTTGCTGTCACGCAGAGGTCATTTGCATCCTAGGCGCTGGAACCCATGAGAATGAACTCTGACCTCCATCCACGTCCATCTGGCAGTTGTGTCCAAAGAGGAGTGTGAGGGGCAGGGGATGGGGTAGGGGGTCAATGACATGAGTTGAAGCTGTAGCACAGGCACTTTCTAAGGCTCAGGATCCCACCTTCTTGGCCCTGCTAACTCCCCTCATTTCACTGATAACCTTGGGTGTGTGCTTTGCCCCCTCACAAGAGAAGCTATGGCCCCAAACGTGCCATTCCACCAGCAGCTCAGGGTGTGCATTAACTACACTGCCCAATGCTTTTCACTGTCAATGTCTTATGGGGGTCGTGAGGCACAGAGGGCACAGCTGCTAACTCTGCCCTGGTCCTTGGCCTGGACCACAACATTTTGGCCTGAATTGGACAGAATTCCCACTAGAGAGCATCCTGTTCGCCCGACTGCCAGGGCCGTCCTCTCCTCTACAATCAGATGTTTATGTTTCTCCCCTTAATTTATGGCCCTTTCCAACACTCCCAGAAAAGACTGTTGAAAACCATGGAATGAAGAGAAGATGAGATGCCACGGTGAGGATGCCATATTTGGGAAAGGGGAATACTGGGAGGATGAGCTAGGATCCAAGGCAAAGGACGGAAAAGAGGATATCATTTGTCTACTGTGTGCATTTATTGTGTGCGTCATCAGGGATGCATTTTGCCACTGGATCTTCAGAACAACCCCATGAAGGCAGAGAAGTACGTGGCTGGAAGGAGACCACATGAGAAGTAAGCCTCCTCTTACTGGCAGGAACAAAAACTAGAGCTCCTTTACTGAAGACCAAGCACCTCAAAGCCATAGAGAATGGAATAACCGGGAGACTGCTCTATCTAAATGCTTCTTCCTTGTACCACACGAGGGGCAGGGATGGTGGGTGACCGGCTCTCTCACCGGTGAGGCTCTTGGAGGCTGTCCCCCATGTGCACTGCTAGTTCCGCCCCCTGCCTTCCTCCTCCTCCCTCTCTGTTCCTATAACTCCCCTTTCACTCCCAAGCTCTTCCATGAAATAGGTGTCCAGGGCCACCAACAGATTTAAATCACTAGTTTCTCATTTTCTGCCTCTTCTGACTCTAAAGGGGAAGGGGCCTCATTAGTGGGGAAGAGATGATAGGTCCTTCCATCCCCATTCAGGAACGGCCAAGGCCAATGTCATCCTAAATTCCCCAAGAGAAAACACACTCTACCACCCACAATCCATCTTGTGTTAGGAAAACATATTCTTACCATCAGGTCGCCCTTCCCCTACTCCTGTGAAATAAGTACCCTGAGAGCTAAGGTACATTCTTCCCCTCCCTGACCCCACTGCCATCATATGAGGACTTCCTCACCAACCTGGGGACTGAACCCTCCAAGAGGATGGCACTGACCCCAGACAGATTATCTCTGATCACCCAACTGAGTCCATTAGAAGGTGATGAAGGGAATTCATGTCATCCTGGTACTGTGGTGAGAGTCTTCTGAGAAGCACTGGATCCAGAAGCTGTTCAGCTCAGCACATCTATTGATATTTTCCCGGCCAAGAGAACCCAGCCACACGGAGGCTGTAAGTGCATGGCATGCAGTTTTTGCTTTCTGAGGTGGCTTGTTTGGGACATTTTAGCAGTTCCAATGCTTCCCCTGTTTGTGAAGTTGACAACAAAGGCCAGGGCAAGGGAGGAACCACCGTTAAATGCTCTCTAGGAGAGGCAGAGCACTTTAGGGCAGTCTCTCTCAAACTGTAGTCCTTAGGCCACCCGCATCAGATACTCCTGGAGCATTTGTTTAAAATGCAGATGCCTGGGGTACCCCCCAGACCCACTGAATCATAGCACGGGCTGTCTCTTAATGGTTCTCAAGCTTGTTTGGGAGATAGGGTTCTAAGGAGTCATCGTGCTCCTTTCCAAACACCACGACACATTTATATATTCATCCTGAGTTAACCAACTGCATGATTTGGTGTGCTTGTGTGATTAATTTAATTATAGATGAAATAATACTTCAGTTCAATATATTAAACTCGCCTGAGGAATTACATACACTAAATTGGAAGGCAAATGGTTGTACTGGACGCTCTCCTGTTTGCACCATCAGGCCCACTCTCCATCCTTTTCCTCCCTGGTCTGTTCCTGGGAACTGACCAGGCTCCCTTTCCCACCAGCTTCTGGTTGGGTTTGGCCAGTAGGCAGCAAGAAAGAAGGGCAGGGGATGGAAAGAGAATGAGGTCAGAGTTTTTATCCTCTGGGTTCCTTCTCCGCGGAGAGGCACGAGGGGTCCTCAAGGCCTCTTCAAGCTTCTCATCAAACAGCTGTTATCTTCAAGTTTGGGCAACTGCTCCGGTCCCTTGATTTTAGGCCACGGCAGGTGGTCACTCACCACTGCTCCAGCCCCAGCGTACTGCAGCCTCCCTTAGTGGTTTCCCCGAATTCTACCCACACTTTCATTAAACACTTCTCAGTCACCTGTTTCAGTGAGCCACCTCTTTCTTGCTGGGACCTTGACCTACACAGCAGTGTTATGTGGTTAATTACACAGGCTTTGGAATTAAACAGGACCCAGGTTTGAATCCCAGCTCTGCCACATCCTTGACATATGTCTGATCTTGAGTAACTCAGTTAATCTTGCTAGGCCTCAGCCTGGAGATATTCCTCACTGCTTCAAAGGGCATAATAACCAATACGAGTCATGATTCTTGATGCTACCAACTGAATCCAATCCTGGCTAGCAAAGGAATTTAGAAGGATATTGGTAGCTCACAGAGTCAATGAGAAGGCTGAAGGACCCGTTTTAGAAAATGGCAGAAACCAAGTTATAACTTGAGACAGTCCAGTGGTGTTGCCGTTGTCACTGCCCCTGTACACTTGAAGCCACCAAGTACTTGCCACCATACTATTCCTGGACTCTCAGTGCTTAAATTGCCTCTGAGCAAGTCACTTACAACTGGCCCTGAATCTTGTATCACACCCCTAGGATCCAGAATCCTGGGCAGAATCATGCATTCGGCCATACTTAGGTCAAGTCACATGTCTGTACCATAGGCGCCAGGGAGAAGGGGCAGGAGAAATATCTGCCTCCATGCTCAATAGAAGGGGAAGTAGAGCTCTGTGTCCTAGTGAGACCCACACATTGGGGCATATCTCCCAAATGGGAAAGGTATTGGGTGCTGGAGAGCCAAAAGATGACAAATATTCATTACACAATCCCAAAGCTGACAGAATTAAATGAGATAACCTGAGTAAATCACCTGGCACACAGTAGAACTTCAATCCATGGAGGTCACTCCTAGTGCTGTTATAATTGTGGTCTCCAAGCTCATGCCTAGACTAGGAGCTCAGGGAAGTACACACCTCAGACACAGGGAGAGCACCTGAGGAATGCTTTGGGGCCCACCTGACTCCTACAGAGCTTTTACAGGTATCCTCTGTTTGAACCACTTGCTTCAGAATCACCTGGGCTGCTTGTTAAAGTGCAGGTTCCTGGGCCCTCTCCAGACTTACCAAATCAGTATGTCTGGGGTGGAGCCCAGGCACGTGTATGTTTGCTGAGCTTCCTGAGTGATTCAGCCACATGCCCATCCTTGGGAATTGTGGTGTGGCATAACATGGAAGATGGTGGGTCATCAGGAAGGCTTGACTTGGGCCTCGAAAGGCAAGTCAAATCTGGATGCACAGTGTCAGGCAGGCAGGGATAATGGTAGGAGGGGTTGTGGAATGTAGTGGTCAGTGGTCAATGATGAGAATGCCTTGGTGGCCTGAGGAAGTGAGTGGAGCAGAGGTGGGACATCAGACGGGTGGGTCTAGACTTGCTCTGGTGGAGAACGGGGAGCTACTGAGTGTTGCCCAATTGGGCTGTGACAAAATGAAAGCAGGAAGGAAGATGTCACAAGGGCAGTGATCTCTCTTTTCTCCTTCTTCTTCTGCATTTTCCTGAGCTGCCCCCTCTCATCACATTTTCCTCAGGGTTTCTCAACTGCAAACTGACAACCAAGCCTCTCAGGGAAGATGGAAAACACCCAAATGGGGCCACATCCTCCAGTAAATGGAAAAGGCACTGAAGCGACTGGCACACAGTGGGTCCAGGGAGCAGGATGGAGTGGAGGGGAAGGGCTCTGGGGGTGGCCATGGCTACTGCTGCTGCTCTAGGTCTCAGGTAAGGAGAGGCAGGGAGAGGGATGTAGACGGCCAAGGGGAGGTACCTACTAAGAGGGGTTTTCTCTCTTTTTTTAAGGAAGGACTGGAATGAGATCAGGGTATGTGCGTGTTAGAGACAGGAAAGCAAGAAAGGAAGGTCATGAATGCAGACTGTGCTGGTTGACCCTGTCCCATCAGGGATTGGATGAAGAAATAGAAGGTGGAGGTTCTTCTGCAGCATCTTGAGGTTGAGAAAATTATGTGAAGTCAAACAAACAATCTCTCATCGCTGTGCTGATATCCTGGGAGATGTAAAGAAGTGTAAGGCAGTCTCCCCCTAAAGGAATCAGGCGCTAAGGTATAGGAGCATTAATAGAGGAAAAGGCAAATAATGACAAAAGGGCCAAGCAGCAACACGAAGGCAAAACTACGGTGGAAGTCACTCTAGCAAGCCACAGAGAGGGGATGTGGAAAGAAGGTAAGGGCAGACAGAGCTGGGTTCAAATCCTATCTCTGCCATTTTCTACATATGTGACCTTAGGAAGTCCTCTCTCCTCTTTGAATTTCATTTTCCTCATTTGTAAAGAGTACCTACTCAGAAGTATTCATTTGTAAATGGTACCTACTTCAGAGGGTGTCCTGAGAGTTTAAAAGCAGACTGATGTAAACTACTGGCTCAGGATTTACAGCACAGTAGGTGGCTAGTAAAAGTTATAGTGGATGATGATGATGTTCCCAGGTGTAGGGTGATCAGTGGTATTGAGGCTTGAGAGGAGAAAGAGATTAGTGCCAGCAGACCTGTTCAGGTAGACTCCCCATGCTTTTCTTTTGTCTGTATCTGAAGATGGTATTTAAGCCAGAGTTCTAAACTACCCTGGGGAGCTCCTCATTTTACCCTGGGTATTTCCCACATATACATGAGGTATACACGTTTAAAAGCTTCTGTTTGTTTTTCTCTTATTAATCTTCTTTTATTACAGGGATCTCAGCTGAGAACTCAGAAGGGTAGAGGGAAAATGATTTTTCCTGCCCTACATCTGTCAACCTCTAGGTTCCTTCCTCCGCTGAGGTCTCTCCAACTTCAGGCAGCCTTTTTGGACCAGATCTATGAAACCTATGCTGGTGGTTTCACATACGTGCAGCCCACATCTGGTCCATGGGACGTACCCATTTCATTCACCCCAGCAAACTCATGGAGCCCTGGTGGATCCCCATGCAGCCATCTTTTCTTCACTCTACCGTGGGGACAGCCAGCCATTGGCAGTCTCTGCCCATTGTAGTTCTCAGGTTTGAGTCAGACTCCAATCTGCTGTGTCCCCCAAACTCCAGGGGACGCTTAACAAGCTCTCCAAGTTGTGACCCTGAAGCCCCTCTCCCTAAGCTTGTGGTAAGGGGCAGATGTCCACTCCCTTCTGCCCCCAGGGTCATAGGACACCAAAACTGTCTCCTAATCTTCAAAATCCCCACAACTTTACATCCTTAATGTGGGTAAGGTTTAGATACCTTTTTGCGTGTGTTACACTGGTCTCCCAGCTCACTCTGGAATGTGGCATCTATTTCCTTGGGACTTGCATAAGTCAAGGTTCAGCTGCAGACAACAAAATCCAATGTACCTATGTTAAGTAGAAAGGGATCCTTTTAAAATAGAATATTAAATGGCTTACGGAATCAGATCCTACTCTGAGCTTCCGGGAATGACTGTCAAAGCCACACTGCAGGGTGGGGAGATTAAGGGGCCACTGCTCTTCCCACACTCAGGACTCTGAAGAATCAGTAAACTTTGCAAATCAGGAAGCTTCTGGCATAGTTTCTCCAGACCCACCCCATGTCAGCCACACTCTATACCACCGAAATGGACGCCTTTTTTCCTACTTAACTCCGTTCCAAATTTGTTTCAGACAAATGCCTTTGATTGGTAAAGCTTAAATTATCTCTAGAGCCCTAGCTGCCAGAAAAGCTGAGAAATGATTGTGCAGACCCTTCATAATAAAGAGGCCCACGAGAAGGAGGTGGGAATGGAAATCAATTCCACAGCATCTGCCCAAACAATCTCAGCGAAAACTGAGATGAAAATAGTTCAGATTTTAAAGATTTTCTTTCTTGCTGTCAATGAAAGACAAATTGAGTGGAAAACAAACACCCACTCTTTGTTGTGTTATGGCAAATACCTTCTTTTATCTATTATAGAGTTATGTTATAACAGCAAGTTCCTATTCACCAAAAATAATATTTTGGATATTATTATATGCTATATATCACACTCAAGCCATAAAAAGATACAGACCCAGAGAATAAATTCCAAAATTTATGGTACTTTTCTTGGAAACTTCAGTGTGTTCTAAAAAATGACTCCTATTTCCCATCAATCTACTTTATTCTATTCCTGGGATACTGACATGATCACTCATTGTGCAGTGACATTTGGAAAATTCAGCTTCCACGGCAGTCACAAAAGTAAAAATAGTTCCACTTTAGCATCCTGTAAATTGAGAGTTTTCAGAACTTCATAAAATCAGAAATGAGTACTTTAGGAACCAATTGCAGGTCTTTTGTTGTAGGGGTTGTTGCTTCTACCAATTGGGGCTATTATATTGTGATCCTTCCTCAATCTTAATCCAGCCCCGTCTTTGAAAGACTTGCCTTGAACCAAACTTCCCAGTACATTCGGACCTTGCCTTATCTAAGACGCTCTCAGAGCTCTGTTGAGGCTGAGTTCTCCTTGACCTCCGTGAGCAATAAGTTCAGCTTTCTCTTATCAATAAGTTGTGCTGGGGATATTTGAGAAGTCAGCATTGGACAATGTAATTAAATCCATCCATTTCCCCCTTATGACTTATATTTTGGGATCTTATTTAAGATGTCCTTCCCAATCTGAAGCACAATAATATTCTGCATAATTGTCTTTTAGACAATGTATGAAGATATTCTCACACATTACCTTCTATTAGCTTTACAGTTTTGACACAAACAGGACACAACGAAGAAATCTGCCCCTTAGGATGGCAGCAGGGTCTTGTTAAAGTCCATCTTCGTCATTTACAGCTGTGCTAGTACTCTAGCCATTAACCACATGTGCCTATTTGCATTTAAGTTAATTAAAATTAAACGAAAAATAAGAATTCAGTTCCTCAGTTGCACTTGCCTCATGTCGGAGCTGAACAACCACACGTGGCTGGATGGGCAGGTACAGAACATCTCCATTATTGCAGGAAATTGTGTCAGACAGCACTGCTTTCTGTATTTCTGTTTCAACATAACTGGCCGGCTAACAAAGCTTTCAGTTCCTTGTTATAAATTTAGTGTCTTATTAATACAGATTAAAACTTTTTATAGCACACTGTACTTTCACACCTGGGTAGTTTGCTTTAGCGTTTCCATTTAACTAAAGCAGATTTTCCTCTTAGAGAATCACACTTCTGATTTTTTACTTTCCTTTGTCAGAGAAAGGGTTTATATTATTTTGGTGCTTCAATCCTTTTGCCCTATTCCCCCCAAGTCTCCTCCAAAGCCTTCTTGTCCTCGCACAAAGCAAGTGCAAGCGCGGCCCATTTGGATGGATGAGGGGGATACACTGCCGGAAGCCAGGGTGCATGGGGGCTGCTCGACAGTGGGCAAAGCGCTGGGGGGCCGGGTGTTGGAGGACAGGGTCCAAATGCCCAGCTCGGCTTTGATATCTGTCTGTGAAGTCTGTGAAACGTGGGCAAGTCCCCTGGCCTGCTCTTCAGCTCAGCCTCCACAAGAAAAAAGGCTGGAGACCCGCTCTGGGGTCCCCTCTGCATGCGATCAAGGCACATGCGTGAACAGCGATGCAGAGTTGAGCAAAGCAGGGCTCACGCGGTTAAGTTAAGCCCCCTCGGCCCTCGGGGGACTCGCAGGCTGTCTAGAGAGGATGGAAGAATGTCCACAACAGGGTGGTGACACAGCACAGAATCAGGGCCAGAGTGCAGCCAGGCGCTACGTGCTCAGGGCAGCGTCGGATGGGGGCTGCAGGCTGGAGCCCTCTGCGCCAGCTTCTTGCAAGAGGGCCCCCTTGTGGCCCAACACAAGTGAGGCTAGTTGGGGAGTAGCCCCCGGAGGCATTCCAGGGGCTGGAGAAGGGGACAAGCTCCAGCAGCCTGAGAAACGACCAGCATGGAGTGGGACCATAAGGGGACTGGACACCCCGGGGCTAGAGACAGGGTGGGCACAGATAATGGGGTCTTAACGCAGACCCAGGCCTCCAACTGAGCAGAGAAGTCCAGTTAATGCAGGGCAGCTGAGCACTCTCGTGAGCTCAGTAAGCAAGACACACAGTCAGGGACAAGTAGCTGTAGACCCCTCCCCACTTTGTCCCCTCTTCTCTGGGCTGCCTAGTGACCACTTGGCCTCCAGGTCTCCTCGTTACTTTCCTCAGAAACTCCAGCTTCCCAACTCCTCTCTCCTGTTGTCACCCTTTTCCCTGGGGCTCCTGGAGGCCCAGCTCCACAGCAGGACCAGGGCAGGGAGACTTCTGCTCATTTTAGGGAGCTGAGATAATTATGTTACCTGAACAGGACACTGTGAATACCAAACACACCCAGGGAGAGCTGGGTTATAACCAACTGGGAAAAACAGTGAATTCAACACCCACTGGAATGTATGCCTGACCGGTGTGCAGTGCAGCAAACCCACCTCAGGTAAACTAGTCACTGAAAATGACCCTAATCGGTATTCTTTAAGCCTAATCAAACTAAGTGTTTTAAAAATGTTTTCTTTGTTAGCTATCAAGTACTTATAAATATTTTGTACAAATAGTCTCTCTCCCTTTTTAAGTGAAATTTTTTGTTTTAGAGTAGTCTTAGGTTTCAGAAAAATGAGGATATTACACAGAGTTCCCATATATCCCACACCCAGTTTCCCTTATTGCTAATATCTTACATTAATATGGTGCCTTTGTCATAATTACTTAACCAATAATGATATATTATTATTGACTAAAGTTCGTACTTCATTCATATTTCCTTAGCTTTTACCTAATGTCCTTTTTCTGTTCCAGGGTCCCACCCAGGACATCTCATCACATTGAGTCTGCATGTCTCCTTAGATTCTTCTTGGCTGTGACCATTTCTTAAAATTTCCTTATTTTTGATGGTTTTGACAGTTTTGAGGAGTACTGGTCAGGTATTTCATAAAGTCTTTCATTTGAGAGCTGTTTGATGTTCTTTCTCATGGGGTTAGGGGTTTGGGGGAGGAAGACTGCAGGGGTAAAATGCCGTTCTCATCACATCATATCAAGGGTTCATGCTATCAATGTGATTATCACTGTTGATCTTAACCTTGATCACCAGGCTGAGGTGGTGACTGTCAGTCTCGTCCACCATAAAGTTACTCTTCCCCCCTTCTCCATGCTGTCCTCTTTGGACACTATGGATGGCCCACACTTAGGGGGTGGGGAGTTATGCTTTCCCTCCTTGAGAGCAGAGTATCTACATAAATTATTTGGAATTCTTCTGCATGGGAGATTTGTCTGTTCTCCCCCATTTATTTATTTTTTCAATCATTTCCTAGGAACCATCTTTACAGTTCCTCGAATTAAAACTTTGCCCCCCCCAAAACCTCCCAGGGTGGAAACACATCATTGACCTCCCCCATGCCTGGAACTGGGGGTCCCTGTATTGCCCCGGGGACCAGAGGGACTCAGGACCCAGCTCAGGCCACCAAGGGCCCCCTGACCACTCACAGGCAGAGCACAGAGTGAAAGAAAAGAGGAACAGCCTCTTATGTCACCACGGTTTCATTTTGGGCATCCTCAGGCTCCCCCAGCAACAGTGAAGGAGTGTGATGGGGTGGAAGGTGTGAGCTGTGGAGAGGGGGAGGAGTTGGGCCACAGGGAGCAAGTGAGGCTTTTTTCTTTTTTAAAATTTTTTGGTCGTGCCACGTGGCATGTGAGATCTTCGCTCCCCGACCAGGGATTGAACCTGCACTCCCTGCAGTGGAAGCGTGGAGTCTTAACCTCTGGACCGCCAGGGAGGGCCCAGCTTTTTTCTTTAAAAGCATATTTTTTTTGAAGTATAGTTGATTTACAATGTGGTGTTAGTTTCAGGTATACAGCGAAGTTATTTATATATGCCGGATTCAAGTTCTTTCTCCCAATCCATAGCTTGCCTTTTTGTTTCCTTAAATATGTGTTTGATGGGCAAAATTTTAATTCCTCATTAAGTCTAGCTAATCAAAATTTGGAATTTCGTGGTTAGTGTTTTTTGTGTCCTATCTAGAAAACATTTGACTAGCCAAAAGTCATGAAGATATTCTCTAATGTGAGGCTTTTTTCTTTTTTTAAATTTTTTAAAAGAGGAACAGCCTCTTATTTTCCTCTAGAATGACATTCTAGAAGCTTTATAGTTTTAATCTTTACATTTAGGTTTATGGTCCATTTTGAACGAATTTTCATATATTATATGAGGCAAGGCTTGAGGCTCACTTTTGTCCTTGATCCAGTTGTTTAAGCATCAATTTTTTAAAAAGACTTTTTTTCTTATTTAATTACCTTTAGCAAACGTTGATTTACTGTATATGTGGGCCTATTTCTGGATCCTCTATTTTAGTCTATTGATCTGTTTGTCCTTACACGAATACCACTCTGTCTTGATTACTGTAGCAAATATTTACATCAGATAATGTAAGTATTTCAACTTGTTTTTCTTTTTCAAGATTGTTTTGGCTATTCCATAACCTTTGCATCTCTGTATAAATTTTAGGATCATATTGTCAATTTCAACAAATAAAATATCTATTGACTGATGAGTGGATAAACAAAATGTATATCCATACAATGGAATTTTATTCAGCTATTTAAAGAATGAAGTACTGATACAACGTTACAGAAAGTACTGCTACAACATGGCCGAAAACACTACCCTAAAGGAGCTGATCATAAAGCATCAATACTATATGATTTTGTTTTCTTGAATTGTCCAGAATAGGCAAATCTATAAAGATAGAAAGTAGTGGTCGCCTGGGGCTGCAGTGTGGGGAGAGGCAGGAAAAGGGAGAGTGATAAGCTGGAAAATGGCCTCCCCAAGGATATCCACGTCCTAATCCCCAGAACCTGTGAATGTTACCTCATATGGCAAACCAAGTCTCTTTGCAGATGTGGTAAGTTAAGGATTTTGAGATGGGGAGCTTATCCTGGATTATGTGTCTGGCACTAAATGCAATCACATGTATCCTTATAACAGGGAGACAGAGGGAGGTTTGAACACACACAGAAGAGAAGGTGATGCGGAGATGGAACAGAGGGATTTGAAGATGCTGGCTTTGAAGACTGGAGTGATACAGTCACAAGCCAAAGAATGTTGGCACCCACTGGAAGCTGGAGGAAGCAAGGACTAGATTCTTCCTTAGAGTCTCTGAAGGGATCACAGCCTTGCTAATACCTTGATCTTGGATCAGTGATACCGACTTCAGACTTCTGGCCTCCAGAACTGTGAGAGAATACATCTCTATTGTTTTAAGCCACCACATTTGCAGTAATAGGAAACTAATACAGGATGTGACTGCTAATGGGCGTGGGGCTTCATTTTGGGGTGATGAAATGTTCTAAAACTGGACTGTGGTGATGGTTGTACAACTCAGTGAATATACTAAAAACCACTGAAGTGTATACTTTAAATGGGTCAATTTTATATTATGTGAATTATATCTCAGTAAGACTGATATAAGATGTTTGTGGGGACTTCCCTGGTGGTGCAGTGGTTAAGAATCCGCCTGCCAATTCAGGGGACATGGGTTCGACCCCTGGTCCAGGAAGATCCCACATGCGGCAGAACAACTAAGCCTGTGTGCCACAACTACTGAGCCTGCGCTCTAGAGCCCGCGAGCCACAACTACTAAGCCCATGTGCCATAACTACTGAAGCCCATGCACCTAGAGCCCGTGCTGTACAAGAGAAGCCACCGCAATGAGAAGCCCATGCGCCGCAACTAGAGAAAGCCTGTGCGCAGCAATGAAGACCCAATGCAGCCAAAAATAAATAAATAAAATAAATAAATTTATTAAAAAAAGACATATTAGACTAAAGAGCCCTCAAACTCATTAAGAAGAAAACAAACAAATAAAAAATGAAAAAATCTGAAGAGACCCATCTCAAAGAAGATATGTTGATGGCAAATAGATACAATAAAATATATTCAGTATCATTAGTTATTGGAGAAATGCAAAATAAAATCACAATGAATACTACTACACACTATTAGAATGGGAGAAAAAATACCTGACAACAATAAAATGCTAGGAAGGATAGGGAGCAACAGGAACATCAATGCAAACGCAAAACGGTGCAGCCACTTTGAAAAACAATTAGTCAGTTTCTTTAAAATTAAACATAATCTTACCGTACAACTCAGCAATTTCACTCTAGGTATTTACCCAAGTGAAATGTAAACCTATGTTCACACAAAAACCTGTGTATAAATATTTGTAGTAGTTTAAAATATTTATTTATTTATTTATTTATTATACAGCAGGTTCTTATTAGTTATCTATTTTATACATATTAGTGTCAATCCCAGTCTCCGAATTCATCCCACCCCCACCCCCCTGCTTTCCCCCCTTGGTGTCCATACGTTTGTTCTCTACATCTGTGTCTCTACTTCTGCCTTGCAAACCAGTTCATCTGTACCATTTTTCTAGATTCCACATATATGCGTTAATATATGATATTTATTTTTCTCTTTCTGACTTATTTGGAATAGCCCCAAACTGGAAACCAAATATGATTGTCCCTGAACTGGGAGGCATATGTATAAACAATTGTGATACAGCCATACAATGGGGTTCTGCTTTGAAGTAAAAAGAAACAAAGTACTGATATACTCAACACACAACATCTCAAATGCATCATACTAAGTGAAAGAAGCCAACTTAATATGCTTGGCTGGAGAAAAGGGAACCCTCCTACACTGTTGGTGGGAATGTAAGTTGGTGCAGCCATTATGGAAAACAGTATGGAGGGTCCGCAGAAAACTAAAAATAGAGTTGCTACATGATCCAGCAATCCCACTCCTGGGCATATATCCAGACAAAACTATAATTCAAAAAGATACATGCACCCCTATATTCATAGTAGCACTATTTACAATAGCCAGGACATGGAAACAACCTAAATGTCCATTGACAGATGAATGGATAAAGAAGGTGTGGTACATATATACAATAGAATATTATTCAGCCATAAAAAAGAACGAAATAATGCCATTTGTAGCAACATGGATGGAACTAGAGATTATCATACTAAGTGAAGTAAGTCAGAAAGACAAATACCATATATCACTTATATGTGGAATCTAAAATATGACACAAATGAACTTATCAACCAAACAGAAACAGACTCACAGACAGAGAAGAGACTTGTGGCTGCCAAGGGAGAGGGGGTTGGGGGAGGGATGGATTGGGAGTTTGGGATTAGCACATGTAAGCTATTATATATAGAATGGATAAACAACAAGGTCTTACTGTATAGCACAGGGAACTATATTCAATATCCTGTGATAAACCATAATGGAAAAGAATATAAAAAATGTATATATGTATAACTGAATCACTTTGCTGTACAGCAGAAATTAACACAACATTGTAAATCAACTATACTTCAATAAAAAAAATATGCTACACACTGTACCAGTTCATTTTTATAACATTCTGGAAAGGGCAAAACTATACAGGGGAAAAAAAACCCCAGATCAGTTTCCTAGGAACTGAGGGTGGAGCAAGGGGAGGACTAAAAAAGGACACGAGGAAACTTTGGCGGGTAATGAAACACTTCTATATCTTGATTAGGGTGGTGGTTACAAGTTCCCATGGGTTTCTCAAACTTCCAGAACTTTCTACTGAAAAGGGTGAATTTTACTCTATGCAAATTAGACCTTAATTTTTAAAAATCCAAAATAGAAAGACACAAAAATATCCTGCTATGTTAAATTATTTTGTACATAAAAGCCTAATTAATATATACACAGTTTTAGAGATTTTGATAAATCCTTCCAAATTTCCCTTGCAAACATTGGATCCAGTTTATACCTCTCTGTCAATGGAATGAGAGCATTTGGATTTTTATATCCTTATCAACACAGCTATCAGTGACTGCACTTTTCACAAGGCCTCACTCAGGGCTAGGGACACAGCAGGGATTTAATAGAAGCATTTATTCCAAGCACATGAAGTCCCCACAAGAGATAAATGAGATTTTCCCCGAGTCCCGAAGCCATTTACTGTTCTGATGGAGGAAAGAAAGGAAGGAAGATACCATGTGTGTTGGGAGGAGAGACAGCCTCTGAACTCAGGGGTCTGAGGAGCAGTGTTAAACTGGGGGAGACTATGAAAAAGGAAGGGTGAATAAGGAAAGCATACTATGTCTTATGGGGGCTGAGAGGTCTGAAGTGACAACTGTATCTCATTTCTATACCCCAAACGCCCAGCACCAGGCATAGCACATAAGACTGTAAGAACAAACAAACTGATGAGTAAATGAATGAATGTTGAGACTAAAATTTGGGATCAGCAAAGATAAAACTTCCTTGCTTTGGGATTTGGGGGTTCAAGCTCAGTTTAAGACTGTGGCCATGCAAACTTGAGGACGTTTTACTCCGAGTTCTATCTAAGGAGAAGAAAGTCGGCATAGGTGAGTAGGGGGAGGGCACATAGTCATGAGGGTCCACCTGGGTCCCCACGCACATAGGAGCCTACGACACAACTCCTGGATGTCAGAAGTCTATCCTTCTGATTCTCAGCCCTGGGGACTGAGTGAAGGGTGGGGTCTTGGGCCAAATGCTGGGTCATTTTAGCTGGAGCTGGGCGGCTGTATAGGAGAGATAGGGTTGGTTGAGAGGAAGTTGAGTGCGCATGCCTGTGTGCTGGCTGGGGGCTGGAGCAGGGGAAGAAGGGGCAGGGGGCGTGGTTTCTGGAGAAGAGGTGGGGGAGGGGAAGCATTGGGGCTGTTTTAGGAAGGCTGCAGCAGGGAACCGGAGTCTGGACAGAGCTGGTGGGTGATTAGAGATGTTGGTAGGAGAGGCAGAGAGAGGGATAAAGGTAAGGAGATGTGAGCATTGAAAAGGAGAGGCAGCTGCCGCTTGTGTAAGTATGAGACAGTGCGTGAGTGTGTGTGTGTGTGTGTATGAGAGAGTGTGTGAGTGTATGTGTCTGTGTGTGTATGAGAGAGTGTGTGAGTGTATGTGTCTGTGTGTGTATGAGAGAGTGTGTGAGTGTCTGTGTCTGTGTGTGTATGAGAGAGTGTGTGAGTGTATGTGTCTGTGTGTGTATGAGAGAGTGTGTGAGTGTCTGTGTCTGTGTGTGTGTGTGTGTGTGTGCGTGCGCGCATACGTGAGAGCACAGGGGCTCCTCCCCGAACCCAAACTTTATGCTCCGAGTCTTACAATTTGCATCTTCTTTTCTCCTGTCACTCTAACCATGACAAAAATAAGGTTGCATTTGAGCATGTAAGGGGTTATTTGCAAGTGTGAGCCTGAGTGACTGTTCTGACCAGCCAGGAGCCTGGGAGAGAGAGAGGCAGAGTGCCAGAACGAACGCACACATGCACGAATGAGTGCATGAATAAACAAATGGGAGCTTACAAGAAACTCCCTGTGAATGTGGGTTTGTGAAAAACGTTGGGTCTGAGATGCCCCACCCAAGCCCCAGAGCCTATATCTCTGGGTCTCTGAGCCCAGAGAATTCCAGGGAAGTCTGTGCCTGAGGTTCTAGAAACCTCACACTAGCCCCCTAGATGAATAACTGGCTTCGGAGGCTGGCATTCCTAATGGACCAGATTCCAGGAGGGAATCCAGAGGGTGAGGAGTCTGCTGACGCTGAGAGCCCTGCCTGGGCTGGGAGGCCCCGGACCGGGTGGAGCAGCCACTCCTGCCTGAAGTTTTGAGTAACAGGGGGTGGAAACTGCACCAGCACCGCCCTCTCGCAGGCCCTGCGGGCCCCTGCGGTCTGCTGGTCACAGTGGGTCCCACAACTTCCTCACTTCCCTAAATGGGCAACTTCATATTTAGAACCCCAGGTCTTCCCTGGCAGCCCCAAGTGGCACGTCCAGCGTAGGCCTGGGGCCCTAACCTTGGATCCCTGCCCCCTGCTGGACTTGTGCCCGTCCCCACTGCACGGCGCCATGGCTCCCACCTTCCTGCTGCTGCTGCTGCTGTGGCTCCAGGGCCCTGTCGCAGGTGAGAGGGTGGGTGGGTGGCTTACGGGGGAGGGAGTGGTCTGTTCCTGGACCCCCTTCCTGCTTTTCCGTGCTCAGTGATCTTGTGGGGTTGGAGGAGGAGGCGGTCTGGCTGACCTAGTAGCTCCTTACCAGAGACCAGTAAGAAGGTTCCCTCCCAGTATCTGGCCCTGGGCAAAGCTAACCCAGGCCTCACAAACTAAGATAAAGCTCTGGACCCTCTCTGCATGGGCCCCTTTATCTGCCTGTCTTCCTCAGGACCTCTGACCAGGGCCACTCCACTTCCTCACACACAACAAGCCCTCGTCCCTTGGCCTCTGTCGGGAAAGTCCTGTTTGGTTCCTACGGGAATCATTACCTTACATGTGTGCGCTTTGAACTTGCTTTTTCTTGGAATGTTGATGCCACAACCTCCGTCCCTAGCCCCTGTCCTGGGGTGGGGGTAGGGAAGCAATCCCTGAAGCAATCTCTCCCACCCCACGGCTACTAAATGCTCCTTGAGGGGGCCTCACCCAATCCTGCCTTGCTCGCTGCCATGACAACCAAGTTACCATTTCCTGTTCAGTTCTGGGCACCTCCTGTGTGAGGGGTGGAAGGTGGGCACACATAAACACAGTGCCCTGGAGACCCGTTCTAAGGTCGCCCTATCTGTACGCCTCTCCCAGAGAGACCCGCTTTTCCAGGGCAGAAGAGTGTCCCCTGGGGTCCCCCAAACCTGCCACCTGCCAAATAATTGAGTTGGATCATTTAACTTGCATGGGACAAAGTGATACGAGAGAGGGCATTACCTTACTCCAAGCCTCAACTCTAGTGGCAGCTGGGTTGGAAACTAAGGTGGATGTCTGGGGTGCTGGGCCCTTGGCTATCACAGCTCTGGGTTCCATTGGGAAAGTCTGGAGCAACCTGCATTTGGGAGAAGGAGACGTGCACTGAGCATGTACTACATTCAAGGCACTGTCCTGGGGCACAGTTCTCAGAGCCAGCCAGAGACAGATAAGAAACAGAGACATTAAGTGATCTGCTCACATGGTTAGTCAGTGGTAGAACCTGAGTTTTAACCTATGTTTATTTAGACTCCAAAATGCTGTCCACTCTGTCCTACTGGGGAGAACTGTGTGCGTGTTTGCAGAAGGCTCAGAGGGTGTTCAAGGAGGAAATGCCAAGCTGAGGGTGGGTAGAGCGCTGGAGGGCCCTCACTGCAGCTTTCTCTCTCTCACTGTCCCCTGATTCACCACCCCAGCCTTAGTTCTACCCTCTCCCCATCAGACCACGGGTTATGAAGCTCACTGACCACATCTTCTTCCTAGGCATAGAAGGCAACATATGAACAGTGAATAATTGTAGAATTCTTTGGTTTACACTCCACTGGGAGTGTATATAAATGTCTGGGCATATCGGATCTACGGGTTTTAGGTAACTAGAATATTTTAAAATTAAACATCACCTAGAATGAACTCAGACAACTTGCTATTTAAAAGATGACTAGAGTAAACCTGTTTGTGAAACAAATAACTACTCAATATTTTCAAAGATTGAATTTTCTTATCTACCTAGGTTTGTTGTGCTCTGGAATTTCAGAATGATGACTTGCGTTTGGTTTGTGTCTCTGTCTCATTGAGGGCAGGACCTGACTCTTTCCCACAAGACCCTGAAGACAGGGCTTATGACTCTCCCATCAGACTAGAAAATGCCGCAAAGAAAACGGCTGCGTCTGCTGAAGTTCCTTGAGTGTAAGGGCTGAGTTTCCTTCATTAGACTAGGGGCTCCCTGTGGGCTACGCCTGTGTCTCCACCATCAGACTAGGAGTCCCCGGAGGGCTAGCCCTGTATCTTCCTCATCATTTTAGGATTCCCCAAGGGCACAGGACTACTGTCTCCCCCATCAGTCTGGGAACTACAGGGCAGGGCTAGTGTCTTCTCCAACAGACCAAGAGCTCCCTGGGGGAGAAGCCCGTGTCCCCCTCCATCAGAGTTGGGCTGTATTTCTTCTTCACACTCTGAGTTCCATGACAGCAGAGAAATATCCACCTCCTCTCCCTTCACCACGAGCTTCGAGTTTCAAGATGCTTCCTTCCTCCTTTCTCAACAAGTCGTGTCTCCCCAGGTGCCCCTGTCGAGAGCGTGTACTCCAAAGTGCGGCACTTTGAAGGGGAGACTCTCTCTGTGCAGTGCTCCTACAAGAGCCGCAAAAACCACATAGAGGGTAAAGTTTGGTGCAAAATCAGGAGGAAGAAGTGCGAGACTGTGTTCACCCGTGTTGGGGTGCAGGGGCCGCGCTATTTGCTGCAGGACGATACCCAGGCCAAGGTGGTCAGTATCACCATGGCGGCCCTGAGGCGCCAGGACTCGGGCCGGTACTGGTGCATGCGCAACAGCTCTGGCATCCTCTACCCTCTGATGGGCTTCCTGCTGGAAGTGTCTCCAGGTGAGCAGGCCTGCTGGGGCACTGGGATGCTGGGGGGGTGTCCTCCCCGCCCTGTACTCCACTGACATCAAATATAACAATAATAATAATCCATCAATAGGCATGATGTACAGTGGGGTTTTCACAGTTCCTTTACAGACACCTTCATGGGCATTCTTGTCACCCTTTTACAGATGAAGGAAATGAGATCTAAAAAGTCCTTGCGGCTCTGACTTTGTCCAGGGTCACAGAACTAGCAAGTGGACGAGATGAGATTAGAACTCAGGACTCTCTGTGCTTGTTTTATTCAATCATCTGTTCAATATATATCCACTGAGCCCTGATTCTGTGCCAGGCACTATTCTAGGCTCTGAGGATACAGTGGTGAGCAAAACCGGACCCATTCCTACCCTATGGGAGGTGACAGGCAATAGCACATTGTCAGATAAACAGTTGCAGATAACAATAAATGTTCTTAAGAAAATAAAACAATGTGATGAACTAGAAAGTTCAGTGGTGGAGGAAGCTACTGAATTAGTGGGGAATCAGAGAAGACCTCCCTGAGCAGATGACATCAAGCAGAGCCTGCGTGTGATGAGAGCTTTCTAGCCCTGTTGAAAGTGGGTGATTCAAAGGGCTTTCCAGGTGGGGAGAATTGCATGTGCAAAGTCCCTGAGGTGAGAAGAAGCTGGTCCATATTGAGTGTGGAGCAGAGTGATAGAAGATGAGGTTGGACAGGGAAACAGCAGCCCTAAAGTCCATGATTTGGGGTTTGAGTTTTATCCTAGGTAGAATAGGAAGCTATGGGAGAGTTTAGAGGAGGTGATATTGTGCCTTGTCTTTAAGATGATCAAAACTCTCCCTTGAGTATAGAAAAAGAGAGGAGGGCCAAGAACGTAGCCCTGCGCTCCTTCCACATTTATAAGATGGGAAAGGGTGAGGAGCCAAAGAGCCTGCAGAGAACAGCCAGTGATTGTGAAACTTATCATCCACCCTTCCCTGTCCCCCTAACCCAACTGCATCCCCATCTTCTGTTGGGTCTGAGCTAGGGTAACTGCTGTCTCTAAGATATGGAGCAAATCTCATCCCTTCCCTCTCCGGTTCTGATTTAGCCCTAGGGAAGTAGTCGAAACCAGTTTATTGAAGTCTTAATCTGTAGGGATACAAACATGAAATGGTTTTATTTTTCCCTTAGTGTATCCCTCTGTTGTACTACGTCAGATCTCACTTTCCATCTCTTAACCACAGTTTGGGGAGATTCCAACTTTGCAGACCTTTTCAATTATTAGGAAATAAAAAATGCACAGGCAATTAAAAATGCGAATCTTCTAGCAATATATGCTCTTCCAGTCCCCCTTGAAAACCAGGTTTATGGCCCCAGGCACTTGAAGTGGAGAAGGGGGACTGCTGCTGTCCAACTCCCCCTCCTTCATCTCAGGAGGGAGGGAAGGGGTGCTCCTCTCCATCACCTCCTCCTGGTCCTGCCCCTCCCAACCCCCTGGTATATTGAGGCAGGGATGAAGGAGAGGGAAACGGTTGTGTGACTTCACTGACCCTTGTAGCAGGTCTCTCTCTGTTGGATGTCACTCCTTTTCTGCCCACTCTTAGAGCCTCTGTGGCCAAATGCTGGCTCTCCCAAGGCACCTGTGTATGAGTTCTTTGAAAGGTCCTTTGGGGGTCTTCACACTGCTGAGTAGGATGATGTGGGAGATCTGGCTCCAGATCAGCCCCTTCCCCCATCCCCATCCTCACCAATGCCACTTGTTCTGGTTCCCTTGCCCAGAAAAATGGGCGCCTTCCACGGTGACCATCTGGTCCTCGGGAGTGCATCCTTGCGTGCATAGTAGTGGGATGCAGCAGCAGCTAGCAGCAGCTCTCTCCCCCTCACCATCCCTCTCTCTCTATTTTCCTGTTCCCTGATGAGAAAGACTCAACACTGCCTTCTAGACTGAGCCCTCACAGCTCCTACCACTCCCTCCTCTTCCACCATCCAAAGTCCAGCCTTCTTCTAGCAAATGGGATGATAAAGGCCTGAACTGATGCATGAGGGTGGCAGGACCAGTTCCTGTGTCTCTTAATAAGCCCCCAAGGAAGGCACCTGGCCCCGCTGCTCACGGCGTTCTTTGGGATCTGGGTCTTTGATGCTTCCTTGTCCTCATCTCTGGATCCCAGTCGCCCATCATGGAGCAACTGGGAAAGTTCATGTTCAACATCAGAGCAGAGAAATCTCTGACTTACAGGAATGAGGAAGGTCCAGGGAGTGACAAGAGAGATGGGGGTGGGGAGGGAAGTGTCCTCTTGGCCCAGGTGGCCTGACGGGGGACACTAAGAATTTTGTGAAAGACTCTTCCTCCTTTCCTGTGCCTACTTCCTCCTCCCTGACCTCACCCTCTGAACAAGCACACACCTGGTCCCTCAGCAGAGCAGAATCCTAGGTCCAAGGTCAAGGAGCAAGACAAGGACAGGTCCTACCCAGACAAGTGTGTGGGCTGCCGGGAGCTGCTTCCAGCACCAAGGCCCTCGACTCAGTCCCACTTTCCTCCCTCTCTCGTCCCTCAGCCTCCACGACCAAGAGAAACACTCCTTTTACGAAGCTGCCCACCATCCTCCAGAGTGGAACTGTCGTCACAGCTGGCCCAGCCCTCACCTCAGGCCCTGATGCCCCTTTCACCACAAGCACGACGGTGTTCACACCTGGACTCCTCACCTTGCCTAGACTCTTGCCCTTCCCTGCCTCAGGGAGCATCAGACTGACCTCTGTGACGGGCTACGGCTTCACTGGCGCCAGCCCCTCCACCACGGGGCCCAGGAGGACCATGGGGTCCCAGACAGTGACTGCGTCTCCCAGCAATGCCGCAGCCTCCGCTGCTGGCCCAGCCTCCACCCCCACTAAGGCTGCGCCCCTGTGCACCACGGGATCGCCCACCACGGGAATGTGCCCCACTGGCAGGTCTCTCCTCAACCAATTATCCCCCAGCAGGTACCCGGGGGGCCTGGGTTGAAGGCCATTTTCCCAGACATGGCAACAGTTCTTGGTGCCTGAAGAGACCCCAAGGTGAAATGTTACAGCAGACCAGCCCCTTTCGCCCACCGGGAACTCAGTTTGACCTGTTGCTGAATGGGAGGTGGGAGAGGGAAGCTGGGATGGACATGGGACAGAAATGAAGGCAGTGGGAAAGGAGGTCAGGGGCTGGGTCAGCATAAGAGTCTGTGGATGAAGAGGAGAGGGTAGGGACCGGACAAGGGGAGCAGCCTGGGGAGTAGGAAGTGGGAAATGGGGACACTTTAATTTGAGTTCCCTGAGGAGTGGACTGTGAGACCAGGATTCACATTGTATTTGGAACACTGGAAAGAGCATGGGGAAGTGAGACAGGGAAGGGAAGGCAGCAGATAGAGAACTTACTGAGGCTGGTTATCACTGTGGGCAGCAAGAGCTCAATCCCGCTGGGGAGACTCTAGGGTCCAGTGTCTAGCAGCCACCTGGAGGGCAAGGGAGCTTGGGTATTTATACACCCACTCTCTTGCTTATTGGTAGAGGGCTGCCTGCCATGTGTGGCATGGAGAGCACCAGTGACCACAGAAAGCCCTCAGGCCAAAAAATTTTTAAATGGAGTTGCTGAGGACTGGTGTACATGGAAGTGATACAGCAAGGGAATATAGGCAGGGCACCTATAGCATCTGTTCCGAAGGACAAAGGTGGGAAGTGCCATCCTCAGTCACCATGAGGAGAGTAAGAACGTTGGTTTCTTCTGTCACAAATGGGGGTCTCTTAGAGCCCTTGTCCTCAGCAGATTTGGGGGAATAATGGAGGAGAGGTACTAAAGTGGAGAGATGCTTCCCTTCGCTGGGGGTACGGGGCTTCATCCCTGACCTCTGAGCACCTCACTTCCTTCTCCCACGGGTGGGCCCCCAAGGAAGAGAAGCCATCACTCCCCGCGGGGACTGGCAGGTTTCCCCTGGTCCCACTCCTCTCGCGTGGTGTGCAGAAGGACGTGGGCCAGGGTGGGGCACCCTGGTACTCACCTCCTCCGCACTCTGTCCTGTCTCCGCAGGCACCAGGACTTCTATCCTGCTGTGCTCGTGGGGGTGCTGGCCTTGCTCCCAGTGCCTGTGATGCTGATCGTGGTCTATGGCTTCTGGAAGAAGAGGCACATGGGAAGTGAGTAGCGCCCACCCTCTTGGCCCCCCGAGGACAGAGCGCTGGGGGGTTTGACACCCTTTCCAAAGTGCCCGACATGCCCTCGGTCCCCAGGCGGTGTGTCCTCGCCTGTGTCCAGTCAGGAGGACCGTACAGCACCCAGGTGAGGGAGGCGGGTGGGCAGGCAGCGACAGCTTAGCGTAGCCTTCTGGGGCTGAGCCAACAGGAAGCCGAGGGCAGAGGCAGAGGGGCTGGGCTGGCCCAGGAGCTGTGGGTGGTGAGCAGGAGGACCGCCCTCTTCATCTCTGTCCCCATCCTCGCAGGCTACAGCATGTGCCGTGATCCTGCCAGATCCTGGAGGGACCCATCCGCAAGACCGGAGCCTCCGTGGAAGCCTGCTTGGTCTGAAGCCACTTAACTGTATGGTGGGGGGGAGCTTCGCCCAGAGGGGTCCCGGGAGACCAGAGGAGGAGTGAAGATGGGGACCTGTCTGGATCGGACAGGCCGGGGATGAGGACTCAGCGCTGGACTCAGGCCTTCCCAGAACCGGAGGCTGCACTGCATCCGCTCAGTTCCCCTGGGCTGCCCGGAACCTGGCGGGGGGCAGGGGGCAGAGCAGGGGGCACCAGGCGGGAAGTCCCTGGGGGTGGGGGGGAGCCACTGAGGTGATTCTGCTGAGAGCCACAGACGCCTGGGCCCTGGCTGGATGGCAGAGAAGCCCCAGGTGTGCTGTTTGCAGACAGAGACCTCAGCTCCCATCGGCCTTGGAACCTCTTACTATCAAGCTGATGGGGGGAGGGGTGGACAGCTAGGGCTGCCCTCTCCCCACCCGGGGCTCTGTCCTCAGTTTCCCTCTGCTCTTTTCAAGCGTCCCCATGCCCTTGGGGGAAGAAAGAGCCCCAGAAACAGCCCGTGTCCTGAGGGTCCCACCCTGGAGGAGAAGAAGGAACAGTGACTAAGAGTTGGGGGTCAACAAAGGTGTTGGGGATCCCAGAGCTGTCCAAGCCCCCCAGCCCCTGGGCCAAGTGTCCTCTACGGGGCCTCTGGATGGGCCCTGATCTGACTGTGGCTGCTTGTCCGTCGAGTCCTGGGAGCCAGCAGGGACCACACTCCCGCTGCTGCTGCCTGCTGGCTGGCGCCTCCAGGGAAGGCTGTGACCGGGCAGCTGAGAGCCCCTCACCCGCAGGACCAGCCTGTCCCTGGACTTGCATGCAGAGGCTGATCAGGGCTCTCTCCCCCAGTTCCCACACCCTGGCTCCGGGTCTGAGCTCCTGAAGAGAACAGGGGGCCCTTGAGGGTCCACTGGAGGGGAGGCCATGGCTCAGAGAAAGGGGGGGTCACCTTCCCTCTGGGGACTTATTGTCCCCTGGAAAGAGAGGACCCACTGGTGACACAGCAAAGACAACTCAGAGCTGACTACAGCCTGGAGAACTGCCTGGGCCAGGAGGGGCAGGGAGGATGGAGCCAAGGAGCCTGGGCCAGGGGCCCAATAGCCGGGGGTGTCTGCCCCTGCCTCACTGGCTCGTGCCTCAGAGTTGGCTTCTTCTGCGGCGATGGCTGAAGAATATGGACTGGATTCCTCCCCTAGGGAGGGGTATCCACCAGCCTGGAGCCACTGGAATGAGAGACTGGGGGTAGATGTGGCCTCTCCACTCTTGGCCTCGGGACACAGCCCTCCCAGGTGGGAGATCAAATGTCATAGTCAGGGGAGTGACACAGCTGGGGCCTTGGTGGGCAGCCAGCCTGCAGGTGCCACTCCAGGATAGAAGTGGGGAGAGAGGAAGGGGCAGGGGGCAATCCTGGGGGACAGCAGGGAGGCAGCACCTCTTTCCTATGCCCAGGAGAAGGCACTAGAGGGGAGACTCAGACTGAGGAACTGACAGACCTGGTGCCAGGAAACACACACACACACACACACACACACACACACACGCACACGGCGATAACCGTCCTCCTGATCCCGGTGTGTAACTAGGACGGGGTTTATTCTCCACCCTAAAACCACACGCTGACGGCCCTGCCCCAGCTGAGAGCGGGATGTTGGTGGGTGCAGAGGCTCAGGACCGGGACCCAAGGATGCCACCTGTCACTGTGGGACCCTGTGCAAGTCACTAACCATATTGGGCCTCATTTTCCCTCTCTTGTGAAAGGGGACACTAATTCCTACCTCTCAAGACTGTTCTCAGGATAAAATGAACTAACACGAGCCTCATACACTGAGTAAAAGCCTCATGCTGCTTGGTCCTCCACTTCTTGTCCAGGTCTAATGCTTGTCACATTCTACTTTTAAAATCATCGGATCCTATTTCTCTGTTTTGTACTTGATGGGAAGGGGCTAGGGAGGGTGCAGGGGGACATGGTCTGGTCCCAGGAGGTGGGTCTGGGCCCAGGCAGAGGCCTTTGTTACCTGATGTCATGCCGGGTAGCTGCTAGGTGGACCGACCATCCTTATTTGCCCAGGATGAGGGGCTCCTGGAACCAGGCAAACTCCCACCCGTAGAGCCTGCTCCCATGTGAATCCATGGTAAGGAAGGACACAGGGTGCTGAGAAGGAGGTGCAGACTCCGTCCCCAGCTTCCCAGCTCTTATGCTCCAGGGTGGCCTCTTTGGACCTCCAGGCTCCAGGACATTTTACCCAAACCCTGGCCCCTTACATCCTCCTTTCTGTTTGCCCTTCTCCCCGGAGCTCCAGGGGTATCCAGATCCCCAGCAGATCCAGGGCGGGCAGGTGCAGGGCAAGGGTGGGTATCAGGCCAAGGCTGCTATTGCCTTTGGTGGACGAGATGAGGAGTCTTCCTGAGCAATGGCCTGAGACTACGGGACATACCTGCGAAGGGCTTCCTGTCGTGGCCAAGGGAAGGAACAAATACAGGAAGCCCAGCCCCCACGGGATGTTCACTCTGTGAGCCCTGATCTGATCCCACAGGACACATGTGTTCTTGCTGTGAGGCCAGCAGGCAAGCCTGAGGTTCACAGTCCCAATGGCTGCAAATGTGCTTTTCACTCTGCATCACCCTGGGTGGGTGGACGCTGCTCTGTGCAGCCCGGCTCCTCCTTCAGGCTGATGGGCTTCTTGCCCCTGTGCTGGGAGTAGTGAGGGAGGAGGCAGCCTCGCGCCTGGGGCAGACCCTTCCCAGCGCAGACCCCCTACCCCCACTGATTGACGCAGGGGGTCTGAAGCCCCGGCACCCCCTGCCACCTTGGCAAGTTCTGAAGGGTATCCCATTTCCAGAATGGCTCCCAAAGTGACCTGAGCTTCCTGTGGCCCAAGGGCAGCCTGACTTCTCCTGCCTGTCCTGCTTCCCCTGCCCTTCTTTTTCCCAGCCTGGTCCCCGAGCACTTTAAACTTCCTGGTGCTAATTGCTGCCTCAGAGTCTGCTACCCACAAGCCCAATCTGCCCCTCTGCTTGTTTACAGGGTTGTCTCTTTTCTTTGTTGTTTCTCTATTAACCATAAACGGCCTGTGACAATTGTTTTTCTGTAGCTCATATAAAAACAATTTAAAAAAATGTGTTTGAGTAGTGTGGCCTTTCAACAAACACTATGGAGTGACTATGGCAGGCTGGGAGCTGGGGCACAGGGATGACCTGAGGGGCAGAGATCCTTTCTCCTCCTCTCTCCCTCCCCCTCCTTCTGCACCCATCTCCCCCTTCCCCTCCCCTCTGATGTTCCTGCCCCCAGCTTTGTTCTCTCCCACCCTTGCCAGGGACCCTCCCTGCACCTCCATTCCTGGAAATGACTCTCCATCTCCCTTCCCCTCTTCCCTCAGTCCCCACGGAACTTCCCAGTTCCCAGGCAGGCCTGGGCGGGAAGTCTCTGACCCCTGGGGACCTTGGAAGTGTCCCCTAACTCTGTCATTCACCTTCAGCCCCTGCTTTTCTTCGGTGGGGAGGAGAAAGTTGAGGCTTGGGAGGAAGTGGTAGGAGAGAAGGGAGAAAGAAGGAGGAAAGATAGGTTAATTTGTTACCAAATCCAAGCTTGTACTTCTTCCCACACGACGGGCCAATCCATGGAGAGACAAGCTGTTGGGACAAGGAATAGCGATTTCATTTGGAAAGCCAGCAGACAGAGAAGATGGTGGTCTAGTGTCTCGAAGAACCACCCTTGCCGAGTTAGAATTCAGGCTTGTTTTATACTAAAAGGGGAGGGGGTGTGGCTGGTGGCTGCAAACTTCTTGGTGCCGGCCAGACCCTGGAGGGGATGTGATAATCCTTTGTTCTTGTAGTTGTCCACATAGGTCAGGTCACCATGTTCCTGTAAATCTCCAACAAGACAAATGTGATTCTCTGCTGTGCAACTCTGTATCTCTATATGAATGGAAAAGTGTTATACCTTTAAAGGTCAGAGCCTCGAGAATGAGCTATTATGTATATTTCAGGCTATAGACAACATTCTTAACTCCAAGCAAAAGCAATAGAATACAAAGGTGAAAGTAAAAGAAACAGACCCAATATGGAGTCAGGTTTGTTCTTCCCTATTACAATTTCACCATGGTTTCCTCCTGGGCTTTTACGGCTTTCTCCACCCCAGAGCGAGGGAGACAGGCTGACAGGGAAGAGGCTGGGCACAAGAGAGCCAGAGTCCCCTGGAGCCTCGATCTAGTCTCAGATGTAGCACCTGCAGCTGAGGGTCCCACCTATAGGCCAAGGTCTCCCCCTCTTCTCCAGGCAGGCTTCGGTGGATGGGCTGAATCCCCCTGGCTCTGGGTTTCTCTTCTCAGGGGCTTCCCTGCTCCCTTGCTTCCCTCCCCCCATCCCAACTCAAGAAGAGGGCCCATGGCCTGGGAGGCCACATACCTGCTGCCACCTGTCCTGCTGGTGCTCTTGGCCTCAGATGAGGGGCAGGCGAGGGGGGCAGAGGGAGCAGGTCAAGAGGAGGGGCAGATGGCTAAGTGAGATAGGTATGAAGGGGGCTATGGGGAGGAGAGGGCAGGGGCAGGGTGGCACTGTGGCCAGAGGCCGGCTCTGGGGCTCATTCTGAGTGTAGACACAAAGAGGGTGGCTCCCTGCAGGGGGGAAGCCCTCATCTCACAGCCCTGCAGTGGCGGTTGGCGGGGCTCCGTGACCTGAGGATTTATTCTCAGGCTCCTGGGAACAGAAGCCAGAGTTGCTGTGTAAACTAGAGGACGAGACAACTCCGTGAGATGCTGGTATCCACCCCAGCAAGGCTTAAAGATGAAAACCCACGCAGGGAAATATCAGCACATAGCTGTACTGTATTAACCACCATTCCAGGCTCTGGACAAGCCCCAGTAGCTTTGATTCTCTAGCCAGGATGACCTCAGCTTGGGCTTCTTCATCATGGCTGAACTCAGGGCAAAGGACTGGGGGTTCTATTGGTGTGGAATCTACGAGTCTTCCAGGAACTCTGGTCTCAGAACCATCTGTCTGGTATATCCCAGGGTGAGTTCCTTTCCTCCTTTTGTGTGCCTCTCAGACTTCCTGAATCACAAGATGTTAGGACTGGAAAGGACCCTAAAAATCACTTCCTTCAACCGTTTCATAGCTGAAAACTAGGGCCCCTTCCCCAAGGTCTTTGGTTGGTCAGGGGCAGAACCAGCACCAGAACTCGGGCCTGCTAGCTTTCGGTAGGTTCTTCTTTTCCCGTCACACACATTTCTCTGAACCTTTTTGTCGCTACCAACAGGACTCCTCCATTGATGTGTGATGATTGCAGAGCTTCCTCAGGCTTGAACAAGACTGGCTTATTGGTCCATTCCCAGGTATCCCTACCCTGACCCTGACCCCCAACTTTCTCTCAAAGGGCTGTGCTCGAGATGGGTCACAGGTAGCTGGGTAGGGGTCAAGAAATGTGGACAGACAGGAGACAGCCAGGTAGCGAGACAGACATGAGGCCCTGGGGGTGGAGCTGAGAGGCGTAGCAGCCGAGGCCTCAGAGGGCCTGGACTTGCCCCTGATAGTGAGAGACCTTACATGTCAGAGTGGGAACTTTGGGGTCATCCCTAACCCAAGGCCCTCAGTATTCCTCCTGCAAACTTCAGAGTTGCAAAGCATCCCCTGCATTCTCTGCAATGGTCAGGGCTTGAATGACACCTTCCCAGACTCCTGCCCTATGGGAGCCTGTCCAGCCGTTTGGACGCCTGAGGACCCAGATCAGCGGCTGGGTCATTCACTGCCCAAGCCTTGGCTCATTCCCTTCTCCATGTAGGGCATGAGGCTAGGCTCCAGGAGGGGAATCAAAAACCTTGAGACCCCATCCTCAGCTGGAGGAGCCCACAGCCCCGCCAGGAAGACAGACAAGTAAATAAAGGATTATGATGCAGGGTGGTAGGTAACATCATAGAAGCATGTTGGGTGGAGGTCCAGTGAAGAGAGGAACAGGTTGATGGAGAAAGCCAGGGTTTGGACTCTCCTGGGGGACTCCCCAGAGGAGGTGACACCACCTGGGCCTTGTTGGATGAGCAGGAATTTATCCAGGGGAGACAACACAGGTTGGGAGGGTGGAGGGAGCCATTAAAGGTTGAAAGTGCATGCATGACATGTTCAAATGAAAACAGAAGAGACTATAGAACACATCCAATATACAAGTGACAGTGTGATGCCTAATCTAAAATTGTGGCACTTCACAGTGAAGGAAATCCAACACTACTGAGCATAATAGCTCCATTCATCTGCAGGGCCATGTGTGGCCTCCTCTTACCCAGGCCTGGGGACTAGAAGTGGGGAGTCCTGGAGTGTGGGGCAAATAGAGAGGAGTGCTCCCCTCCCTGTCACCTCCTCCAGCTTCAACACTGCTCACCACCAGGAGCACCAGGAGGACCACTGGTGCCATGAGCCCTGTCATTGACAGGCACTGTCCCCTCACCCCTGTCCTCTCAGCCCTTCATTTCCTCCCACACACTGCTGACTGTGCCAAATGCCTCCAACTACCACATTCCCACAGACACCTGGCTCTTGGGATGAAATGGAGTCAGACAGTTCGTTTCTGGTCACTTCACCTCTTTGAGCCTCAGTTTTCTCATCTGCAAAGTGGGACCAATAACATTCCCACCTTCATCTGGGGTTCTTACCTTTGGCACTATTGACATCTGGATATTATTCTGAACATTTCTTTGTTGTGAGGGCCCATCCTGTACATTGTAGGATATTTAGCAGCATCCCTGGCCCCTACCCGTTAGATAGCAATAGCACAAATACCCTCAGACTGCACAGCTGTGGCAACCAAAAATGTCTCCAGACATTGGCAAGTTTGTCTTGCGGGACACAACCTCCCCCAGTTGGGAACCACCATTTTACAGGGTTGTTGTGAAGATTAAATGAGATCATGGACTCAGAGGGCCCAGTGCCAGGCATGTGATCAGGGCTGCTTCTTTCTCCTCCTCCCCATTCCAGCCCTTCTCTATCTTTCAGTACAAGCAGGGGAGCTATCCCGGAGCCGCAGGGGTCTAGGGAAAGGGCACACTCTGTGGTTACTACCACCCATGGCTGGATTTCTTCTCTAACCCCGCCTGATGGTTTCCAGGTGGATGATGACAGCGGAGGTGGCAGAAGTGAGAGGCACTCACCCCGCCTTCCTCCTGGAGGAAGACCTCATCCTTACACACCTGCCCACCGGACCCCAGACCACCCTCCCTTCTCCTCTCCAACCCCTCACTCCATTTCTGGCCATGACACAGGTCCTATGGGCAAGGCTGATGTCACATTATGGCTGAGGGCAAGCAAGGTCCTGTCTAACAAAAACATTCCCAAACGAGCTATCTGAGCAGGAGGCAGTGAGATTGCAGAAGAGCCTGCGTGACTCACTGGGATTTTGCCCAGGGGGCTCTAGCATCTGGTTGGCAGCTGGATTCGATGACCTTTTACGTCACCCTTGAGAAGTGATGAATCTGCAATTCCAAGTAATCTTTCCCATGATGTGGCAGGACATCACCCTTCTGCTCACATGGCCTGGAGTTCCCAGAGTTCTGAGTCATTCCTTGGGGGCACTTCTGTCTCTGTGTGTGACCATAGAAAAAAGAATAGGTGAACATACATCAAAATATCACTATGATTATCTCTGGGCAATGGGATTAGAGGAGGGAAGGAAAATTCCACTCAATAAAATGAAGAGGACTGGCTCTGGAGCCAGATTACGTGGATCTAAATCTAACTTCTACCTTATATGAACTGTGTGATCCTGGGTAAGTTGTTTAATTTCTCTGGATCCCAGTTACCTGGAACAATAATATTATCTACCTGATGGGTAATAAGGTAACACATGTGAAGTATGTGTTTGCCTAGCACATAGTAAGCACTCAATAAATGTTAGTGTGTTTTAAGTGGTGGGATTATGGACAACTTTTACCTTTTTAGAGTGAATTTTCATATATTTTTCTGATAAAAATTAACTGAATATAGTTTTTAAAAGATTTTATAAATGCTGAATACATTTTACATAGTTATTCTTGTAATAGCCATAATCTCCCTTTAAAGCTGGGCACCACCTAAGTGTGGCAGCTGATCCTGGAGGAAATTGCATGTGGCTTGAAGGTATGATGTTTCAACTGCACAAGAAGTATTTACCAAGTAACTGTTGATATCATTTGCTGTATGTCATCTACTTAGTAAGCACGGTTAAATCTTGAGTCTTATAATTTCAATACTAGGTCTTTAAAAATTATCTAATTTTTCTAAATTGAGACTTTAAAAATTCTGCTAAAAAATTTTTTTTCGAAACAAGCAAATTTCGCAGCAACTAATTTGTCTTTAGGACTATTTTTGCTTTCTACTCTAATTAAGGCACAAATTATTGCTCCAGAACTCCTGTGGACGTCTCAAAATTTAGAGTAATTTTAAAAGGGTCTCATGACCAGATAATGTTAGGAAGGGCTGATCTAGATGCACATTGGTCTCAAGATTTATTTCCTTGTTGATCCCTGATTGCCCAACACACTCTGGGTGTAGAGGGAAGGACTTGTGACCTAGCTTAGACCAGGGCATCACAGGGAAACAGTGCCACCGTGTGGGGTCCAGTCTGTGCTAGAGGTGGGAATCAGCCCCTCCCTGGAGAAACTTTTTCTTTCTTTTCAGAAAAGCTGCAATTCTCTAATAATTCTCTTTCATTTTTAAGGCATTATGCATCCGACTATGGCAAGACCAATTTCAGTTGGCAGATCTCTGTGGTCAAAGCCTGGCCTGATTTCTACCCTGATGGGCATTCTGACTTCTCAACTCGATCTTGGACCAGAAGCCCAAGTGTGCCTTTCTGGATGAGATGGCCAGATATGTCCCAGACTTTCTCTGATGACTCATTTGAGGGCCTTCCTTCACTCCCCAAACCCAGGTATTAACCTTCTAGAATCCAGCCACTACAGATTTTACAATATCAACATCACTTCCACATCTAGCAACAAAGAGGAACTGCCTCTTGTTTTTTGCATCTCCCTAGCACCTGGCGTGGTGCTTGGCATATGGTTGGTGCTTGGAAAATATTTGTAGAATAAATGAATGTGCCCCTGAGAAGAGTGCTCCAGCCTCTCCCATTCCCTTCTACAAGAGGGAAAGGGATGCCAAGAAGGAGGGGGCATTTGTAGGCCAAGTTCCCTTCCAGGAACAGATGGCTTACACAAAAGGGCTGAATTATCAATCATTTTAACAGGGTTCTTTACAGAGGAGTGGGCAAGGATAAGGGAACCAGTAAAGGAAGGGATCGTGATGCATCCAAAGACAGGGAGCTGTTAACACCCCCACACTTGAAAGAGCAGGGAGAAAGAATTGTGTTATTGGAACTGAGTGAGCGCCAGAGCCATGGAAGAGGGACCACCAATAAGAGCTGTAGCTACAGAGGAAAGCAGCTCCTGTTCAAACCATGGCAAACGCGGAGGGAGTAGGGGGAAGTAAAGACCCCAACTTATTTCTCCTCCTGGCCTCCAAACTCTTGCCAATATCTTCCCTTGACTCGACCCATCAGTAAGCCAGTAGGCTGGGAGCCTGGGGGATGCAGTCCAGAGGGGGTCAGTCTCCTTGGGACAGAGCAGGACTAAGCAGAAAGAACATGGGTTGGTGGAGGGGGCAGGAGAGGAGAATAACCAGCACAGTGGTCAAGGATGTCAAAGGCGGCAGAAAAGCCAAGAAGGGGAGGACTGGGAGGAGGCCACTTGTGACTTCTAAGGATCAGATTCAAAGGCACAGTTGAAGAACATGAACAGCAAAGCCATCTCTAAAATTTTTTTAAAATAAAAGAAATACAAGATAGAGAAGCAAGAAGAACTACAGTTCTGCAGCCTGTGGAAGGAAAACCACATTCACAGAAAGAGAGACAAAATAAAAAGGCAGAGGACTTTGTACCAGATGAAGGAACAAGATAAAACCCCAGAAAAACAACTAAATGAAGTGGAGAGAGGCAACCTTCCAGAAAAGAATTCAGAATTATGATAGTGAAGATGATCCAGGACCTCGGAAAAAGAATGGAGGCAAAGATCAAGAAGATGCAAGAAATGTTCAATGAAGACCTAGAAGAATTAAAGAACAAACACCTAGAAGAATTAAAGAACAAACAAACAGAGATGAACAATACAATAACTGAAATGAAAAATACACTAGAAGGAATCAATAGCAGAATAACTGAGGCAAAAATGGATAAATGACCTGGAAGACAGAATGGTGGAATTCACTGCCATGGAACAGAATAAAGAAAAAAGAATGAAAAGAATTAAAGACAGCCTAAGAGACCTCTGGGACATTAAACGCAACAACATTCACATTATAGGGGTCCCAGAAAGAGAAGAGAGAGAGAAAGGACCTGAGAAAATATTGAAGTGATTGTAGTCAAAAACTTCCCTAACATGGGAAAGGAAATAGTCACCCAAGTCCAGGAAGTGCAGAGAGTTCCAGGCAGGATACACCCAAGGAGAAACACGCCAAGACACATAGTAATCAAATTGACAAAAATTAAAGACAAAGAAAAATTATTAAAAGCAACAAGGGAAAAATGACAAATAACATACAAGGGAACTCCCATAAGGTTAACAGTTGATTTCTCAGCAGAAGCTCTACAAGCCAGAAAGGAGTGGCACAATATATTTAAAGTGATTTAAGGGAAGAACCTACAACAAAAATTACTCTACCTGGCAAGGATCTCATTCAGATTCGACAGAGAAATCGAAAGCTTTACAGACAAGCAAAAGCTAAGAGAATTCAGCACCACCAAACCAGCTCTACAACAAATGCTAAAGGAACTTCTCTAAGTGGGAAACATAGAGAAGGAAAGGACCTACAAAAACAAACCCATAACAATTAAGAAAATATCGATAATCACCTTAAATGTGAATGAATTAAATGCTCCAACCAAAAGACACAGGCTCGCTGAATGGATACAAAAATAAGACCCATATATATGCTGTCTACAAGAGACCCACTTCAGACCTACAGACACATACAGACTGAAAGTGAGGGGATGGAAAAAGATATTGCATGCCAATGGAAATCAAAAGAAAGCTGGAGTAGCAATACTCATATCAGATAAAATAGGCTTTAAAATAAAGAATGTTACAAGAGACAAGAAAGGACACTACATAATGATCAAGGGATCAATCCAAGAAGAAGATATAAAAATTATAAATATATATGCACCCAACATAGGAGCACCTCAATACATAAGGCAACTGCTAACAGCTATAAAAGAGGAAATCAACAGTAACACAATAATAGTGGGGGACGTTAACACCTCACTTACACCAATGGACAGATCATCCAGACAGAAAATTAATAAGGAAACACAAGCTTTAAATGACACAGTAGACCAGATAGATTTAATTGATATTTATAGGACATTCCATCCAAAAACAGCAGATTACAGTTTCTTCTCAAGTGCACACGGAATATTCTCCAGGATAGATCACATCTTGGGTCACAAATCAAACCTCGGTAAATTTAAGAAAATTGAAATCATATCAAGCATCTTTTCTGACCACAATGCTATGAAATTAGAAATCAATTACAGGGAAAAAAAGGTAAAAAACACAAACACATGGAGGTTAAACAATACGTTACTAAATAACCAATAGATCACTGACAAAATCAAAGAGGAAATAAAAAAATACCTAGAGACAAATGACAATGAAGACACGACGATCCAAAACCTATGGGATGCAGCAAAAGCAGTTCTAAGAGGGAAGTTTATAGGAATATAAGCCTACTTCAAGAAATAAGAAAAATCTCAAATAAACAATCTAACCTTACACCTAAAGGAACTAGAGAAAGAACAAACAAACCCCAAAGTTAGTAAAAGGAAAGAAATCATAAAGATCAGAGCAGAAATAAATGAAATAGAAACAAAGAAAAAAACAGCAAAGATCAATAAAACTAAAAGCTTGTTCTTTGAGAAGATAAACAAAATTGATAAACTTTTAGCCAGACTCATCAAGAAAAAGAGGGAGAGGACTCAAATCAATAAAATTAGAAATGAAAAAGAAGTTACAACAGACACCACAGAAATACAAAGCATCCTAAGAGACTACTACAAGCAACTCTAAGCCAATAAAATGGACAACCTGGCAGAAATGGACAAATTCTTAGAAAGGTATAACCCTCCAAGACTGAACAAGGAAGAAATAGAAAATATGAACAGACCAATCACAAATAATGAAATTGAAACTGTGATTAAAAATCTTCCAACAAACAAAAGTCCAGGACCAGATGGCTTCACAGGTGAATTCTACCAAACATTTAGAGAAGAGCTAACACCCATCCTTCTCAAACTCTTCCAAAATATAGCAAAGGGAGGAACACTCCCAAACTCATTCTATGAGGCCACCATCACCCTGATACCAAAACCAGACAAAGATACTACAAAAAAAGAAAATTACAGACCAATATCACTGATGAATATAGATGCAAAACTCCTCAACAAAATACTAGCAAACAGAATCCAACAACACATTAAAAGGATCACACACCATGATCAAGTGGGATTTATCCCAGGGATGCAAGGATTCTTCAATATACACAAATCAATCAATGTGATACACCATATTAACAAATTGAAGAAGAAACACCATATGATTATCTCAATAGATACAGAAAAAGCTTTTGACAAAATTCAACACCCATTTATGATGAAAAACTCTCCAGAAAGTGGGCATAGAGGGAAGCTACCTCAACATAATAAAGGTCATATACGACAAACGCACAGCAAACATCATTCTCAATGGTGAAAAACTGAAAGCATTTCCTCTAAGATCAGGAACAAGACAAGGATGTCCACTCTCGCCACTATTATTCAACATAGTTTTGGAAGTTTTAGCCACAGCAATCAGAGAAGAAAAAGAAATAAAAGGAATACAAATTGGAAAAGAAGAAATAAAGCTGTTACTGTTTGCAGATGACATGATCCTCTACATAGAGAAACCTAAAGATGCCACCAGAAAACTACTAAAGCTAATCAATGAATCTGGTAAATTTGCAGGATACAAAATTAATGCACAGAAATCTCTTGCATTCCTATACACTAATGATGAAAAATCTGAAAGAGAAATTAAGGAAACACTCCCATTTACCATGGCAACAAAAAGAATAAAATATCTAGGAATAAACCTACCTAGGGAGACAAAAGACCTGTATGCAGAAAACTATAAGACACTGATGAAAGAAATTAAAGATGATACAAATAGATGGAGAGATATACCATGTTCTTGGATTGGAAGAATCAACATTGTGAAAATGACTCTACTACCCAAAGCAATCTACAGATTCAATGCAATCCCTATCAAACTACCACTGGCATTTTTCACAGAACTAGAACAAAAAATTTCACAATTTGTATGGAAACACAAAAGACCCCGAACAGCCAAAGCAATCTTGAGAACGAAAAATGGAGCTGGAGGAATCAGGCTCCCTGACTTCAGACTATATTACAAAGCTACAGTAATCAAGACAGTTTGGTACTGGCACAAAAACAGAAATATAGATCAATGGAACAGGATAGAAAGCCCAGAGATAAACCCACGCACATATGGTCACCTTATCTTTGATAAAGGAGGCAAGCATATACAGTGGAGAAAAGACAGCCTCTTCAATAAGTGGTGCTGGGAAAATTGGACAGGTACATGTAAAAGTATGAAATTAGAACACTCCCTGACACCATACACAAAAATAAACTCAAAATGGATTAAAGACCTAAGTGTAAGGCCAGACACTATCAAACTCTTAGAGGAAAACAGGCAGAACACTTTATGACATAAATCACAGCAAGATCCTTTTTGACCCAGCTCCTAGAGAAATGGAAATAAAAACACAAATAAACAAATGGGACCTAATGAAACTTAAAAGCTTTTGCACAGCAAAGGAAACCATAAACAAGACCAAAAGACAACCCTCAGAATGGGAGAAAATATTTGCAAATGAAGCAACTGACAAAGGATTAATCTCCAAGATTTACAAGCAGCTCATGCAGCTCAATACCAAAAAGCAAACAACCCAATCCAAAAATGGGCAGAAGACCTAAATAGACATTTCTCCAAAGAAGATATATAGATTGCCAACAAACACATGAAAGGATGCTCAACATCATTAATCATTAGAGAAATGCAAATCAAAACTACAATGATATATCATCTCACACCAGTCAGAATGGCCATTATCAAAAAATCTAGAAACAATAAATGCTGGAGAGGGTGTGGAGAGAAGGGAACACTCTTGCACTGTTGGTGGGAATGTAAATTGATACAGCCACTATGGAGAACAGTATGGAGGTTCCTTAAAAAACTACAAATAGAACTACCATACGACCCAGCAATCCCACTACTGGGCATATACCCTGAGAAAACCATAATTCAAAAAGAGTCATGTACCAAAATGTTCATTGCAGTTCTATTTACAATAGCCAGGACATGGAAGCAACCTAAGTGTCCATCATCGGATGAATGGATAAAGAAGATGTGGCACATATATATAATGGAATATTACTCAGCCATAAAAAGAAATGAAATGGAGGTATTTGTAGTGAGGTGGATGGAGTTAGAGTCTGTCATACAGAGTGAAGTAAGTCAGAAAGAGAAAAACAAATACAGTATGCCAACACATATATATGGAATCTAAGGGAAAATAAAGGTCATGAAGAACCTAGTGGCAAGACAGGAATAAAGACACAGACCTACTAGAGAATGGACTTGAGGATATGGGGAGGGGGAGGGGTAAGATGTGACAGGGTGAGAGAATGGCATAGACATATATACACTACCAAATGTAAAATAGATAGCTAGTGGGAAGCAGCCGCATAGCAGAGGGAGATCAGCTCCGTGCTTTGTGACCACCTAGAGGGGTGGGATAGGGAGGGTGGGAGGGAGGGAGATGCAAGAGGGAAGAGATATGGGAACATATGTATATGTATAACTGATTCACTTTGTTATAAAGAAGAAACTAACACACCATTGTAAAGCAATTATACTCCAATAAAGATGTTTAAAAAAAAAAATGGGTGGAAGACCTAAATAGACATTTCTCCGAAGAAGACACACAGATGGTTAAGAAGCACATGAAAAGCTGCTCAACATCACTAATTATTAGAGAAATGTAAATCAAAACTACAATGAGGTATCACCTCACACCAGTTAGAAGGGGCATCATCAGAAAATCTACAAACAATAAATGCTGGAGAAAGTGTGGAGAAAAGGGAACCCTCTTGCACTGTTGGTAGGAATGTAAATTGATACAGCCACTATGGAGAACAGTATGGAGGTTCCTTAAAAAACTAAAAATAGAATTACCATATGACCCACCAATCCCACTACTGGGTATAAACCCAGAGAAAACCATAATTCAAAAAGACACATGCACCCCAGTGTTCATTGCAGCACTATTTACAATAGCCAGGTCATGGAAGCCACCTAAATGCCCATCGACAGACGAATGGATAAAGAAGATGTGGTACATATATACGATGGAATATTACTCAGCCATAAGAAGGAACGAAATTGGGTCATTTGTGGAGACATGAGACATGGATGGATCCAGAGACTGTCATACAGAGTGAAGTAAGTCAGAAAGAGAAAAACAAATTCCCTATATGTGGAAACTAGAAAAATGGTACAGATGAACTGGTTTGCAGGGCATAAATGAGACATAGATGTAGAGAACAAATGTATGGACACTAAGGGGGGGAAGCGGCGGGGGGTGGTGGTGGGATGAACTGGGAGATTGGGATTGACATGTATACACTGATGTGTATAAAATGGATGACTAGTAAGAACCTGCTGTATAAAAATAAATAAAATAAAATTCAAAAATTCAAAAAAAAAAAAAAAGAAATACAAGATAATAAAAGAACACCAATTGAAGGGGAAGCAGAGACAAACGAGGGGTTTTCAGGACAGGTGAGACTGTGCCCATGTGAACATGAAGGAAAAAATGGCTCTGGGGGTGGGAGGGTGGTAGAACTTAAAGATACTGGAAGAGAGAGGACATAGGTGAGAAAGCAAGTTCCTGGGGATTGTCAAAGGCAGGGAGTCGGGGAGAGAGAGACAGAAAGAGAGAGAGAGAGAGAGAGAGAGAGAGAGCAGTCATCTTGGAAAAGGAAAATGGAAATCTGGGATGGACATAGACAGGAGGAAGAAAGAAAGAATTTAGAGAAAAATATATTGAAGAGGGAGGAAAATAATGCCAGCTACTTTTTTTGAGCACTTGACAATGTGCCATACACATTTACATACCCAGATAGTGAAGCCACCCGGAGAGTTAGGAAACCTGCCCAATAGCTAGTAAATGACAGAGCTGGGCTTACTCACCGTAAGACGCAGAGCCTGTGTGCTTAACCCCTATTCTGTAGTTTCAGTTTCTGTCCCACTCAGCCTACCAATCCTACACTCTGCCCCATGCTCAGGCTAGACATCTTCCCCTGCCCCTGCCAGATCTGGATCACTCCTGATCCAATCAAGTGGCAGGTGAGATTCCCTACACCTATGATGCCTTTCATCAGGTTCAGTGCCTGGGTCCCTTCTTCTAAGCTCCGGTGTTCTCAACCAGATCTTCCCTTTGGCTGGACATCCTGCCTCACTATGGCCCCTGGACAGGGGCTGAGATCTTTAGCTTAGAAAATATGAGATCTTAATAATGGGAGAGTGGCAGAGAGTGACAATGCAAATACAAAGAGAGAGGTGGGAGCACGTCAAGTCTGTGAGGGATCAGAAGTGAGAGAGAGTTTGGGGCTGGAAGGCAGGGGTTTGGATCCAGGAAGATGAGATCAAGCAAAAGCAGGACAGGACCAAAGAGGGAAGTGGGAAAAGGAAATCTTAACTGGCTGCTTAGCAGCAGATGATGTTTGTAGGCTCTAATGTTTGTGGTTCGTGGTCCCAGCTAAGGGTGGAGTGGGTACCACAAGTCACTCTCTCAAGCCCACTTCTCAGGCAGGGCTGGGCAGGGGATTTCCCAGGTTGGGTTGATGCTGTGCCTGGATAGAGTTTGAGTTGTTCCCGTTTTGAGAGGCTTATTTCCCTGCCGGTTGTTGGCAGCCACACCCTTCCCCAGCCCAGGGCCTGTCTGGGTGCTGGCCGTGGTCCTGACCGGACTCTTGTACTCCTCCGGTCGCCCAGGTTGGCGAGAGGGGGGATGGAAGGATAACAGAGAATCTGAAAGACGGTGAGGATGTTCACCTATGTTGATCTTGATTTATTTCTAGGGGAGGAGGGGGAGTAGAGCTGTGTATTTGAGGATAGTGATGGTTTGGAAGAGCTGCTATAGGCAGTTTACTAGGAAACTTCCAGACATTCTGAAAAGGATTACCCAGCAGCTGTGAAGTCTTAGCCAAAGTTAGACATCAGGAGTATATCATGTGTCCAGTCATGCCTCTGGTTCTAGGGCTTCCCTCAGCAACGGTCACCACTGTATCCAGGAACACTGAGGCTCCAAGAGACCTGAGTTCTCCATCACATACATGATAGTTGAATAAATGCATGCATCAGTGAATGATGGCATTCAGCTGGAATGATGTAATAGAGGGGAAAAGATCTCTGTGCCCAAGTGTGAAGTGGCAGGTATCTTTGAACTCAGATTTAGCAAAAGGAAAGGAAGGACCCTGTGCCTGGGAGTGGGGTGGTGCAGAAATGTTCCTATGCTCAGACATGAGAATTAGGGGATTGAACTACAAATTAGCACAAGCTAAGAGAAGAGAGAGTTTGATGTGCACATGCTGTGAATTCATATGCATGAATTGGCAAAGATTTCTTGGTGCCTGCCCTTTGCTATGAGGCTTAGAGGAATAAAAAATACCCTTTTCTCAGGTAGGAAGGATGTGAGAAGAAGAGGTCAGAATGGAGCATAAGTGGGACAGAAAGTAAGATAAAGATTCATGGGACTTCTGAGCTCTGCTTCTGCCTAAGATACAGAAAGCTAGAAACATTTAAAATAGCACCAAAATCATGAAATACTTAGATAGAAATTTAACAAAATATGTGCAAGATTTGTATGCTGAAAATATAAAATATTGGTGAGAGAACCCAAAGAAGAAATATGTCCACAGATTGGAAGACTCAATAGTGTCAAGATGTGTAGTTCCCTCCAAATCGAGCTATAGATTCAGTGTAATCCCATCAAAAGCCTAGCAGGCTTTGGGGAGAGTGTAGGGGGGAGAAATTGACATACAGTGTCTAAAATTTACATAGCAAAGTTACTAGAACAGCTAAAACCATTTTGAAAAGGAACAATGTAGTTGGATTACTCACATCACCTGATTTCAAGACTTGTTATAAAGCTACAGTGAGTAGTCAAGATGGGGTGATATTGGTAAAAGGATAGACACACAGATCAATGGAACAGAGTAGACAGTCAAGAAGTAGACCTACATGTCAAGTGATTTTCAATAAAGATACTAAGGCAATTGAATGGAGAAAGGGTAGTCTTCTAAACGACTGAGAAGGCTGGTACGGGCAGGACAGTGGGCTGTCCTCTTGGAGGTCTGGGATCCTCAGCACCCCGCTGCTGGGCTGCAGTGGTGGCCCCTCCTCTCCTCTCCTCCCCCACCCCACTCCCCCTCCTTGAATCATAAAGCCAGATCCCAGTCCTGATGATTGCTCAACCTCCAGGAGCCAGTTCCTGTGGGCAGCGCCTGACGAGCCTGACCCTCTCCTTTCTGCAGTTCAAGGGAAAGAAGAGATCTTGCACAAGGCACCCTGCGTCTGTCCTCCACAAGAGAAGGGTGACATGGAGCCTCTTGGGCTGCTCATCTTGCTCTTTGTCACAGGTAGGATTCCCTCCCGCCGTTGCCTTCTTTCCCTCTCCTTCCTTGAGTATATGGCAAGTGGGTGGGTGGGTAGGGAGCACTGAGCCAAAGTGTGAAGATGGCTGAAATTCTCGGCATGTCCTGCACCCCCTCTTCTCACTGTGCCCCATATTCTTCATCATCTCCCTCTCTCCCCAGCATCAGATTCTTCATGTACGTGGAAGTGTCAGAGGCTGGTGGATTCGGACACCTAGAAAGGGAAGGAGTTCTGATGGTGGCATCTCAGGCACTAGCTAGTAGTTGGGGGAAGTCTTGGGGGGCACTGGTAAGAGCCCCTAAAATTATGAACCACTTAACTAGCCCCAGAAGAGTAGCAGCGTGGGAGGGAGAAAAGAACCTGGTACTGGTAATCTGCATCTTTGGGGTGCCCCTCCGTCCTCTTGTCCTCAGCCCTGGATGGGAGGTGAAGGGGCTGAAGATTTTGTGATTGAGCAGGGGGGATTGGCACCCCAGATTCTTGCACATGACGGCCTTTTCTCGTTGGGGAAGGGTGCCTCTTGCTCCCCCAGAGCAATAGACATACCTGGGTGAGAGGAGAGACTGTTCCAATGGAGCTGGAGCTTCTTGGCTGGAGGTGGAGTAGGGGAAGAGGGATGCGTTGGCCTGCCCAAAGGCAGAGGGATGGACTGGGGAGTATGGAGGGGGCACTGCTCACCAGGTCTCTCTGGTTCCAAAAGACAGGCCACCAGCTCCCCAATCCTTTTTACAAGTTTCTGTCACTATGTGGTTGAAGATGTGGTTGAAGAGAGGGGAGGCTGAGGCAGAGGGCGCTGGGTGATTCTCTTATAGCCCCTGCCCTGGCAATAGACTGGCACTCTAAGCCCACCCCAAGGAGGGTCCCTAAAATAGCAGCCTCATGTCTCTCCCAAAATAGTTCTGAGACTCATCCCTCCTGAAAGGGGAACAAAGACACAGAAATAGGGAAGCTGGAAGCTAAAGGTCAGAAAGAGGAGAATGCAGTGCTGGTATGAGCGTGGGCAGCTGCAAAGTAAGCAAGGATGGCGGGCGTGGGGAGGGGGTGCCCAGCCCCACGTGGGAGCAGCCCCAGGCCTGAGAAGGCCACTGGCCCTGCTCTCTTGAGATGGAGGGGGAGAGGGGAGGGCTTGATTTCATGTGACAGGAAGAACATGAGCAGACTAGGACTGGAGGGAACTTCAAGACCAAATGTCTCTGGAAATAGGCCCAGAGAGGGTCAGTTATTTCTCTAAAGATGTCCAGCAAGTCCAATGTTGATAAAGCCAGATCCAGGACCCGGGTTTCCTGGTTTCCAGCTTCCTATAAACACATACCTGGGTTATGCCGCCTTCTCCCAACTTGTGTAAAGACCTGAGTTCCTTAAGTGCGGGATTTCTCTCTCTTCTGTTCATTGAACATAGTAGGTGTTCAATAAACACTTGGTAAGTGAATGAATGTCTCCTCCCCAGAGCTGTCCCGAGCCCACAACACCACGGTGTTCCAGGGCACGGCAGGCCGGTCCCTGAGGGTCTCCTGCCCCTACAACTTCTTGAAGCACTGGGGGAGACGCAAAGCCTGGTGCCGCCAGCTGGGTGAAGAGGGCCTGTGCCAGCAGGTGGTCAGCACTCACCCCTCGTGGCTGCTGTCCTTCCTGAAGAGGCGCAATGGGAGCACAGCCATCATGGACGATGCCCTGGGTGGCACACTCACCATTACGCTGCGGAATCTTCAAGCCCACGACGCTGGCCTCTATCAGTGCCAGAGTCTCCATGGTAGCGAGGCCGACACCCTCAGGAAGGTCCTGGTGGAGGTGCTGGCTGGTGAGTGGGCAGCTGACTGCACCCTGGCCTGCCCTTGGGCCTGGGGTCGTCTTTAGTGTCTGAGCACAGGACCACCCTCAGGGCTTTCGGGGACCCTGGGAAATCCCACAGTGTGGATCTTGTCCCTCCCCACAACTCAGGGTCAACTCAGGGTCACTGTGGATGGTTGTGCAGGTTGCTAACTGCACAAGGGGTCACAATCCAGCCCTGCTGTCTCTCTCCAGGCTGTGCTCCCTGGTGGAGGACTGCATCACTTGCAGGAAGGGTACAGTTCTCTAGTTTGCACAAGGCACCTTATGAGCTAGCTGTGGTCCTGCTTCCCCCAAACAGCTTTATCCATTTGGCATCTGGTTAGGATGTGAGCACTGAGGTGGTCCTTAAGGAGTAGGAGGACATTCATCTATTCCTTCACTCAACCACCCAACGGACCTACCAACATAGATTAAGCACCAACCCGGTACAGAGAAACAACCCTAGAAAGGAACACTGCTGTGACCCTGGGCAACGTGCTTCTCCTCTCTGGGCCTCCATTTCCCCATCTTTAAATGGAGGTGGCGGTGCCTGTGCTGCTGACCCCACAGGGCTCCCATGAGACACAAATGACATGACAGAGTTAAAAGTGCTTGGGGTCAGTGACAGCCGTTGCCCCAGCCTCCTGCTGCTAACTGCTTGGGATCCTCATTTCAGGCTTGACTAGGTGAGACGGGCAGTGGTGGGGTCCTTACCTGAGCTTGCACAGGGGCTGCCCTTCAGGAAAGCTTTCTGTCTGTGTCTCCAGAACGTGGTTGTGTCCCAAAGGAGAACAAATCTGAGGTTACGTATCCCTTTTCTGACTCTCCCCTTGTCCAACTCCTCTCCCCAACATGGCCCCTTATCATGGAAATGAAGGTTGAAAGTAACATTCGTCTAAGGTGGGGAGGGTAGGGGACACCGCCTGCCTTAGACCCCAAACCCTACCTCCATGGGAGTAGGGGGTGAGGACACACAGATTTTCAGCCCTATCAGGGTCTAAGGCTCAGCTGACTCCCAAGAGGATAGCAGGAAAAATAACAACAACAACAACAATAACAATAATCCATAGCTGGTATAGGCAGCTTGACTGTTCACACAGGACTTTCACAAACACCCATTATTTCGTTTGATCTTCCCAAAGACCCTGTGTGATGGGAGGGTGGGAGTTGCAGTTACTGAGCTCCTGTGAGGGGATGGGCACTACACAGGATGCTCTCACTGTATCCTGCAACGCTATTATTAAGAAGGTGTTCCTAATTGCTCCACTTTACAGGTGAGGAAACTGAGGCTCAGAGAGGTTAACAACTTGATCCACACATGGCCATGTCCCAGAGAGCCTCACCCCACCCAGAGAGGTTCTCCCCACTGTGGCATCAATGAGGGGGGCTAGAAGCTCACAGGCTCTGTCTCCCACAGACCCCCTTGATTACCAGGAACCTGGAGATCTCTGGATCCCTGAGGAGTCCAAGAGCTTTGAGGATGCCCACGTGGAGCACAGCATCTCCAGGTATAGTGACAGGTCTTTCCTAAAATCCCTGGGCAGACCTCCACCCTGCAGAGCCAAGGCATGGGGTGGCAGCTGGGGGGCGGCATGTGCCAGAAGTACAAATTCCAAGGCAATTAGAACACTAAAGTGTCTGCATATAATCTTGTCTAAACACCCCTCCAACCAGCCAGTGTGTGTTGGTATGACTGTGCCAGTTGTTAAAATACTGCAAAACTTCCCTAACAGTTTGTAAGTAGCTGCTGCTCCAAGACTCCTGAATGGTCGGCCACCCATCCCCTCCCCTGGCAGCCCTCAGACATCTCCACAATTCAGCAACAATGAAAATTTTAGTATTTTAGTACAAAACTGGTACCCTCAGACCCCTGCTTCCCTGATGGGACCAGAATCAGTTCCGACTGGTTCTTGACTGGTGTTTAAACACTGTTAGTATAACCATGAAGTGCACATGTGCATGCGGACACATATACACACACACACACCATACCACACCATCATGCAGAAAACTGCTCAGCAAGGGAGGTAATTGTTTAAAAGCAGTCAGCAGGCAGATCCATGCCTGGAACTCAGGTCTCCTGACTACAGGCTCCCCCAAGCCCCGCAAAGCCTCATCCAGGGATGGTGCTGGATGGGGAGATATCCTCAGCCCCCGGAGCTCCTGGTGTCTCCCCATTCCTTCTATGAGGGCAGATTCCAGTCTGTGGGTCCCCTCATGGCCTCCCACATGTCCTCTTTTTTTCTCCAAGGAACCTTTCTGAAGAGGAGAGCCCCTTCCCACCCATTTCCATCCTTTTCCTCCTGGCCTGCATCTTTCTCAGCAAGCTTCTAGCAGCCAGCGCTCTCTGGGCTGCAGCCTGGCATGGGCAGAAACGGAGGACACCCCATGCCAGTGGGCTGGACTGTGGCCATGACCCAGGTTATCAGCTCCAAACCTTGACAGGTGAGCTTGGAGAGCATGGTGGCGGCTGGGGGCTGGTGAGGTGGGGCTGAGAGGGGCCGAGTGAGTACTCTCTGTTGCAGAGCTGAGAGACACGTGAGAGGAGGACCCACGGTGGAGGAGAGGCCTGGGAGAGGTCTGCACGGACGACCCCCGCCTGCTGCACACCCGCCCCTTGGCCACCAAGTCTGCTGGTTCTGCTTTCGCAAAAGGCCACTCTGCCTGTACCCGGCTTCTCCTGGCTCCTGGAAGCAGGGATTTGTGCATGTGCGTGTGTGTGTGTGTGCGTGCGTGTGTGTGCATGGGAGGTGGGAAGGACATCTACCAACTTCTGGACATTGGACATTAAACACTCTCACAGATAAATCCAAGACTTCATGTTTAACTGATGGTTTAGGGCGTCATGAAGGTCTTCTCTTTTGCTACAGGGCTAGGAGAGTGAATTCAGATGAGGAAAAGATAAAAGGTCTGGCTCCTTGGGGCCTAGGGTCTTAGGATATCATGTCCCTCCATTCCCACAGGCTCCAAACTGGCCAATCTTTTTATTCTTCTCTCTCCCTCCCAGAGATCTGATTACCAAGCCCTGCCTCCTCCTGTGGAATTTCTCTAGCATCCTCTCCTCTCCTCCTCCTGCCTCCTGTCCATCAGTTCCCTAGGATTACTGCTGGGCCCCCTGCCCCAGGCCCCCTGCCTCCCTCCGCCCCCCTGAAGTCCATCCAATTCCCAGCTGACTCAAACCTCTAGCAAACCTAGAGGTTTGCTTTTATCATGTTACTCCGCCTCCGGAGAAATGGCAAGGGCTTCGGTTGCAGAGTGCAGCGTACCAGAGCTGGGGACTACTGGTGCAAGCCCCTTATCCTGTGGAAGGGAAACTGAGGCTCAAAAGGGAAAGGATTTACCCAAAGTCCCTCGTAGAGCCTGGAAATCCTACTTTCACTTGGCGTTCAAGGTGTCCTTCCCTCTAGCTCAATCTTACTCATTTATTTCTATATTTATTCAATAAATATTTTCTGTGCCAGGTACTAGTCTAGGCATTGGAGACACAACAGTGAACAAAACAAGCAAAGATTTCTGCCCACACAAAGCCATGTTCTAGTGGGAAGAGAGCAGACAAACACAGTAAGTCAGTCAGTCAGATGGTTAGGAGTACGGGGAGTGCAGGAGGCACGGGGGATGACGCAGTTCTGAAGAGTAGTCAGAAGGCACCACTTGAGAAACACTTTGGGGAAGCAAGGGGGGGAAGAGTATTCGGGGCACAGGGAACAGCCACGGCAGCTCAGGGAACCTCACCTCTCTCTTCAACACACACATGCCACCTGAGGTGGAGCGAGGAGAATGGGATGGAGACTACCCTGAGGGTGGGTTGCCCCGAAGAGGAGGAAACAAGTTGGCCACATCCTCAGGTTCTCTGTCCTGGGCCTCAGAGAGGTGGAAGCCCAGGAGCCCCTCTGGCCATGGCCACACGGGGCTGCGTTGCCCCCTAAGCTGGGTGTGGGTACCTGGGGTTTTGAATCACTGGGCAAGAGCCCCTGAGGCAGCCCTGTGTTCCAGCCTCATGTCAACACATCACTCCCCTAATTGCAGTCCTGCCCCAGCCCTGCCTCACCCACTCCCTGCTTAGGCTGCTCCGCTGTCTCTGTCCCCAGCTCCAGGACTCTGGTCCAGTCTGTGTTTCCCTGGTGTCCCTGACTCAGCGGCACGTGAAACTTCCCCATCGGGTCCTGGGGCAGTCGTCTCCTTCCTGCAGACACAGGCACAGTCTAGGAGCCAAGGCTGAGCAGAGCCCAAACTGAGCCCCCTGCACCTCCCTCGCTCCCGCCCCGTCTGGGCACCAAGGGTGATGAGATGGAAGGGGAGGCTCCAGGACGTGCCTGGTCATGGAGTGCCGCTGGAACTTTCCTCCTCTTGGGAGCTCAGCCTTTTCTCCTGCCTGCTCTGCCATGTCAGAGACATCTACCCTGGGATTCAGATTGCCATCAGGATCCCCTGCCTTGGACTCTCTGCAGTGCACACTGAACAGAAGGGGTATTCCAATTTCAAGTTTGCCTCCTACTAAGAAGACGTAAGCAAATTCCTTAACTCCTCTGAGCCTCAGGGTCCTCGCATGTAAAAACAAACAAAAAAACCAACACCAAACCAAAACAAAACAACCCTACTTTGGTGGGTATTTATGCAATTGAAAGGAATAACATTGAAGTCCTGGCCAGATGTCTGGCACATAGTAGGTCCTGGATAAGCACTGGTTTCCTTCCTCTTCTCTAATGCCCAGTGATAGGACACCCCCCTGGATCCTGGCCACCTCTGTCCTAGGCACCCAGCAGGGACTGTATCTGTTTTAGGCACTCAGTAAATATTGAAGAGAGGTCTCCTCCTCACACAACACTCCCACATGGCTTGTTACTGTGAAAATAATTCTCTTGTAAGGAAATCAAAGAAAGCCTGATACATACTGGCAGGACAGATATACGTACTTCCATAATACTCACTGGGGAGACCCATCTGTCCAGTTAGCCAGAGACTCTGCCAGTGTTAGCACTGAAAATCCTGTCTCCCGGAAAGACCCCCAGTGCCAGGTAAACAGGGACAGCTGGTCACCCTATCACCATGTCCATGAGGCTCAGCTTAACACAGAAGCCGGCTTTCTCAGGCTCCTGCTCCCAGTTTCCCATTCTCAACTCCCTTGCTCCTGGAGGAAGGACAGAGGCAGAGAGAGGGGAGGAGGAGAGAAAAGAGGACAGAGGAAGGAGGGAGGGTGGCTTTTTCATGCCCCTTTCCAGGTGTGACCATCTAGGTCAGAGCAGTGTATCCTCCCAGCCATCCCCACCTTGACTGTTCCTGTCTCTCTGAGCACTGGTGCTCCCCCGGTGTCAGCAGGTTTATTACTCACATTCCATGCAGGATCCCCAAACCCCAGTTCTGCACAAGGTGACGTGAATGAGGGCCAGATGTTCCCTGTGCAGGGAGTGGGTTTGTGTCATAGGACAGGAACCCCAAATTATGAGACTTGGAGCTTATATAGAACATCTGGCACGTTGGCCCTTCTTCCTCTCTGGAGAGAGAGAGATGTCTTTACTCTGGAACATGAACTAATCTTCTCCAGGGAGGGAGGGGAAGGATGGAAGCAAATCTCTCTGGAGCTGACACACTGTCTCTAACTCCCAAGGCAAGTTTGCTCTTCAATCGCCCTGGAACAAAGCTTGGTTAGTGCCCTTTCCTGGGAAGGCCCGCAAATGTTCATAGAGAACTGTCTCCTAACAGAGAGGATAATGCATTCATGAAACAAAAATAATATGCTATAAATAAGAAATGCTTGGAGAATAAAAAATCTTGTAAATTAAAAGCACTAAGGGATAAAAATCTGAAGAACAAGGAGAGAAGGGATGGAAGAAAAAGATGAGGATATCTTCTAGGAATCAGAACAAAAAAGATGGAAACTGAGAGAGAAAAGCTATGAAGATGAGATGAATACATGAGGGTCAATATCCAACTAATTATCAAAGCAATAATGCAAATCCTAGAACTGGAGCACGTGGTCCACACTCAAAGTGTCTAGGGAGCGCCCATCTGAGGGAATGAAGACAGGCCAGCCCAGGGCGCACCATCAAGGTGGGGCTTCCTGGACGATCTCCTGAGAGCTTGGGTGGGGCACTCACACAGAATTTAAAATCAAGATGGCCTCGGGCCATGAGAAGGACACTTTACGTCCCTCCTTCACAGCTCTGCATCATCGGATTCTATATTTGGAATACCCTGAAGATCATCTTCCCCCTTTCTCTAATGCTCTCTGGTTGTCACAATCCTCCTCCCCCTCTTCATTCCTTACAGGGTGCGGGGGGGGGGGTGGGGGCCGGGGCAGGCTCCCAGCCTTCTGTTTTTCCTTGGGCCTTCTCACCCTACCTTGCCCATTCCTACCCTCAGGGATAGTTCCTGAGCACTGAACCAACCAGGGCTTGGAAGAGCTCCTTCTCCCCACCCATGGAGGGGCCCACCAGTGCCTGCTTCCCACCCCATGGTCACTGAGGACCCCACGTGACTGTCTGAGGCAAAAGTTTCCTGCCCCCAGGGGAATGCTGTGTCAGTGCCCAGGCAAGCCCCAGAGCTGACATCTCCCTGCCCAGCCATGGGCCCCAACCTGCTCCTGTTGCTGTTCCTGGGACTAGCAGGTAAGGTTCAGAAGGAGCTGCACTCTGGGCCCCATATACCCCACTCCATGCCCAGGAATAACTGGCATTACCATGGCAACAATAACATGTAGGCCCAGAAGGTGGACCTCTAGATCCCTGTGCCCCTACGCAGTGGGTGGGCCAGGAGGTGCCCTGTCCAACATCCCTGCAACTTTCCTTCCCTAGGCCAGGGCTCGGCTGGCAGCCTCCCTGAGGTGCTGCAGGCGCCTGTGGGGAGCTCCATCCTGGTGCAGTGCCACTACCGACTCCAGGATGTCAAGGCTCGAAAGGTGTGGTGCCGGTTCCTGCCAGAGGGATGCCAGCCCTTGGTGTCGTCAGCTGTGGAACGCAGGGCCCCAGCCAGCAGCCGCGTATTTCTCACTGACCTGGGGGGTGGCCTGCTCCAGGTGGAGATGGTTACCCTACAGGAGGAGGATGCCGGAGAGTACGGCTGCGTGGTAGAGGGAATCTCAGGGCCCCAGACTGTGCACAGAATCAGTCTGGATGTGCTCCCTGCAGGTGAGTTATCCCAGCCTGGCCACCACCGCTCTAACCTGCCTTCCTGCCCCTCCAGCTGCTCTTGGGTCCTTGGTGGGTAGGGGCCCTTGTGGGGGAGGAATTGGGAGCAGATATCCTTTTGACAGCTCTGCAGGGAACGGAAACCAAACTGGGTGAGAAGTCTGAGATAAACCAGCCACATAGCAGTCCCCTTTCCCCTCCCGCACAAGTGGGTCTCCCCACAGGAAGGCAAATTCTCTTTCCCCACTCAGGGCCTTGGCCTCCTTGTCCAGCATTTTCAACATACTTGATGCTATTATTTTGCTTAGAAATGTTTTAAACAAAGTTTTAATTCAGACATATCAACTGGAATTAATTTTTTTACATCTTCCAGGTTTTTATTGCTGTAATAACAAGTCTGATGGCTTAAAAACTATTGAATTTATATCTAATTTAATTTTATAAATCTTCCCTGAGCATCTAGTATGTGCCTCATCTACAGGCAGGGTACATTCAATGCCTGAATTCCTTCAACTCATTCAGTTTTAAAAACAGAAAAAAGTGTCAGCAATAGTTAATATTATACGGTTGAGAATAGTTAATATTATAGGGTTGAGAATAGTTAATATTCTCAACCCTATTTTCAGTATAGAAACTATATTCACAGGTTTCATTTTCACAGCCTGTAACTTTCTCATGTCTAAATATTTATTGAAAGTACATTTTAAAGTATTAAATTTTTTCCAGAAAAATAGGATATTGTTTAAAAAAAAATGTTCTGTCGGGAACATGGTCAGCTACCTGAGGAAGCAGAAACTGTCCTACCTTGCACTTACGGATGCTGACATTTTTTTCATTTTCAGGTCTTCCTTTTTCAAGTAATTTGTGCCAAATGCCCAAAGTAATGAAATTAAGGAAGGCATTTTTCCTTCTCTCAGTTTTTTCTCCATCTTTTAATTACGAGGATGGACTAAGCTGTCATTAGAATCCCTCTTGAGTCCACAATTATTATTTATATTATAAATATACTTCTGTTAACCCTAGTCATCCTTTGTTCTCCTTCTTCCTTGACACTAAGGTTTAGTAACTCAAGGTTAGAACTCCCTAAATGGCAAGCTGTGACAAGACAATGCACTGGGAATAGGTGGCAGGGAGACAGGTACCTGCAGTGGGGCAGGTGCTGGGGACCCCAACAGCTGTAGAGGATGGATGTTCAGGCAGGCAGGTAGAGCACAGTATCCAGGGAGGATGTGGGTGATTTAAAAAACTCCAGGAGATCAGGACATATACAGCAAGATTGGGGCCATAGCATCTCCAGTTCCTGGATTGGAATGGGTTGGGTAGTGGGAATGGTGAATCTCTAAGAACACGGCAAGACTCTCCTCTCAGAGGGTCTAGAAGGACTGCCTGGGTTCCCAAGGCAGATCCTCAGGCCCAGAGAAACCAACCCTGAGTCCCACAGACAGAAGTTGAGCATGTTGTTAGGATGACAGAAACCTTGTCACAAAACTGAGTCTCAGGGTCCAAGCAAGGCTCTCAGCAAGGATCAGCTGGCATTGTGTCATATCAGGGCTGACCCTAAGTTCCTTAGCTCCTGAGCGCAGAGCTTGGGGTGGGGCTCAGCCAGCCTGCAGGGGCGGTCACAGGGTTGCAGGTATGTGGAGAGGTCTAGCAGGCTGGGCTGAGGTCCCTTTGGAGAACAAGTGATGAGAGCCAGGAGCAAGGTCTCCAATGAGATGAGTGAGGTTGGGTAGGGAGGTGGGCACACATTACCCAGTAGGGTTTCTGCATAGTCTGAGCAGCCTGGGTACAGGGGGAGCAGGTGAAGGAGAAGAAATGCAGAGGGGGAGGGTTGGGAGCTGGTGGTAAAGGGGAAAGTGAGCATATTCACAACCAGATAAAGACATAAAGAGGCCATTCCCTGACCTCCAGAATGAGAGGCCCCTAAGGAGTATCCCAAGCACCCCTTCTTTGTGTTCCTTACTTAGGACTTCTCCTTCCTCAGCTCTACTCCCCCAGTCCCTCAGATCTCAATAGGCCCTTGAACCCTGCCCACAATGGGTATGTTCTCATTAAGTATTTCCTTCTGACTCAGCTCCTGGCCTGAAAGAGGACGAAGAGGAGACCCATCAGGTCAGGAGTCTGGCTGACACCTCCTCTTCAGATCCTGTAGGCAGTGCCAGCCCTTTGGACCCCAGCCGAGATAAGAAGAGGTACTGACAAGAACTGTATTTGGGAGGCTGGGAAGGGGTGGTGGTGAAGATACAGCTTGTTTAGAGCCCCAGACTAAATTGAAAAGAAACTTCATGATTCTTTCCACTCCTGGGGAATTTCTGACCAGGCAGGTAGGCAGACAGACAGACATACCTCCCTATCCCAGTTCAGCACTGACCCCTTCATCCCAGATCTCCAGCCAGGATACCCTGACAGTGTGTCTCTCTGCCCTGCCTGAGTTTGTCCTCCTCATTCCATTCCAAAAATCTCTTTCTCCAACCATGGCTCACCAAGAACTGCACCTCTGTGCCACTTCTCTAGGATTCCTGGCAAGCAGCTCCCTGCCAGGTTCAGGGCTAAGCTCACCTACTCCTTTGTGTCTCTCAGCAGACCCTTGATTTGGGGTGCCGTGCTCCTGCTGGGCCTGCTGGTGATGGCGGTGGTGCTGTTTGCTGTGATGGCCAAAAGGAAAGGTAGGTAGCTGTCCACCTGCCTATCTCAGAATGGCCCCCTGGTCCTATATCAGCCAGTCTTGTATTCAAGGCTGAGAATCTAGGTCTGCTCCCCCTACAGATGGGCTTCAGTAAGGGTCCCCAGACCCTAGAATTCCCATGGCTGAGGGGTAGAGGAGAGCAAAGAGATTCAGTGGGAGGCAGCCTGGGGAGAAACAGGAATAGGAGAGGGTGAGACAGTGGGATTGGGGACAGGTGACTGGAGGAGGTGGGGGATTTCGGGAGATGGATTGAGTGTTGAGGCAGGTTGAGGGGAGCTGTGGAAGCAGTAAGTGGGTGGGGGGAGAGTTAGGGCTGGCTGGGGGTGGGGGCTGGGGAGATGGAAAACTTTGCTGGTGGGAGTGGGGAAGGTGAGTATGGGCTAGGACGGAGGTTTCCAAGGTTTCTGAAGGGCGTGAGGGGGGCACTGAGTCAGCGTAAGAAGCAGACTGTGCTTCTGTCCTCTGTCCTGCCAGGGAACAGGTTTGCTGCCTGTGGACGATTTCAGAGCAGTGGAGTCTCAGGCTCGGTAAGAGACCTCTGCAGGCCCCCAGCCAAATTCCCCAGACCCTCCCTCTGCCACAATCACTGAGAAGTCCCAGGATGATGGGGTGGAGAAAAGACTGGGACCCGGTAGAAGTCCAAACCCTCTTCCTAAATGCTGTAAACTTGGCAACAATGGTCTCCCACCTTCCCACCTTGCTATCCACCTTCCCAGATTTGTGGAGAAACTTGGGGCTTGAAAATCTTCAAAGTGAAGCCTTCTTGCCCACTGACATACTCAGGATTGAAGAGACAGATCCAGTCTGGTCCTAGGCTTCCCATCTAAGGGAACTGGGGCAGAGGGAGGCATTTTCTCTTTGCCTGATTTGCCTGCTTTTGTTACAGGCCCCCTCCTCAGTGGTCCACCACATCAGTGACTCTGGACTGGCTGTTGACGTGCCATCGGATGTACCATATGTTAGGCTCGACTCGCCACCTTCCTTTGACAATAACACCTACACCAACCTTCCTCTTGATTCCCTGTCAGGGAAACACCCACCCCCAGCCCCATCCTGTTTGCCCCCTCTGCCTCCTAAGGCTGAGATCTGCTCCAAGCCTGTGACATACGCCACAGTCATCTTCCCTGGAGGGGACAAGAGTGGAGGAGCCTCCTTCGAGCCAGCCCAGGATCCACCTAATAGCGAGATTCCACCCAGCTAAGCTGTTCACCATCCTGTAAACTCACAGAGATCATCCCCAGGGTTCTGTGTAGCCACCCACGCAGCCTGTGCCCTAGATCCTTAGGATATCAGAGCAACTAGGGTCTTTAGGATCTGATCTAATATCTTGACTTTTCTCACCTGGTAAGTGATACTTGGAACGAGTGAGGTGTCTGGGGAAGTCCCCCAGGCTAGTTCCTCTGCCATTACACCACAGGGCTAAATAAACTCTAAATGATAATATATGAGCTCTTGATGCTTGAGGGGTAAGGAAAGGGCCCAAGTTTGACTTCACATGGCCCGAAAACTGAAAAGACTGGTCCAGAGTTTGTGTTGTATGATCTCCTGCCTGTTCTGCTAGCGGGGAAGTGGTTTCCCTCCCTGGTCAGAATACTGCACACAATTTGAATTAAGGGGCATCAAGAAGACCTCTTCAAAAGTATTTTGTGTCTTTATCAGGATACCTGAAAGTATAGAGTCATTTTCTTGAGTCTAGAAATCTCTTCTGCTTTCTGCTCTATACCTTGTAAACAAGTGACATCTTATGATGTAACAACATATGGTGGGAGAAGGGGGATAATAATTAGTTAAAGGAGATTCAGGACAGATGGGGTATGAGAGATGGAGTTGGAAAGAAACAGGAGTAAGATCAGAAACTGAAATAGATACCAAGCTTATTCCTTGGCAGGACAAAGGATTTTCAAGCACCAGGAAATAAAAGAACTTTGCAGACATCAGTTTTACCAGAGCTGGCTCTTTCTCAACTGGGTGATCATCCGGTAGTTCTGTTCCCTTTGGCCTGAACTCTGAGCCTGGGACGAGCCCAGTGGAAAAAGGGCATGGGGGTGAGGGGAGGAGGAATAAATGGTAAGGGTATGGCCATGGTTAAGTGTAAATGAAAGCTAGTCCAGGCTGGGGATAGGAGGTCCTTTAAGGTTTCTGCCATGATTTCTTCTCAACTGTTCAGTTTGAAAATATTTGCCCATACTGAGATGAGAGACTTAAATGGAGAAGATGAGGTGCTCAGGAACCCAGTCTTTTATAATCATGGAGAACTAAGCAAAAAGAGGTTTTCGCCATCTGGACCATCTGGAAGGGCCCTAAGCTTGGTCTAGGTATCTGAGGAGAAGGAACAGGCAGGGACTGTGTAAGTCTAGTGATGCTATTTTCAGGAAGCTCTGGCAGGATGTTTTGAGCTTCCTCTGATAGAGTCTCAGCCTGTGACAGAACCTAAATTTAGGGAGGCAGGAGCTGCCTACCAATCAACTAAGCCCTCATTTCCCCTGGCTAGGATGACTGGGGACTTGCCTGGTGGGAAGGCAAGGTGGGGGTGGGGGAGGGCAGGAGAATGTGGGGGAAGGGCAGAATAGGTCTAAAAAGTACCCCTCTGGGAGAAACTTACCCTGGTCTGAATGTAGTTTGAACTTTTTAGAACGTGACAGAAGTAAAGGTATATTTAACAATACAAAAGAAAATACTAAGATAATCAATTGGCTGGTAGAGAAGAGGGAAGGAGAAATATATTAATTCCATCATTGCTTTGGTTGGTATTCATAGACTTCCAACCAGAGTCATAGGTATAAAAGTAACTTCTAATATGAGAATACTAAACTAAATTTCATTATAAGAAACACAAAAACAAAGCAAAGAAAATGCAGGTGACATGGTGAGATGACTGCTTCATATCAGAACCTTTGGAATTCAGTTAAAGAAGTTCTCAGAGGAAAATTCACACCCTTAACAAGAATTAAGCATCTTACTCAAATAGCTAGTTAATTTTAAAGGAGAAAAATGACATAACTAATACATAAATAAAAGAGCTTATTCTTTGAAGTAAAATGAAATAACAAAGTGTTAGCTAACTTTACTCAAGAAGATGGATGAAATAAATGACAAGGGGGAAATCATCACAGACATAAACACAAGGAAAAAAATAACAAGATTATTTTGTGCTGGTGGTGGTGGTAGAGTGGGAATGACTGTAAAGGGGCCTGAAAGAACTTTTGGGGGTGATTAAATGTTCTCTATCATGTTTGTGGTAGTGGTTACATGGGTGTATACATTTGTCAAAACTCATCATTTAAATAGGTGTACTTTACTGCATGTAAATTATATTTTGATAAAATTTATTTTAAAAAATACTTGAAAGGCCATTGGGGAATAGTTAAAATAATCTTACAGGAAAAAAATCTTTAAAGTATTACACAAAACTCAGCAGCCATAAAAGAATTCATAGATACATTAAAACTGACACATTAGGATAAATTAAAAAAAGACTGATACTTTTCCCTTTATGACAAAAATACCATAAACAAAAGTCAAAACACAAAATGAAGAAAAATTTTGCAGCTCATACAAAGGCAGATGGCTCATTTCCCCAATCCCTACAAATCAACTAGAAAACAAATACTTAATAGAATACAGTCACAGGATACATACCTATAGCTCACACAAAATGAAATATAAACATAATAAAGATGTTTAACTTCATCTAAGGGAAATACAAATTAAAAGTACATTGAGGGCTTCCCTGGTGGCGCAGTGGTTGAGAATCTGCCTGCCAATGCAGGGGACACGGGTTCGAGCCCTGGTCTGGGAAGATCCCACATGCCGTGGAGCAACTAGGCCCGTGAGCCACAACTACTGAGCCTGCGCGTCTGGAGCCTGTGCTCCACAACAAGAGAGGCTGCGATAGTGAGAGGCCCGCGCACCACGATGAAGAGTGGCCCCCACTTGCCACAACTAGAGAAAGCCCTCGCACAGAAACGAAGACCCAACACAGCCAAAAATAAATAAATAAATAAATAAATAAATAAATAAATAAATAAAGTACATTGAGAGTGATTTTAAAAGAAAGTGGTTAGAGAAATCTGAAAATTCTCTCCTCCATAAAAGAAACAAGAAAACTGGCAAAAACAGAATTAACTTTTTCAGAACTCTGGAAATTAACCAATGGCTTGCATCAATCCAAGGAGTATTTACTCAAGAAAAATGGCTTTCCCCTGCCCCTATTTGATTTAAAAGACAACTTCATTAAGCAATAATTATATACCTGTGTTGATGGGTACACCATTTATTAAGATGTAACTTTTATGACAATAACAATATGAAGAAGGGGGGAGGGAATGGGGCTATATAGTATCAGTTTTTGTATATTATTGAAATTAAGTTGGTATTAGTCTGAACTAGATTGTTTTAAATTAAAATGCTAACTGTAATCCCTACAGCAAGAAAATAACACAAATTATATAGTAAAAGAGATGACAAGGGAATTAAACTTAACTCATTTAATATAACAAAAGACAGTGAAGGAATAGAGGAGAAAAAAAGACATAAGACAAGTAGAAAACAAATAACAAGATGGAAGACATAAATCTTACCTTACCAGTAATTATACTGAATGTAAATAGATTAAACATTCCAATTAAAAGGCAGAGATTGGCAGAATGGATTAAAAAACACATGATCCAACTATATGCTGTCTCAAGGAGACAAACTTTAGATTGAAAAACACAAGTTGGCTGAAAGTAAAAGAATGGAAAAACATAAATCATGCAAACTAGCTATAAGCACTGGAGAGTAGCTATACTAATATCAGACAAAATAGACTTTAGGACAAAAATTGTTACTAGTGATAAAGAAAGGACATTCTATAATGATAAAAGACTCAACCCATTAAGAAGATATAACGATGATAAACATATGGGTACCTAACAACGGAGTTTCAAAATACAGCAAAAACTGATAGAACTGAAGGGAGAAATAAAGAGTAATGGTTGTAGACTTCAATATTCCACTTTCAAAAATGATAGGACAAGTAGGTGGAAGATCGCAAGGAAAGAGTAGACATGAACAACACTATAAACCAACTAGCCCTCACAGATACCTATAGAACACTCCACCCAACAACAGCAGAATACACATTCTTCTCAAGTATACATGTAACAGTCTCCAGGACAGACCATATATTTGACCATAATCAAGTCTAAATAAATTTAAAAGGATTGAAATCATACAAAGTATGTTTTCTGACCATAATGGTATGAAATTAGAAGTCAATAACAGAAGTAAATTTCGGAAACTCACAAATATGTGGAAATTAAACAACTCACTCCTAAATAACAAACAGGAAAAAGAAATCACAAGAGAAATTAGAAATACTTTGAAATGAATGAAAATAATTTCACAACATACCAAAACTTAGGTGATTCAGCAAAGTCAGTGCTCAGAGGGAAATTTATAGCAGTAAATACCTATATTAAAAAAAAAAAAAAAAGAAGAAAGATCTCAAATTAACAACCTAACTTTCCACCTGAAGACACTAGAAACAGAAGAGTAAACTAAACTCAAAGCAAGTAGAAGGAAGGAAATAATAAAAATTAGAGCAGAAATAAATGAAATAGAGAACAGAAAAACAATAGAAAAAAATCAGCAAAACCAAGAGTTGTTCTTTGACCAGATCAACAAAATTTACAAACCTTAGCTAGACTGGACAAGAAACAAAGAGAAGACGACTCAAATTACTAAATCAGGAATGAAAGTGGAAGGAGAACTACTGACCTTATGAAATAAAAAGGATTATAAGAAATATTATGAACAACTGTATACCAACAAATTAGGTAACTTAGATGAAATGGACAAATTCCTAGAAAGACACAAACTACTGACACTGATTTAGGAAGAAATAGAAAATCTGAATAGACGTATACCAAGTAAAGAGGTTTAATTAGTAATCAAATAACTTCCCAAAAGAGAAGCCCATGCCCAGATGGCTTCACTGGTGAGTTCTACCAAACACTGAAAGAATTTTAAAACCAATCCTTCACAAACTCTTCCAAAAAACAGAAGAGGAAGGAATACCTCCCAACTCATTCTATGAGGCCAGTTTTACTTTGATACAAAAACCAGACAAAGAGATCACAAGAAAACTACAGATCAACATTCCTTATGAATGTAGATGCAAAAATCTTCAACAAAACACTAGCGAATAGGACCTAGGAACAAATAGAAAGGATTATACACCATGACAAAGCGAGATTTATTCTAGGAATGCAAGGTTGGTTCTACATTTGAAAATCAATATGATACACCATATTAATAGAAAAAAAACCCCAAACCACATGATCACTTCAACGGGTGACGGAAAAAGCATTTGACAAAACCCAACACTCTATCATGATAAAAACACTCAACAAACTAGGAATAGTATGGGATTTCGTGAACCTGATAAAGAGCATCTATAAAAAATTCACAGCTAACATCATACTTAAAGGTAAAAAACTAAAAACTTTTCCCCTACAGTTGAGAACAAGACAAGCATGTCCACTCTTGTCACTTTTATTCAACATTGTACTGTAGTATCTAGCAAGTGCAATTAGGCAAGAAAAAGAAATAAAAGGCATCCAGATTGGAAAGGAAGAAGTAACATTATTTCTATTCGCAGATAACATGATCTTGTATATAGAAAATGCTAAGGAGTGCACCCAAACCAAAAAAACTTAGAGCTAACAAATGAATTCAGCAAAGTTTCAGGATACAAAACCAATATGCAAAAATCAGTTTTATTTCTATACCTTACAAAGAACAACCCAAAATGAAATTAGGAAAACAATTCCATTTATAATAGTACCAAGAATAATAAAATTATTTAGGTATAAACTTAACAAAAGAGGTGTAGGACTTGTGCATTAAAAACTACAAAACATCACTGAAAGAAATTAAAGAAGACCTACATATATGGAAAAGATATGCCACTTTCATGGATCAGAAAACTTAATATTGCTAAGACAGCAATTCTCTGCAAATTGATTTATAGATTCAACATAATCTCTATCAAAATTACAGCTCTCCTTTTTTGTGGAAACTGTGGAAGATGACAAGCTGATCTAAAAGTCATATGGAAATGCAAGGGACCCAGAATAGCCAAAACAATCTTGAAAATGAATAATAAAGTTGGAAGACTCACACCTCCTGATTTTAAAATTTACTACAAAGCTGCAATAATCAGGACTGTGTGTACTGGCATAAGGATAGACACATAGGCCAACGGAATAAAATTCAGAGTTCAGAAATAAACCCATACATCTAATAAAACCATACATCAACAAGAGTGTTCAGTCATTTAAATGGGGGAAAGAATAGTCTTTTCAATAAGTGGTGCTGAGAAAGTGTATATCCACAAGCAAAAGAATGAATTTGGAAACTTACCATTCATTATATGCAAAAATTAACTCAAAATAATCAAAGACCTAAATAAAAGCTAAAACTATAAAACTCTTAGAAGAGAACAGAGAAAAAAAATCTTTGTGGCCAAAGATTGGCAATGGTTTCTAAGATATGATACCAAAGCACAAGCAACCAAAAAACAAAAACAAAACAGATAAACTGGACTTCATCAAAACAAAACACTTTTGTGCTGCAAAACAGTACCATCATGAATGTGAAAAGACAATTTACAGAATGAGAGAAAATATTTGTAAATCAAATCTGATAAGGGTCTAGTATCCGGAATATATAAGAAACTCTTCAAGCTCAACAAAAAGGCAAATATTCCAACAACAAATGGACAGAGGATTTGAATAGACATTTCTCCAAGAAGATATACAAGTGGCCAATAAGCTCATAAAAAAATGATCAACATCATTAGTCATTAAGGAAATGCAAATCAACACCACAATGAGATACCACTTCACAATCACTAGAATGGCTATAATCAAAAAAACGAATAATAACAATTGTTTGTGAAGATGTGAAAAACTGGAATCCTTACACATTGCTGGTGGGAATGTAAATGGTACAGCAACTTTGGAGAACAATTTGACAGTTCCTTAAAGAGCTAAACAGAGAGTTTCTGTATGACCCAACAATTCCATTCCTAGGTATACACTGAAGAGAACTAAAAACATATGTTCATACAAAAACCTGTACACAAATGTTTATCGTAGCATTATTCATAATAACCAAAAAGTGGAAACAACCCAAATATCCATTAGCTCATAAATGGATAAACAAAATGTGGCATATCCATAAAAAGGAATGTTATTCAGCCACAAAGAGGAATTCTACAACATGGAAGAACCTTGAAAAGATTATGTTAATGGATCTCACCTTATTATATAAGATGGAATCAGTTCATCTCAAAGCCTCCCTGGCCTCCGGTCTAGCTCTGATTCTAATTTCTGCCATAGTTGCATTCATGACTGTTAAGAGTTAAGAAAGATCTAAGTTTCATGCTTTAGAAACACAGGCTTTTATTTTGACAAAGATATAGATAAAGGCTAGCATATTTAATATGTATACTATACAGTATCTTAAAAAGGAGATTTGGGGGCATATCTTTGTATTACATGTAATAAAAGAATCATGGTCCCTTCAGATGATTTTTGTTTTAACATATACATTCTTGAATTTCTTCTTCATCTTTATTCTCCTTGACATCAGCCACTCTGACAAATCCTGAAAATAGGAACATAAAGAGTAATACAAACACAAGGAATTTCCTCAGCAATTACAAATTTAACTATGGCCTGGAATAGGAGGAGATTTGCTGGGCCCTAAAGCAAGAAACTATATTCTTTCCTCTCTTTTACTTGCCCATATCTTATCATTTACCTTCACAGACATTACATTGTGGTTTCTAAGGCCTTCTTTCTCCCTTAGTGACCATCCAGCTACTCCAAGGGAACAATCTATTTGTTTAAGCTGGAACCAAGGAGGAACTTCCTATGCCTAAGGGTTATAGATGCTGAAACAAAGGGCCAAGAGGGGCTCTTACACTGTTGAACAATATAAGGGGTCTCTGTCTAGGCTGGGTCCGGCACTGTGAGAGAAGGACAAATACCTCTGGAACAAGGACTAATCCTAATATCTGTATGTCCCTTCTTATTTGGAGGTACAGTCTTTGACTGCTTGTGAGTAACAATCTGAGACTGTTCTTTATGTCTCTCAGACAAGGGTTCCAGGAAGGAATGCTTACTCTGCAAATTTCCTTCAAAGGAGTTATTTTCCTCCAGGAATTCTCCCTCTATCCAAATCCTGGTCAAGCAGGTGTCAAAAGGTCTGATGATGTTAGTCAAGGACATGGACTCTCTCTTTCCATATCTCATTACAGAGGCTTTAAGCTCAGAGGCCCACTGGTGATAGACAGGGCAGGTCACACATCGAGAGAAGAACTCCTTAAAGTACTGAAAGGAAGCGAAGGTCTATTAGCTCAGGGATTAGTACCTTCTTTCCTCCACTCCACTCCATCAGAACTTACAGCAGTCCCCACTCAGCATACTCACTCAGGGCTGGGGTAACAGAAAGGAGTAAAGTACGCCCAGATGGTAAAGTAGGCCCAGAAAGTCTGTTTTGAGATACAGAGGAACTGGAATGTTTTAGACTCAGAAGGCAGGGATGCAGGGAGATGTGTCAAACTATAGACTGAGCCACAGTGGTCCATTGAGAAGGGCTAAGTGTTAACATTTTAATGGTACTGGGTAGTAGCTGTGCAAATCCAGAAAGTTAAGGAATCCAGTCCTGACCATGCAAGAATATCTGGGAGGATACATGAGGTAGGTGGAAAGACTTTCTAGGTGGAGTAAAAAAAGGGTTCAAGGGGGAAAAAGAGACAGAGGCAGCAAGGAGAAGAGTAAGGGAGAGATGCAGGTGGCAGAAAAGAGTATCATAACTTCGGTGTTAGTTGAAGGGTAACGGAGACAGGTACCTTGAGGTTTGGCGGGGAGTCTCTGAGGGAGTATGCGCGAAGACACCCTCTGGCATCTTCTGTAACATTAGCACATGGCACTCTAGGAATCGGACAAAGCCATGTGAACCAAATAGTGAGGCATTGGTTCTTTTCACCAACTGGCGAGCCTTGGAGAAGTGGTGCTCAAATAGCTTCCACTGTGAGTCCTGGGCAAACCTGAAAGGGAAGAATCACAGCTCTCAGCTCTCTCCCCTGCTTACCAACCATGGCTCTTTCATAGAACTGTCAATTTTTTAAGGCTCTAAGATCTCCTGGACAGTCAGAATTGTGATTCTGGTAAGTGGCCAAGGCTACTAACTCACATGTAAGGAGACTTAAAAGGAAACCAATGATATTCAGCCTTGCCATGGGTTATCTTGCACTTAAGTGTAACTCTAAACCAAACCCTTAATCTATAAGCCCAAACCTGTTAAGGGACAAGAAGAACCCTACAAATAAGATGGGGGGTAAATGGGAGGTGAATGGTTTTTAGAAGTGGGTTGGATGAGAGAAGCCGCCGCAATGAGAAGCCCACACACTGTAATGAAGAGTAGCCCCCACTCGCTGCAACTAGAGAAAGCCCGCGTGCAGCAACGAAGACCCAACACAGCCAAAAATAAATAAATAAAATAAATAAATTTATTAAAAAAACCCAAAAACAAAGAAGTGGGTTGGAGATGTGGAACAGTCCTGCCTGGGAGGGCAAAAGGCAATAGTTTAAATGAGTTCATGGTGTCTTCAAATTTCTACCCTTTCCCACAGCCCTGAGTAACACGTTGGTACCCCACATTACCACATGGCCAGAGAGGAGTGGACCCCCAGCATGACATTGCTCTGAGAATTTAGAATGCAGCTGTGCTCATAACGTTGAATGAAATGCAGACATTCCCCAAAGGGCCGACACAGCCATCCTGTGGACAGAGAAAGTAACCAAGTTAGTATAAGTTGTCCATGTAGGAAGTGGTATAGAAGGTGTGTGGTACAGGGGAGGAGACAGCACCTGAAAGGCAGACATCCCTGAAAGGCAGACATCCCTGAATCACAACGTGGTTCCTAGACCTTAAGGAACCAGAAGCCAGGAGCAGAGGCCATGCCTGAGGGACAGGCTCATGACTGCCTATGTTCCAAACCCAGGACCCCACCTGAGGTCTCAATTCCTCAGGAGTACAGCAGAGCCCAGCACAAATTTACCTTTTCCATAGAGCAGCAGATCTAAGCAAGCAGAATAGAAGCAGGCCAGGCCAAGGACATCATGACCCTGGGCAATGAGCGCCCACTGACTCTCCAGCACATGGACACACAGATCAAATCTGCCGAGAAACAGAGCCACTGGGACCAGCTAGAGAATGGGGAGGACAGTATAGGAGAGGAGGGGATCTTACACCTTCAAAGCAGCCTAATATCCCCTAAATCTCCTCTCCATAACTCTATTTATATAGAGAGCATCTGTGCCTGGGAGCAGACCTGTCTCTAAGGCAACGGAAGTGGGAAAATGACTCTGAGACAATTTCCAGGGTCTTGATCAATTACCTACCTCCCTGCAGAAAAATGGGGGAAAAAAGGAATATCTGGTAGCTCAGACTCTGCATTTCTACTCCTGACCCCTCAAACTTAAGACAATGCTTCCTGGAGTGACTAGAGAAGAGACAGTCCTGGCTGTGGAGAGGGAACAGTTTCTCCCTCTCCACTCTAAGCTTCTCTGGAAGATCATACCCTCCCTTCTAAGGCAATAGATACAAAGGACAGAAAATGATCTTAATACTTTTTCTTCAGAAATGCAGATCTGAAGAGAACTGAGAGAACCAGATTCTCCAGAGCTGGTTTCTTGAGGTGTCTGCATATCTCACGAGCTTGAAAACCTAAGGAGGTTAAAGAGCATCATGTGAGGTCTAGAGGTGAACCTGGCCTCTCTAAAAGCCCTAGGCCCACCAGCGTCAGGCCCCATTACCCAGCCTGATGGAGAAGTCAAGATGGCCGAGGCAGAGCTTGGTGTAGGCCAAGGCCTGCATGAGCTGGGCTGTGGCCAACAATCCCTCCCTGGAGAACCAACATAGGCTGTTCTTCTGAATGGCCATCTGCTCACAATGCAGCCACTTCTCCTTGTCACCCATGTTCTGGGAGAACTGGGAGAGGGCCACGTAGGTAGAGACAACCTGCAGGGCAACAAACATGGGGTAAATATTCTGACTGTACAGTCAGGCTGCATCTCCATCTCGTCCCTTTCCTGCATAAGAGCCCCCTGCATGCTTTGCTGCTCACTCAGTCAGCACTCCTGGGGGCCCCACCACTCACCTCAACTCCAGCTATGAAAACACACTCCTTCTCACCCCTACACTTCTAATTTGATTATTCTCACTGCCTGTTCTTGAAACAAACCACTTTCTCCATCTGCGCCTCTTGTTTCTCCCCAATCCAAGACTTTCCCCTTCAAAACGCTGGCCAAACTGCACCTCTTCTATGTTTTCCCTAATTAAGTCCTCTGATTCTTGCCCCTTAGAACTCTTCAGAACTGCTGCCTAGATCTCTGTTATCAGTTGCATGCACATTTGACATCATTGATGACACTCTTGAAACACCGTGTTCGTTAGGTTTCCAATAGAATAATCTTATTAAAATATAAGCAGACTTGGTCACTCCACTTCTAAGAAACCACTAACAGCTTCCCACCTTCTTTAGAGTAAAAGCCAAAACCCCTACAGTGGCCTACAAGGCCTGCACCATCTCCCATCCCCCTCCCTAGACTGACTCATCTCCTGGCTCTTCCACCTCTCCTCCCTCCCCTCTAGTCACACTGCCCTCCTCACTGTTCCTCAAACACAGAGGGCGTGCCTTGTGCATTCGCTATGCCCTCTTCCTCTCCACCCTTCTCCCAGATAGCCATGTGGCTTACTTTCTCATCTCCTTCAGATAGTTGCCCACATGCCACCTGCTCAGTAAGGCTTTCCCTACCATCTTATTAAAATTGCATCCCCACCCCTCACCCTGCAGCCAGTTCCCAGAACTCCATGTCCTCTGGTCTTCACGTAATTTTTCTTCATTGTATTTATTATCACCTAACATACGACATATTTCACTTATCTGTTTCCCTGGAACCAAGATCAGTGCCTGGCACAGAATAGGTGTTCGTCAAATATTTGTTGAACAAATGGATAAAAGAGAGATATAGACAGATGGACACTAAAATTAGGAAGACATATTTCCCTTTCTTCTTTTTTCCTAAGTCAGCAATTCTGATCCTTTTTTTAGACCACTGGCTTCTTTGAGAATCTGATGAAAGCTATGATCCCTTCCCTACTTCCTATCACTCCCCAAATGCTCTTTTGAACACACACACAAATCAACATTCATTTCAGAGAGTTCACAGATAGCTTCATACCTGGAAGCCCATCTATAAACTGCAAATTGAAAACCCTGCTCAAACCCAAATCAGTGGTGTCCCGCTAAGTCTGGGTTATGGTGGAACCACACTTAACCAGGGACTTGGCAGAGTCTCTCCCCCTAGCATTTTAGGTTTCTGTGTGAGGACAGAGGTAAACCAAGGGCTGGCTTACCTGGGCTTCACTGGCAGACTCCTTGGCTGAATTCTCCTGCATAAGAGTGGCCAGGTAGGCAAACCTGTGGCTGCTGGCTGTGGCCTCCAGGTTGTAGAGCTGCCAGAGCAGGGAAAGGCATTGCACCTGCTGCTGCAGGATTGCCAGCTTCTTCTTACTGGTGTGAAACAAAGGGTGGTTAGTGTGCCCTTATTCTTCACCAGTGTCCGCTATCCTTCCCCACAAGAAATCTGAGTCTACTCACCCAGACTTTCAGACTCAGAAAGGTTCCTGGGATCCCACTACTTCTAACCCAATATGCCTTTTAAATTCATCCCTCTCGACCAGAGAAAAAGTTTTCAAAGAGGTTTTATAAAAAAGGTTTCATTCTTTGAATTGCTCTTTTGGTTGAATACATTTCCTATAAATTATTATAGCTCAATAACCAGGTAGCAATTTAGTATTATGTGTATATATATCAGAGAAATAATATTGATATTAAGTTGCCATATATGTGTATGTGTACACACAATACACATATATGTATCTTTATTTGAAAGACACAGGATAATACCATACTCCAAAAACAAAAGAAGTCCTCATTCAGCTACAATGAATTGGCTGTAAAAAGAGCAGTCTTTATAGTCAAATAGGCAAAACTCCAGGCTGGGTCGTAGTTTAGTTCTCTGTGGCCCTGAATGGAAACAGGACAAGTTGGCTAGGCTTCTCACTTCTCACTAGGATTGTCTGGGGGTTGGCTCAGGGAACAGGAACGCCAGCATTTCTCTAGGAATGTTTGGAAAATGACACCAAACCAGGTCCAAGGGAAATTCCTTTTCAGCAGACGAAGGGCTTGCCTAGCCAATTTTTTGGCCAAGGTGATCTGTCCCATGTTGAAACAGACCTGGAGACGGTAAAATGAGAAACAGTAATGTAAATGTGGGAAGAATATTAAGGACAAGGTTCTAGATGTAACACACTGGCTTTTATTTTGGAATGTGTACTTGGGGCCCTTGAGGTGCTAGAGTGAGCTGAGTTGGAGCAGAGCCTGGCCACACTACCAGGCACCAGTAGGGCCACGAGCCAAGTAAAGGAGTGAGAAAACAGAATTACAGAGAAAGCACTCTCCTTTCTCATCTCTCACACATTTGTCAGTGAGTAGTAGAGGAAGGCTATGATTTAGAAAGTGATGCTCCTAGACTCAGATGGGATTATCATTTGGGCAGAGACTGAGATGCTTCAGATGCCATGGAAAGCATCTGAGATATCACCAAATCCCGTATCCCTCTTCATAAACAAGTTGTACCACCATAGTGCATTTGAGGGTAAGATCTGAGGAACTACCTTGAGGTTATCATATACCTGCATGTTCTGTGGCTAAATCCTCCAAGAAAATGATAAAGTCTATGGTAATTTCTGAACAATCTTAGGAAGACTGCACAATAATTCTTTCTTATAAAGGGAAAGAAATAATTATTTAACTTTGCTCCAAAGACCTTTTGGTTGAAACACAAATAATGCAATACCTTGGACAACTCTTAACATTCCCTTTGGTGTTCAAAGGCATTATACACATTAGGTTTGCTCTCCTAACCAAGGTTATCTTAAGGTTCACATTGAAACTAGTTTTTATTTATTTATTTATTTATTTTATTTTAAAGCTCGGCTCTCTAACAAAACATCCCCCATGGTTTTATGAAGTCATCATTTATAAACTGATAAATAATCATTCCAACACATTTTGTTCTGTTGGATTTAACAGTAATGAGGCTGGGGGAAGTTGCTGTTATGAGTTATTCATACAGAATAAGTAAGTTTACCCCTATTTGTCCTTTGAAAATGGAATGTCTCATGGCATGCTTTCCCCAGAGTTTCTATTTGATATACAAATCTCATTCCCTGGGGAAATTTGTTATAAATGATATACAGTGATCTACAAGGTATATTTATTTATTTATTTTTAAAACAAGATGTGGAATGGAGTATAGAGAGCTCCTATTTGTATATAACAAAGGAAGGGGAAAGATTATATACATTTATGTATGCTGAGCCCCTCTGGTAGAATACATAAAGAGAGGACACAGTGGCTCAGTGGTAGGGTTGCGGGGAGAGACTTTGAAATGTATGTTCTCTTTTTCCTTCTAGCTTTATTGAGATATATTTGACATATAACACTGTGTAACTTTAAGGTGTACAATGTGATGATTTTTTTAATTGAGGGATAACTGACATACAACATTGTATTAGTTTTAGGTGTATAACATAATGATTCAATATATGTATATACTGGAAAATGATCACTACAGTAAGTTTGATTAACATCCATCACCACATATAGTTACAACTTTTTTTCTTATGACGAGAACTTTTAAGGTCTACTCTCTTAGTAACTTTCAAATATACAATACAGTATTGTTAACTACTGTCACATGCTGTATATCACATCCCCAGAATTTACACCTTTTGACTTACCGTCACCCATTTTGTTCACCCCTGCATCCCCCTGAATTAGTTTATATACAATCCAGTGAGCAAAGGACATGACAGGCAATTCACAGAAATAAATGACCAATAAACATTTAAAGAAGACTTATAATATTTGATGTTGGTAAGGATGTGAAGAAGTGAGAAAAACTCGAATTCATATAATACTGTAGTGGAAAATTTGGCATTATATTTATTAATTGTAAAATCATTCATATTGTCTGCCTTAGCATTTCCACCTCTGGAAATTTCTCTTACAGAAACACTCTCACAAGGGAATAAAGAGATATTTACAAAAATATTCACTGTAGAAATGTTTATAATAACCCCAAATTAGAGACAACCTAAATGTACATGAAGAATGGAATGGTTAAGTAAATGTGATATATGGATATAACGTAGTACTTGGCACCTGTAACTATGATTGGATGTATGCCAATATGCAAATATGTTCAATCTGTATTTTTAAGAATAAAAGCCAGATGCAGAAAAAAGACAATGTAGAATTATGATTCTATTTTAAAAATAATGGAAAACAATAATGATATGACTATGTGTGTATAGCTGGTGGAATTCACACCAATTATTAACTATGCTGGGGGTGACATGGGATTAGTAAGCGCTCTTTGACTTTCTGCATGTATATCTGCTTTGAATTTGAATCACATTTATAATTGCACACAAAAAAAGAGATTTTAAAGGCAATAACAGGATATTCCTCAAGGAGAAACAACCCAAACTTCAAGGTTACCCCCTGCCCTCACCTCTGACCGAAGACAGCAGAAAGTGGCCTCCTCAAACTGAGAGATCTTCACCTTGTGCTTTTTAAAAAACGAGAATGCTGAGGGTTGGCCCAGAAGGCTGCTTGCCTTCCTCAAATAAAGGAAGGCCTCCAAACAAGACAAGGGATGGAGAAACTGGATTAGGATTTGGATGTTGCTAAGCGTGTGACTGGGGCGAGGGCTAGATCAAGGTTATGATGAATTTGAACTGGGGCAGGATTTAGTTAGAAATGGGGAGCTGGACTGTGTGTGCAGGAGTTGGGGCAGGGCTGGCAGCACATGGTGCTCCTTCACTCCCACTTCATATTTTCTCCTAGACCCATTACAGCTCCTTTCTCTCTCCCACTTTCCTCCACTTTTCATTGCAAGTTACTGGATGGTAAGAAATCCCTATCAAATTCCCCTAGTCGCAGGGCTCAGCTCAGGGGCAGAGAGCAGAGCTTGCTCACCATGTAATTATCTGACAGGTCCAAGGAGGCAGCGGCAGCCTCCAGCAGGTAATAAAACGCACAAGTGGTTTCTCCAATGACCAGGCAGTGCTGGGTGAGAGGTGACAGCACTAACTTCAGGACTTCCTTACAGTGGCAGGGCTTCGTGGTCAACATGTCTTTCTCGGGGCTGGTCTGAGCCAGTTTCCTGTTCACTTGATCCAGGAACTCCTCCTCTGTTCTTTGTGGAGAGAAGATGAAGAGCTGAGAGTGGCCACACAGTAGCCGCTCTTGCTGAGGCATTACCAGGTCTCAAAGTCACTTTGTCCAGGAAGCTTTCCTTTATAATTCATTAATTCTATGTCTATCTTTCTCCTCCATCGCTCCATAAGGTTTTGAAAGTCAGGGACCTGGTCTATAATGGCAAAGCCAAAGTACCTCACAAACTAAAGGAAACGACCACACCTGAAGAGTAAACTAACACTGTTACATGAAAACATAAAAATGATACAAAGCAGTAAGTAATAATACCTTTATCTATTAGCACATTTGAACTCCATCATGGCATATTTGACTATTATTTTATACAACACCACCACCTTACCCTACAATAACCCTGCCATTCAGGTAGGCAAAAATTACCTCCCTTTTACAGATGAGGAAATTGAAGCTCAGAGAGGTTAAGTGACTTATGTATGACCTCACAGCTGAGTAGAACCAAAACTAGAGTTCACCTTTCTGACTACTAGTCCAATGCACTTTCTACAGGCACCACGAGTCCAAAAGAGGTTTGATCTTTCTGAGACAGAATGATCGAAAAAAGTGGGAACTGAGGAGGGCTTTGAAGGATGGTGAACATTCTGTTAAGTGGAAGGATGTGGATGTCACTGAGTATTTTTAAAAAGCAGAACTGTGTGAGCAGAGACACAATAAGTGTGGGGGTGATTCATGTAGAATATAGATTTTTGTTTGAAAACTGAAGGAAATCAGGTTGGATAAATATAATAGGAAACTCGAGAGTGGCTGGTGAATTCAAGGTAGGAACATGTAAAATTGATAAGACAGGCATTGGAAAGCCAGGAGGTACATGGTTATGAAATGTAAAATCATTTTAATATCATCTGGGCTCAAAAGTAATTGAGAAGGCAAATTTATAGCTGAAAAAAATCTGCTACATGTACAATACATTTGAGAGCTATTAAATAAAGTTTTTCTTAATCACTAAAAAATAATTTCCCTACAAACAATCAAAAATTGCCTTTCTGATTCTCTGTTAACTTGAATTTTGGGCTGAGTACAAGAGTCACTACTCCTGGGTGGTCAGATGCCTTCCTTGTCTGCAGGTAAGGTGAGTGCCCTAGTTTAATGGTTATCTGTGTCTCACTTCCTGGCCTCCTCCACGCCCACTCTCAGCATCTCCATCTACCTGCAGTGTTCCCTTGTGAAGGCCTCCTGACTTCTGGGTGATTTTGTCTGGAACTGAAAACTGTCTGTAGGGGGAAAGAGATGATTATCTTTAATTGCCCATATTTGTATTAACTGAGAATATTTAAAATTCCTGACTATCTTTCCACTGCAGCTTAGTTCAGGACCTAATTGCCTCCCCCATTATAAAAATGATAAGTTTAGGTTTAAAAGTAGCCTTACACACAAGATTAGGGTGCTAATTTTTTCCTTAAATGCAACTATTTGTGATTCAAATAGTAACTCCTTTCATTCTCAAACTTCCCAAACCAATTCCTAATTCTGTTTGCAAAAGAAGTGAATAAAGAATGTGTCCATCTGGTTTGATGACTAATTCTAATAGTAGAAATCCAAGAATATATCTAGATCAGATTTACGACTAGATGGGAGCAAACCACAGATCCTAAGACCTAGTGAAGAAAATCATGAGGGCACACATCCCACCAGAGTCACAATGACCAGCAGAGGTTTTCAGCTTTACCTGGGTGGCCTTAAATAACCTTTATCCTCTAGATTTGCCTTTTCCTCTGCAGCTGTCTTCTGACCAAAAAGCAAAGACTGGGAATGATGTGGGGATGTTACCTATTTGGGCTCAGGAGCACAGGTGGTGGGATTGAAAAGGAGTCTAAGAGAATAATTATAGGGAGGACTTGCGTTAAGTAAAAGGACTGGCTCTCTGATTATTTAATGCTGTCACCTAAGGTAAGGTAAAGTAAGGCTAAGGTAACTAAGGAAACTGGAATTTGGCAGCACTACTGCAATGCACAATTGTCAGGGCATCACCATATCATAGCCCATGTGAACAGCACCCTCTGTTCTGCATGGTCATGCACAACGGCCCTGGGTCTGAGAAGCCTCCTCAGGGTCCGGCTGTGCTGGAAAGGTCTTGGGCCTCTCTCGCAGCTGGACTGACCAGGCTGTCGAATCTACAGCTGACAGTGACCTCTCAAAAACAAAAGGCCATATAGGAAATATGAATGATAGTGTGATTTCTTCATAATACCAACCAGGACATTTACTACTTTCCTCTTTCCCCTCAGAAATTACAAAAGTGCAAATGACTGTAGAGCTCATCAGCCAGTGACCAATTTCTCCAAGTTACTGGTCCACCTTCATAGAGTCATAAGAATGTTATGGCCAGAAGAGGTACGATCATAGATCAACATCTTCATTTTAGTCTTTTACTACCACCGATTCACCATCTCTCCCATATCCCTCTCCCCTGCCAACACCAACACCAACTTCTCTTTTATCAAAGTAGAAAAAGAGAAGATTTGCCTGGGTCTTGACAGCTGTCTTCAAATATGAATGAAGGCACAACTCTGAAAAATGAGTGAAAAAGCTGCAGGAAGGTAGAGTTCACCTTGATGAAAGAAGCTTTCTAACTGCTACTGAGAATGAAATGGGATGTCCTACAAGGTAAGCTAACTGAAGATGGTAAAACAAAGAGGGTGAACTCTTGGCCCTCAGCAGTGAAATCATGGAGTCCTAAGCACTGGACCACAGGGAATTCCCGAGGGTGAACTCTTATCTGGGATGTGGTAGAGGGCTATAGGCTTTGGGGAACATCTATCCACTAATCCAAGCTTCTTTAAGTAGCTAACTCCTACTTATCCCTCAAAATCTCACTCAAGGAGAGTCTTATCTACTCATTTCTCAGGCTGGGCTAATGGCCCCTTCTCTAGGTACCCCAACTCCTATGTAGTTCCGTTTTCATCATCTTTTCATGCCATATGGAATTCTCTATTTATATGTCTGTATCACCCCCCAAAAACTGATAATTTCATTTTGTATTATTAACACCTAACTGCAGCATCTGATACACATAAGGGCTCCATATATGTGTACTGAGCTGAATAATTACTGAGCTGAATAATTATAATAATAAAAACAATAACTAAAATGTATTGAGCACTAACCATGTGCCTGGCACTATTCAAAGCACATTATATATTTTAACTCATTTAATCCTCACAACAACACTATGAAGTGTGTATTGTTATTTTCCTCAATTAACTGAGGTTATGTAACTTGCCCAAGATTGCCAACCAAACCAAGAATAATCTCTAAAGTTCCTTTTAACTCTGAGATCACACTTTTCTTATTTCTGGTACTTCAGTGAGAAATGGCTCTCTCCACCTATTTTTCTCTTTTAATCTGATTTCACCTTTTGAATAAAGAGCTCCAAGTACACGAATAAAGAGTAGTGCTGCCCACGTGTCCTCTTTCTGCCCCCTAGATTTACCTTGGGGAGAAGGCAGCTGCAATTTGTCTGTGATCACTTGTGTTAGTATCGAGCCAGTATCTTTGTAGCTACAGAATCGGGAGGTCCCACTGGAGCTCTTAGTAGAACAGATGGCAAAACGGTGGAAGGGGACAAAATCCCCCCCGTGACAGCTCCCACAGCGGCAGGCCAAATCTCGAAGAAACCAGGCACATTCAAGGTGTAGGGCTGTCTGTTGTGCCTTGGGCCACAGCTCCCAAGCCGCTTCCTGCAATAGAGGCACTCCAAATTCTAGCACCTCGGTTTGAGGTAGGGATAGTTCCTCTTGTAGCCTGAGAGGAGAGCCAGCATCTGAAATATACGAAAATCTAAATGAGAGTCTCCCTTAAGGTTCTTTTATGCTACCAGGTAGCAAACTCCCAAGCACATGCTGCTAGTGTATAAGAAAATTTCATTTATAATTCCTATTTGGTATTATGGCTTCCTTTGTATAAAGAATTTTATACCAATCTGAGAGTGATATTGACCATATCTAGTATAAAGTACAACAGGGAAGAAATGATTAGTGGTAGAGAACTACATTGGATAGATTTCTTAGTTTTTCCTCCTAAATTGAGCTTTTTTACTACAAATTATTATAAACATCAAATAATCAGGAAGGCTCTGCTCAAATATATGGTCCAAACATATTTCAAAGTCAAAGGGAAATTGTTTGTGGATTATATATGCTTTGGGTAGCCTATGTCACAATTTTATTCTTTTTTGTGGAGAATATGAGATTGCAGCTATTTAATTTATATCTTGCTTTGTTCATATCTGTTTCAATATCACATGTGTTTAACGTCCTTGTGAATTTCTAAAATTAGAAACAGTTTATCTTATTTTCTTATTATTTATCCCAAGAAGCCAATAAAAGACTATGGCAATATTTTCTGAACCAAAAATCAAAATACAAATACTTAACACATGGGGTTAACATGGAGCTGGAATTCTTGAAATTAAGACAATTCTGAAAAATACAGGCTATTCATTCACTATAACCATGGCTCTTCCATGATTAAAATAATTAATTTCCCCAATCTCTTAGACATAAGCTTTAAGAGACTGAGGCCCATGATATATGATATTGATATTCTTTCTGAACACAGATACCCTCACCCAAAGCTCTCTATTCAGTCCTGAGAACAAGGGAGCAGCTCTTCCTCACCTGACTTTCTCTCCTCTTTGGTTTGTTCAATAATCTCGATAGAGGAAGGCATTAATATTGGCTCAGCAGGAAGGTCTTGGCTCTTGCTGCACCAGCGGAGCACATTTATATCCACAAGAGCCCTCAGTACCTGAAGTAGTTTATTTTTACCCCAGCCAGGCAGGAGGTGCTGCAGCAGATCTATGTGGAAGGAGTGACCAATGACTGCAGCACACTTAACCAGCAACTGTTCCCCTGGGCTCAGTTGATCCAGTTGGTTCACTGCTATTTCTGAAGAAAAAAAAAATCTGCAATGAACCGGCTTTCTACAAACATAGAATACACTGTGTTAATAATCTGTTCATAAAAAAAAAAAAAAAGGGCTTGCTTTTTTGTCCATCTGTTCTCTACTCAGCCAAATCTCTTGAAAGAGCCTTATCTCCATGTCCTCTTTTGTCTCCATTCCCCATTCATTATTCAACCAACAATCAGGTTTTCAGCACAACACTGAAATTGTTCCTCATGGTCACCAAAACCTTTTACTGGCAGATCCATTTTCTTCTTACTTTCAACTAAACATGGAGGCTGGGCTTCCTGGTCCCAGAACTCTAATTAGTATAAAGATCTTAACTCCAAGCATTTTAGTAAATCTCTCCATATTCTGACCCATATATTAAAGCAGTTGGTATTGAACCAGTAAGTCACCAAGCCCAAAATCTTGGAATAAATCTAAACTTTACCCTCTCCCTCACAACCAACTTGTCACCCACTCATTCTCTTTCTAAATGTTCTTGAATATATTTCCTCCTAAACAATTTTAGTATAAGCAGTCATTTTCACCTGGATCACTACACTACCTTGTTTTGAACATCTCCAATTTCCTCTCATTCTTATCTCAATAACACATTAACTAGTGGTAGAACTGTACACCTAAAGTACAAATATAGTCATGTCAGTCCCCTTCTTAAATACTTTTATAACTTACATGGCCTTTTACCATGTAGCTTTGGCCTTTCATTTAGACCAAGGCCTTGCTGACTGGACTGTTCATTTTAGCTTATGAGTTAAATCCTTTTTCCTTCCCTGTGGACAATACTGATCTTGGGTTAACTTTCTAGCTGTTTCCTAGGATCCTTATAAAATTAGAATGTCAGCTGAGTTACCAGGTAACACTGCTTATGCAAAGAGTGATCCCTGATCGGAAACTGAATTTGGACTAGGAAAACTGAATAAGCTACAAATACCTGGTGGTAAGCCACAGCTTTGGGGTTCCTTGAGTGTAGTAATTCTTGTAACAGGTCACAGTGCCTAGAAACTATGCCCACAGGACTATTATAAGAGATACCAGTTCCTTGTTGGGAAATGGGGCATCTAAGCACCCATCCATCATGGTCTCATCCCATCACATGTAAGCTATTCCTTGAGGCTCCAGAGAATAGCAGTGGGTACTGCTGTGAGGACCCCCACTGAAGAAAACCACTTGCTGCTGTTCTGCTACAGTGCTGTGTTTCCTGACCTGTACACTTCTAAGTTAGTAAAGCCAACGCCAAGTGTGGCCTATCACAGTTGTAGGAATATGAACTGTCCAGGTGGACCTAAAACCACCAGAGTGAACAGCTTATAATAGCTAACAGTCATTGACTATTTATTATATACCATGATTTATTTCACTTAATCTTCAACTACCCCCATGAGGTAGGGGCTATCATTATCCTCATTTGAGTGATGAGAAGACTAAGGCTTAGATAAGTTTATCTAACATTTCACAGCTACTAAGTGGAGGAAGCAATGGTACCCAGGTTTTTCTGATGCCAGAGCCCTGGCTCTTAATTACCAATGTGTCTGTACTGTTGTTTCACATGTGTGTCATATTCTCAGTAAGACCATGCCTGACTTGAAGGCATGCTTATCCATCATAACATTCCTCAAGAAGGTTTAATAAAGTACCCTGGCCACCAAACATTCGAACAGAACATTAAAAAAACCCTCCTCAGCTCTAAAAAGAACACCGTCTGTCTAATTATGCCTACCCAATTCTGATGACTTTATTCTTTATCTCATCAGTCATTATAAACTTTGCACTCTTTTTATTAAACCCCTGCTATGTCCCTAATACTGTCTCTTCACCAGCACCATGGATTTTCCTAAATCTCAGCAGCATTATCTCCCTTGCTTATTGTCTCCTCCAGCACAGGAATATGCACAAAGGGAAACTCAGGTCATAGTTTTTATTAAACAACTAGAAAACTTTCCCAAGTTATCAGTCAGCCTCAAAGAGAACAGTGGGCTAACTTACATAAAACATTACTCAAGTAGCATTACAAGTCTTTAAGAACTCTTCCGGCAGTGCCAGAATTTATTTCTGGAAGGCAGGTTTCTTTTTTGAAGAAATGAAGCTAGCATGATAATGAGGGATCTATACTCAATCACCCACCAAATTACTAAGTGCAATGACACCTGTAATTGATTCACTTGAGGTCTTCAAGGGACCTGCCTTTTAATAACGGTGGAAGAAGCACTGTATCCAAGTTCACATCATCCTTGACTGTGCAGACATAAAGTTCCTGGTCTTCAGAGCTGGCAGGAGAAATACTATACATTGTGGATTTCATGGCATTGGCTGTAGACAAAGAAGACTATGACTGAGGAAAACACCATGCTCAGTGACTGTAGTTTTAAAGGCACAAAAACACAAAAATTTAGTCAAGAAACTGAAAGGATTAAGATAAATGGAGCATACACGTTTAAAGTGGTTTACCCCACCCATCCTGCCTGTTCTCTCATTTTCTCTTAAAAACGAACAACATTTTCTGGAACACACGGTGCCTAACATTCTCACTCTTCCTGTTTACCTTCCAACAGCCATCTCTTCTATTACATCACAGCTCTAGGATGCCTTTCTAGATTTACACATATTTCTATCTCTTTCTTCCTCCCTTCTCCCCTCCCCCATTCAAACCGTCAAGTCATCTTTCTCATCAGTAATGTGCAATTCTCTATTAGACTGTCATGTTTATCAATCCTCTCTGATGTTTATAAATCCTATTTTCCTATCCCCGCCTCCTAGGCTGCTCAAAAAGGAACTAAAGTAGATTGACTCAATTACTTTATCTGAGGCAGGTATTTAGTGTTTTCAACACAGCTGCATATTATTTGTATAGTACACTTAGCCAGGAAGGCCTAATCTTGCTTATGATGTCAGCAGGGAAGAGGCACATGCCTAATTAGGACCAGGTGATGTCATGTTCAAGAATGAACTCCAGCAGTGGGATCAGGGTAGAACCCTGGGAAGCTCAGCTTACCTGAGAGGGTTTCCCACTTGCTGTTCTCCTCCTCCTCCTCCTTTTGGAGGTCATGAAAGAGCAATATGTTCTTAGAGAGAAGGTCCTGGCATAAGACCTCACAGTAAAGGGGGTTTCCAAAGCACCTGCGGAGAAGGTAGCTGTAGAGAGGTAAGCAGGGGATTGCTGACTAAAGATGCCCACTTGAAGAGAGCCAAGCGTAAGGGTATTTCATACTGAGGAATATTTCTTCTTTTGTTAAAGTCAGTTCTTGATGATATACACTAACAGAGGGAAGCAGCAGCACAGAAATGTAAAAAAATGTTTCTGATTGGTTTTGGCAGTAACTTTTCTCTCAACTATTTTGCTTCTGTTGATGTTAAAAGGAACTAACATCCCCTTGCTAAAGGGTCTGGCAGAAATTGGCCTGACCACACATAATGGACCTATTAAGCAAGCCATCCAAGTCCTAACTGTCCTGTGAAAACCTGGGTGAAGAGCCCAGGGAGACAGCCCTTTACTGGGTTACTAGGAGATTGTCTACTTTTAAATCCAGTTTTGGGCCTCATCATGGTTTCTAATGCTATTCTCTCCCCCAACTCCGGTGTGAGACCTGAGCCCTCTCTTATATTATGGCACTGGCTCCTCCCTTAATGAAGTACCCAGCTAGTCCTAGCCACTCACATCTGCAGCTCTTGGGGGATGCTCACCACCCCCAGTTCCCAACATGCCATTCTCAACAGTGAGGTCGTTGCCAACTTCGAAATGGGCACAAAGATAGCCTGAGGGCTCTGTAGGAAGTGCTGGGCCCAGCCACACAGGGTGAAGGTAGGGGTCAATGTCATCACCATGATGATGGGCACACTGGAGAGCAAAGTTCCCAAAAACTCCCAGGAGGCTGCATCCATATACTGGGCCTCATCAATGAGGAAAATCAGTGGTGTTTCCCTCATTGCCTGGAAATAACAGTAAAGAAACAATGACAAGCTCTGATTAGAAATGAAGTCATCTGATTTTCAAATCTACCATGAATTTCCCATCAACAATTTAAATAAAATGTCAACAAAGGCTGGGATTTTCAGAGTGAAATGTATTCTTAGTCCAGGTAATATTTTACTTTATAAATATAAAATACAGCCTATATATCTAATTCCTAAAGAAATGTACTGAGTTTCTTTGAACAAGAAAATACTCTAACTGAAATATGAAATAAGCATCAAAATATTCTCCAAATCAAACTTGAAGCTTTCAAATATTTCATTTTAGCAAAAGATTCAAACTGTGTGGGAATTCACAGTTTTAAACCAGTAATTTCCAAACCAGGCTGCACATCAGAATTACCTGGGAGTGCTAGCTAAAGCTACCAATTATAATGCCTACTCATGTAGACGTTAAAAAAAATGTATTCTCTTTTATCCACATTCCCTACTCCCATTCCATTCCTCAGTGCCACAGGTAACCATGCCACTGTGTTTATCATATTACCTTCTGCTTGTATTATGCTCTTATAAAATGTGCATTGTTGTTTTGCCATGTAAATTGTTTTTATGTAAATGGTACTGTATAACAAGTCTCATTATTTCTCTTTTTACTCAGGATTTAAAAAATTGGTTTATAATATTATATACTTTTTATGTGTACAATATTATATTTCAACTTCTGTATACATTACATTATACCATCAAAGGTATAGTTTCCATCCATCACCATACAGTTGACCCCCTTTACCCATTTTGCCCTCCCCCCACCCCCCATCCCCTCTGGTAACCAATACTTAGTTCTCTGTATCTATGTGTTTGTTTTTGTTTGGTTTGTTTGAATTTTTTTTTTTTTTGATGTGGACCTTCTTTTTTTAAGTCTTTATTGAATTTGTTACAATATTACTTGTTTTATGTTTTGGTTTTTTGGCCATGAGGCATGTGGGATCTTAGCTCCCTGACCAGGGAAACCTGCACCCCCTGCATTGGAAGGCGAAGTCTTAACCACTGGACCACCAGGGAAGTCCCTGTTTGATTATTTATTTACTAATATTCCACATATGAGTGAAATTATATGGTATTTGTCTTTCTCCATCTGATTTATTTCACTTAGCATGGTACCCTCGAGGTCCATCCATGTTGTCACAAATGGCAAGATTTCATCTTTTTTTTTTTAGCCAGCTATTCCACTACTGGATATTCATCGGAAGAATATAAAAACCCTAATTCAAAAAGATATACGCACCCCTGTGTTCACTGCAGCGTTACTTAGGAGAGCCAAGATACGGAAACAACCTAAGTGCCAGTCAATGGATGAATGGATAAAGAAGACGTGTTGTATACATATACACAATGGAATATTACTCAGCCACAAGAAAAGATAAAATATTCAGGATTGTTTTTAGGTTACTCCATGTTGCTATGTTTTCATCTACTGCCTTACTTCTAACTTCTGCACTATATACACTCCATAGTGTTCATCTATGAATTCCTGCCAACACCTCCCTAACCTCCACAAACAAACACTGCAATGAACAGACTCCCTGGGATATATATCCAGGAGTGGAAGTGCTAGGTATAGAGGATGAATGTTATTGAAATTTGACTAGTTACTTCAAGATAGCTTTCCCGAATGGCTACATCAGCATCTCCTCGTACAGATTCTTGACTCTGTAATCCTAGGTTGGGGCCTGAGTATCTGTATTTTTAATAAATAGGAGGTAAAATAGCTATCAACCTGCATCCAGAAGCTACTGTTCTAAGTTCCTAAAATTTCATTAAGGAACAGGATCAGGAAAGAGCAAAGACCTTTCCTTGTATGCTGTGCTGTAGGATGGATTCAAGGTTAAAGGTAGATACAAACAATGATGATATCAATAAATAGGCAGGCCGAGAAATGGCCAAGTGAAGGTAAGATGTGGATAGATTGAAATGAGCATAAACCATTTCCACATATTAAGAGTTAATGGTATGTAGCAAAAGTACCCACCTTCTGCAGCACTTGAAAAAAACATGCTTTAACCTTCTTTTGTCTGGTCAGGTCATCCATGTGCGAAACTTTGAAGGATAAGGGAAACTGACCGGGAAAATTATTCATATATTATCATTCAAAATGACAATCTAATAAAAATATACAGGTTCTCAAAAGGGAACGGAAAATTATCCTATTTTGAGTGAGAATGGATTTCTACAGGATTAGGCATAGGGTTACAAATACCAATCCGACGTCAATATACAGTTCAGAGGGTGAGACTGAAAGTCCACTGGTGGTTAGAGAGATAGCTCCTTTCCATACTGGACTCTGGCAAACCCTTAAAGGACCATGACTAAGGAATAAAGTGACAGGTCAGAGTTAGCAATGTCACTTTGGACAACTCCAGTACCCCAGTTATTCCAAGTATACCAGAATGAATGTGTGCATGAGACTTGTGAGAAAGAACTGCAATGGACATCTCCAACACTGTGCTAGGCTAAGGCACATGAGCTACGATGGACCTGAGAGCCAAAGTGAGGCTACTCCTTGACCACTTCGGCCAGGGCCCCAGGTAAGGCCTGTCTTAAGACAGGGCTATGCTGAGGGACTGGACAGATTTTTGTTTTCTCTATTTTTCATTAGATACAATGCCCTGCATGCTGGGTAGATTAGGAGAAGTGGTGGAGGATGGATAAATGGAATTGTGGACCAGGGAATTCTTAGCCTACTCGCTATTGGGTACCACATAAATCCTAGACCACTGGAAGCTTTTGAGATTCAGATGCTGGTTCAAGTGACATACTCCATGACCCAGGAATGGAAAGGTAAGGTTAAAGAACAAAATGCTGCAACCAACTCAAGAACACATGCATATAATTGCTGGATATGCACATCTGGTCAATATCACATTGACAGATTTTAGTACTTTCACATTTACGATGCAGTCTCTTATATACTACATCCTCTAAAATCCATGCAAAAACCATATAAAGTACTACAACTGTCATTTCACAGGTGAAAAAAATTGAGGCTCAGCGAGGCCAAGTGATTTGTGCCAAGATATACAACTAGCAAGTTTCAGAGTCAGTCCTAGAATCCACTCTCCTCAAAAAGGAGAAAGCCTGGGGTCTGGTGTCAAAGACTTTTCAAATCTCAATCCTGCAACTGCTGACTGTGTGTTCTTAGGCTGTATATGTATATGTATATGTATATGTATATGTATATGTGTGTGTGTGTTTTAGATTAGAAGACAATCCTGGGTCCAACTAGCCACCAAAAATATCAGTAATCCAGTTCAGAAAGCCACTGCCTTCGTTACCTTCACAAAGAAGAGGTCATTAAACAGGCAGTGAAGCGGTTCCTCCACCATCCCGTGGAGCTGTTTGTGGAGGCGCTCTTGCCGGTAATAGGCTGGGCACATATCAATCTCAAAGAAGATGGCCATGAGGGTCTGGATGGCATAGAAGCACTGCTTGGAATCTGCTTCCTTCAGCTTCAATGGCAACACCCTGGTGAATGTTACTGTGGTCACTGGGAGTCCCCTGATCCAGAGAGGTTACTCAGTCCGCCAGCCCAAGGATGCTGAATCTAACGATATAAGTCTCACCAACAAGGGAAAGGAGCCCCAAGAGAAACAGACGCTAAGTCAGAAAGCAGGAGTCTTTACCTGTGCCCTTCTTTCTGGGCCAGGAAGTTTATTTCAGCCAACAGCTGACTTTTTCCATAGCCTTTTTCACCTTCATACAGAACTGCTTGTCCCTTCTTCTGGTGCAAACTTCCCTGCTGTGCCATTCGGAAGGCTTCCAGTTCTTTCTCCCGGTCTGTAAAGAGACAAGGAGAACCTAACACTCCTGTGCTTTTTAGCAGACACTTATTTATTTGAATTAATTTGTAAAGGTAATTCTCAGAATGGCTTTTTCCCCAGAATCCTTGACAGAATTCCATTATTTGATAAGCCTTCAAATCTTCTTCCAGAAAATCAACTCCGGACTATAAAGAAATGTATGCTGGGCTTGGGGGCTTGCTCCAGAGCCTACGTAATAACATTTAGAACAACTAGGCACCACATGGACATGGGGGCTACTACATCTTCTTAGCTTTTTGTAAAAATTTCCATTATAACAATTTAGTGTTCAAAGTCTGTCACTGCTATGTGAAAATAATGGACTAATGGATCTAGATAAAACAAATATAAAGATAGGGAATATATAGTGTGGGTGGAACAGTCTCAGTGCTATTGTCACTATCTCAGGATGAGGAATTTCCCTCTAAAGATGAGAATCCTTACAAAGATTCTTACTAAATGTTGGAACCTGAAATTTAAACATTCAACATGGAAAAGAAATGGCAAGTCCTCTTCAAAATTAACATACAGTCACTAAGAAGGTTGTTCTCTATTTTTTTAATACAAGCTTAGAAGCATTTAGTCTCAAATTTTTGCTTTTTAAATCACATTTAACCATCTACAGCTGAAAACAATATGATTTAAGGTAAAAAAAGAAAACTTACCTAGCAAAGAGTGATTTTTATTTCTCTCTCTGGCCAGATGTCTCTTCCCAAACATTCTGGGAAAGAGGACAAAGGGAAATGTGTTAATTAAACAGATTGGGATAGACAGATATATGTTTTTTAAATAGATAGAGGATGAGTTGTCCTTATAAATGAGTACTTTCAGACAACTAAAGAGGTCCAGAATTCTGTATCAAAGAGTTTTCAAAAGACTAAAGGGGAGAAAAACTATTTATTGTTCCAGGCTCAGGGAAATAAATAAATTGTGAAGTACACATAGCAAAAAGAACATCTAGACTAGTGACCTATTGCTATTTTCTTCCTGTAGGACAGAAGTTGTTCACTAAGGAACTAGCTAAGAGCTAAACATAAAAGCTAAAGATCTCAGATATGAAACCCTCCTCTTATGTCTCTTATTCCATCAGGCCAGTACTAGATGCATCTTTCTTTCTAATTTCATACAATCAAGCATTGATTATTCCTATGCCCTGATTCTATAAAAGAGATGGGACTGAACTATCACATAATGACACTCACATACATCTTCTATGGCCAAGGTATTCATACATCTTCCCTGGGTTGGAGATGTTTTTCATCATTTTCTCTGGGAGTTTCTTAAAGTTGTAAGCAGGTAGCATAGATCTTAGATATGTTACCTCATCACAGGACACCAAACCTGGATAAGCAGTTATCATTCTTGCCACAAGGCTTACTTTTGGGCCAATAACTGTATCAGGGAGACAGAAAAGAAAAGGATGGAGAATTTTTGGATCACCTCCTTTACCTTCACCCCCTAAGACACAGAGCTAACAGTCTAATGTCCTATTCTACCTGTATATTCGTGTCTTGCTACTGCCCCAACCATGCCACAGAATACTGGTCCACTGGTGATACTGATGGAAACAAGCCTGGGGATCAGAAAAGCAACAGTGGGTAAATATGCACTCAGAAGCCTCCAAGTCCAGCACTAGATCTGCCACTCCCTAGATCCAGAAGTCTAGTTTTAGAGCTCAGAATGCAAAAGGCCAGAGGCTGCTGTCAGTTTGCATCACATGGTGGGTACAAAGTACTGAATACTAGGGAAACAGTCAAAAGGAACAAAACGGTCCCCCTACTCTAGGAATTTTAGTTGAGGAGGTATTATTAGTAAAAACACTAAAAACACCTTATATCTGTCAGATACTCTTTATGTGCTTTTTGAAGTATTTTCAAATTCATTACCTCATCTGATTCTTTGAGGGATAATTAACAACAAACATGTGAGGTACGTAGGGCAAATATTTAAAACCCATTTGACAAAAGAAAAAAAAAACTGAAGGAGTTAATTAACTTTCCCAGAGTTATACAAGAGTTAATATTAGTGCCAGAATGAGAATCCAGGCCTCCTGACTCCCAGACCAATGTTATTTCCACCACACCATGCTGCTTAACATGAAACCCCAAAATGAAAAGGGGATCAACAGATCTATACAGGGTTAATGGATCAAATAACGCCAGAATGTGAGAGTTAAGGAATACTCAGAATGTCAGGCTGCTGATGGAAGGCTTGCTGAAGCAAATTAGTCTTTGAAATAAATTTTTTAAAAGGAGTAATATTTTTTCATTCATCCATTCATGCATGCATACATTCACTCACTTAATAAGCTCTGAGAAGCATGTACAGTACCAAGTACTGGGCTAGGTGTTTAAAATACCCTGTCCTGGAGAAGTTCAGTCTGGGCTGCTGGTGGAGATTGAGGGAAGTGAAGAGATATATTCATAAGTTAGCAAGAAAATACTACATATTAGAGATCAATACAGCAATTAACAGAGCAAACAAAGGGATGCATTAACTGATACTGGAGATTAGAAATAAAGTATTCATAAAGGAGAGGACATATGATCAGACCTTGAAAGCTGAAGTACTGCCAAAGTGAGGCAACAGCATTCTGTCCAGTGGGAAAAGGCACAGGCTTTAGCAATCCTGGTGTATTTGTGCAAAACTAAGTAGTTCAAGATGGCTAGAACACAGAAGGTGTTTGAAATAGGAAGAGGTGGAAGGAAAAGTGGTCCTACCTAGGCCATGGATAGAAAAGCACTAGAAATATAAATTATTTTTAAAAAGGGCATATACTATTCCAGGTGAGGCAAAGGCTCAAAGGTGGCAATGAACAATTCATGCATAACAGAATAAGATTTACTTGACTGACGTGAAAATTTCATGTGACAGATAACAAGATATACATCTGGAGAAAGAAGGTGCAATGAAGCATAATTACTTTCAAGTTAAATTTACAAATAAACAATTTTCAGTTGTTCACGGACAGCACGAAAAGTGGCAACAATCCTAACACTGTTGTCTCCCAGACCATCAAAACTTTCCTGTCTTCCTCTAAGGACAGGATTGAGGACTCTTATATTCACTCACTGGGCCCACTGCCCAGGGTGAATCAGAGACACTCAAGACAAGAACTAGGCAGTTGGTTCTGCTACCACCCCAAGAATGACTGAAAATCTGCTCATGTTTCACAATGCTTCCTTTGTCTAAAATACTCTTCCCCACTTTCTCCACCTGCTGAACGCCTTTCCTTCACAACTGGCTCAAAAATCATCTCTATAGTCAAGATTTCTCTAGTACCTCTGGGGAGAACTATTTCTTCCCATAGCACTTTTTTGTAGCTCCTATGGCGTTTTATTCCTACACTTAAGTTTCACTGTATTAAAATTAGTTGTTTACAGAGCTGAGGAGGTAGTGTCTTATTTCTCTTTATGTCCACCACACCTAGAACAGTGCCTGGCTTGAGGCTTATTCAATGAATGCTTGTTGAATGAATGCATTTATGCATGCCAGAAACTCAGCTGTTAGCAAGACTATGATAATGAAACAAGTAATACTTTTTTTCACTTGGTTATTTCTTATTTCTTTCTGTTGTACTTTATAATTCCCCCTTGCTCTTCCTGTGGTCCATGTTCCATCCTTTCCAAAAAATATTTTAAAAAGTGTTCTTCATTGAGGAAATATATATTATTTACTCATATATGTAAAGTATTTCTGGTGCTGCAAAACTGTTACGATGAGATATGGAGACTGCATTCCCTGGGTCTCAAAAATATCCTGGAGAAACAGTCACAAACCAGAAAAGCCTGATCAATCACTGGACACAGGGAATCATCTTTCTTCTGTAAAATGAACTGAAAACTGAAGGTTATTTCCTAGACTAGAAAGAGGAACTTAGGAGATGACCCAAGGTGAACAGGGAAAGGATACATGGATGTGGTTTTGGGTCTGGATGAGGCTGACGCGAGGCAGAGAGGCATGAGCAATAGTATCTGCTACCGACGCCACACAGGCACCTCTGAGACTCTGTCTCTAAACTTGAATTACAGGTGAAGAAGGCAAGCTTCACTATCTGGTTAGTGCAGCATTTCCCAAAATATGCTCCTTAGAACATTCATTCTTCTGGGTGTTTACAGGTCTTGGTGTTTGGTGATCAAGTAAATTTGGGAAATGTTGAATAAAACAAAATATAACAAATTTCTTTACTGTAAGACTGCTCAGAAACTTTGATGTTAATGTATATTGTGAATCTTTAAGAAGGAAATATAGTTGCATCAATTCCCAAACATATTTGGCCATGAAAATATTTTTTCCAGGATTTTTTAAGGGACTAATGTTCTACCAAACACACTTCGGGAAATTACTAAATTAGTCATTATCTTCAAGGGAAAAAACACTGACCTGGAAACTAGCTTTTAGGATCTAACACTGTCAAACTATTTGGCTTTCCAACGTAACCTCTGGATTTTACTTTCCTTAAGTTAAGGAGGCCAAATGAGATGAACTCTTAAGATCCTATCTAGTGCTTAACATCTATTATATTCTCAACTAAAAAAGACTGAAAAGACCAAGTTATGGTCTAAGAGTCATAGAAGCCATCCTTAAAGGCATTGTAAGATAGCCTCTAATGACCAAGAAATGACTATCTTATTCAGGAGTAAGGGCTAACAGCAGGACTCTTGAAGACCAGAGGTCAAGGCAAAATTTGAAAACAGAATAGACCAGCACTGAAAGGAATGGCTTAGCACACTCACACTGGAGATATGACTGGAAAGTAGGCTGTAGGAGTATCTGCAGATCTCACCGAGCCTGAAAGAAGTGCCACCACGTATCTGCTTTGGACTAAGAGTTTGAGCGCCTATGAAGCAACTGTAGCATCTTTGTTATCTATAAAATAAGGAGTTGGATCAGATAATCTCTAAGTTCCTTTTCAGTACTAATGTCCTATGAGTATGCCTCCAGAATGGTATCACAATAGTAATATATGCTATCCCTTTTGGGGAATATTTATATTTTATAAGAGGCAGCTGTGAGGTAATGAAAATAACAGGATTTGAGGACAGAAGTTCTGGGTTTCATTACCAGCTTTGCTACATGCTACTAACTACTCTTCTGTGGTCTTAGTTTCCTCATGTGTAACAGATACAAATGTTCACACTGGTAGCATATACTAAAGTATTCTAAAAATGTTAAAGCATTATGTAAGTATGTGATATAATTTGTATTCATCTTGAATAAGTATGGCAAGCAAACGAATCTTTGACTCAGTGTTGACATGAGGAATGACCGTTTTTCAAATCTATTCATGTACACGCTTTCCTCATAGCTTTCTAGTGAAAAAAGAAAAAAGGTCATTTGAAAAATTCCAACCAATCATGTCATAGTTGCACTACAGAAAATGGAATTTTCTATAACTTCATTAGGGCTAGGCTTTTGTAGGTGGGAGGGTGGGGTGAATATGGAGGCAGGAGATCAGTTCAGTGTGAATTCCAAAAAAATCAACAGGACTGGGAAAGACTAAGAGTGAAAGCCAAGGAGAGCATTAACCAGTTGTGGTCCCTTCCTATCTAGGCAACTGTCCCATGACATCTCTTCCCACGCCTCCCCTCCCCATAGACAGGCAGCCTTCTCTTCACATACGGATGTATTATGTGCATATTAATTTATATGTTTGCTTGTTGCTTGAATCTTGCTATGCGTATTTTATACCTCCCCCTCTCCCACCCCACTGGACAGAAACTTATATCCATTTCCCCTGGGTATCTAGTACATAGTTCTGTACCTAGTAATTTCTTAATATATCTTGTTTTCTGACTTCCCTCAGCATGTTCCCACCCCTTTAGGCAGACTCTGGATGCCCTCAACCCCTGCTAGTTGTTACTGTCTCCTACCCTGCCTGAAGAGCCCCCTGGGCCTGAGAAGCTCCTCTCTGCCCCACCTTCCTCCTCACTTGGTCTCAGTAAGATTCTCCCAGCAGAAGCTGAAGATGCTGAAGGAGCTCTCCAGGGCATGTGCACACTCATCTGGCTTCTTATCCCCAGGAAGGCCGAAAACACAGAGGAACATGCAGCCCTGAGATAGGTGACAAAGAAAGAAAAGGGAAATTGACCTGGGGAAGAAATATGGCTTGCCTCAACTGAACCAACTTCCCTAAATGAAGCCAGACCCCTTCCTGGCTGGTTTTCTATTAGGAATGTAGGATTCTATAAGATTCATGAAATGGACGTTCTAGGCCACATCAACATGGACATTTTTAAAAAAGAAGAAAAAAAATCTTGATTTAACTATTTAAAGAACTGAAATTTAAAACACAAGAAAAATCGATGTTAAGAACTTTTCAAAAATTCAACTTCTAGTGTCTACCTTGAGCTAAGTCCATCTGCCTATATTTTCTTTACCTATAATGTCAAGTATGATACTGCTCTTTTTCAGGCTCCTAAATTACCTCAGAAGGATCTGATTATACTTACTTTACTAATTGAGACAGAAAAACATTCTTCATGCTTTCATAAGGATTTTTCAACAAGAAGAGAATTAAAAAGATATGGAGGATAACACTCAGTTACCCTGAAAATTAAACTACCTAGAACATCCCGTTCCTTAAATATTATTACTTGAAGTTTTAATGTAACATAGCTTATTACAAAATAAGAAGCAGAGAGTCTGACTTATGCCTGTGTTATGTGAGAGATAACATAAGATGTTATAATAATAACATAAGACTATTATAATTGTCTTAAGACTATTATTCCTCACTCACCTTTAATGTTGATATGTCAAGTTCCCTTGTACTTACTGTCTCAGACATAAAGATCCGGCTCAGCTGGCCACCCCCTTTCTCTATCACTGTGGAGATGTATAAGGCAGCCTCCTGGATAAGATGACACAAATGCAACATCCATGCTGTCTTGTGGAACTCTAGGCTGACCAAAACCATAGTCACAGTACGGAATTCGGATATATACTCCATAGGTTGGCCTTCATCAATCTACAAAGACACAGTGAGTTACCTTGACTGTATCTTCAACTTTTAGTATCATGTTTAGGCATTTAAATTCTATATTCCATGGTAAACATGAGAAAATGACTTATAGATGTCAGACATAAAACTTAAAATTCAGGTTTAAGAGGTATAGAAGATATACAACCAGTGCACTTGGAGTTAAAATTGTTGACTTTAAACCTAACTCACTGATGAAATTTGCCAAGCTTTTATATTTCCTCTCTAAGACACAGTTTGATATGTCCAATTCTATTAGTCATTATATCACTTACTAAGGGATTCACATATAAACAATCAATCAACACTTATTTACCAAGCATATACTCTATACCCTGTTTACAGTGTATTAGTTTCTAGAGGGACAAACAAACAAAAACCAAATATGGTTTCTACTTTCTAGGACTGAGAAATCTAAACTTGTAAGACACGTCATCACAGTAATTGGTGCAGATGGGAAAATCTGCTAGTATTACAATGGGAAGCGGGAGATGAACTGGATCAATCAAATGGTTGTCATATTTGTACATGTACACTTGTTTACACAAACACACACACAGTCTACACACAATGACTCAAGAGCTAGGAAATAACCTTCTTTAAAAGGTTTTTCATTATGTGCTTCCGCAAGGTTTGCTCAAGTGCAGAGTCTGGATCCAACTCCAGGGCAGTTCTTAGAGTGTCTGAGAGAAGGAAAACAAACAAAATGTCTCCAGCCATGTGGAAAATTAATCTTTGAAATTTTGGGCATGGGTATAATAAAGGACAAAATAACTTACCAGCACTTGTCCGGTAACGTGGCAGGTAATCGAGGCACTTGTAAAAATGCTCATCAAAATCAAATGGGTCAATGATCCGCATATCTCTTAACTATAGAAAGGAAACTGCTCAATTCTGTGCCCACCCACCAACTGGATTACCTTTGGTTCCTTAATAGAGGGGCTAAGGATGGCATCTCCCTTGTTTATCACTTATCTTTTCAGCCTTACTGTTCTGCCTCGTCTGTCTTCCTGGGAGAATATCCCTCACCTCCCTCCAAAATAAAGTTCCAGTGGTTGGTTTGGTCTGGTGTTGAGCACCACCAGAGCACTGCCCTATGCAGTAGGAAGGCCTTTTCAGGACGTTCAGTGGATGTGACCAACCTCCTACCTTCACAGCTTCATCCTCCCTCATGATTTCCACTTCAAACATGTACTGCTCACAGAGCTTCCAGCAGTTCCAGGACAAGACAATCTCATTTGCCTGAGCCAACCGCTGAGCTAACTGGACACCGTCTACATCACGCCCAGTCACCAAGAGGTACTGTCGCTGCTCATCTCCAACAATAACTTGGGAAATCCGCCCTGCAGACAGACCTATCCAGAGAAAAGGAGACAAGTGGTGAATAGACAAACTCAGCTGGAAAACTATGCAAAGGCTGGGGGTCTGGAATCCTCACATTGCTTTATGCATCACGCCAAATCTCGTTATTGCCCACAGTAGCAGAAATATTAGGTGAGCTCCCCCTCAAAAAGAATAGCTTGCTCCAGATTTCCTTCTGTCTTAAACACACCTAGAGACAGACATTCAGACAAGCCTGGGTTGTATGAGGGAAGAAACTCTTGGATCCTAGGCATCCAAGAGTCTTGTCTCTAAATTGCTCTTCTAATGGACAGCTAGGTCCTGATGGCAGAGATCAAATGATTATGCTCAGAAACTGCTGCCACCGTGACCACACCAGCTCTCCTCATATGTAACCAGGGCTGAGTGAGTAGACAATCAGTATTTTACCACACATGGGCTTCGCCATACCCTTTATTTCTGCCTCCTGTTTTTCTTGTCCTGGGGGATTTCTTAGTGCTAATAACAGCTGAAAAACTGGTTTGCTTGCCAGGGAAGAAATTACTATAACCAGAAGTATGCCCTTAGGCAAGTCACCCAATCCACACTAAAAACAAGGGAAAAAGCAGTTTTAAAAGAATGGCAGAGACATATACTTTTGGCCAAGGTGCAGCAACAGGCAGTGAATTTACCTTAATGCCTGGAACAACCAAGGAACTGGAAAAATACACAAAACAACAGAAACAACAGTTTTCAAGATATTGGACATGAGGTAATTAAGGACAATATGCTTGAGAGATGAGAAACAAACAAAGTGAACCCTCTGATGCCCCAGCTCACTGCCTAGAGAGAGTTTCCAGTACACATCTCAGGGAGGGTAAGCCCAGGTGTAGCCCGGAGGATTCCCTGAGTTGAGACAGAGGTAGGAGTCTGAGAAGGCCAAGCTAGCTAGAGCTCACAGGGCACTGTGAGTGCTGGAGAGGAGAGTGTGTAGAGAGAAAACTCCACAGAACTCCAGAGAACTGAGTCCCCCTCAGGTCTTTAAGTGCATCAATGTGAGGAAACAACCTGAGGCTAGGGAAAGAGCCCCCTGAAAAGATTAGAGGGAACAATCTTAGTATCACACAGGGCTGGGAATAGTTCCCATTTCCACTAGCCAGAGTATTAAACTTCATGCTTCACAGGACATTAGGTACAATACTCGGAAGTGGTGTGCCTCAGGAATGGGGCAAAACTAGCTGTGGACTAAACACTGCTCTGGTCCTATCCAACAAAATTTGAAAGCCAAACCTATTAAGCTAACCACATCTCAGAACTAAGTTCAAGAATATTTATAGAAATATTTAAAAATCCAGCACTCAACAAGGTTAAATTCACACCTGGCACCCACCAAAAATTACCAGGTATGCCAAGAAAAAGGAAAATATGACCCACAATGAGAAGAAAAATCAATCAATCAAGCCCAATGTAGAATAACAGAGACGACAGAATTAGTAGACAGGACATTAAAAGTTATAACTATATTCCATATATTCAAGAACTAGAGAGAATACTAAACAAGTAGGGACATGGAGGATATGGTATCTTCATATGGATGAAAACCACAGGCCTGAGATGAAAAATACACTACAAAAATACACAAGAAAATATATTAGATCAAAGGCAAATTAGACTTTTCAAAATAAAAGATCTGTAAACTTGAAAACATAGCAATAGAAACCATCCAAAATGAAACACAGGGAGAAAAAAGATAGAAAAACAATGAACACAGCATCAGTGAGTCGTGGGACAATTTCAAGCAGCCTAATATGTGTGTAACTAGACAGAGGAGGAGGAAGAGAGAAAAAATTATTTGAAGAAATAATGGCAGAACATTTTCTAAATTTTATAAAAACTAGAAACCTATAGATCCAAGAATTTCAATGAGTCCCAAGTATAAGAAAAATGAAGAAAACTGTACCAAGGTACATCACAATCCGATTACCTAAAACCAGTGATAAAGAAAAAATCGAAAAGCAGCTGGGGTAGAAGGGGAGGGACATTATATACAAAGAAACAAAAATATAGATGAAAGCAGATTTCCTGTTGGACATACTGCAAGCTAGAAGACAGTAGAACTGCAAGCTAGAAGACAGTAGAACAACAGCTTTCATGTAAGAGGAAAAAAATTCCTGTCAATCTAGAATTCTATACCCAGGGAAAATACCTTTCAAAAACAGAGGTGAAATAAAGATTTTTTTCAGACACACAAAAGCTAAACTAACCCATCTCCAGCAAACCCACACTATGAGAAACGTTAAAGGAAGTTCTACAAACAGACAATAATAAATGTTGACTAGGACATGGAGAAATTGGGACCTTTACACATTGCTGGTGGAAATGTAAAATGGTACAAACACTTTGGAAAAAAGATAAGCAATTTCTCAAAAGTTAAACATGCATCTACCGTTATGACCCAGCCCTTTCACTCCTAGGTATTTAACCAAGAGAAATAAATGCTTAAGTCTACACAACGACTTGTATACAGATGTTCATAGCAGCCTTATTTGTAATAGCCAAAAATTGACAATAATCCTATTGTAGATCAAAAAGTGAATAAATAACCCTAGTCAGAGAACTAAGATCCCGCAAGCTAGCCAAAAAAAAAAAAAGCAATGATAGAAAAATCTGTGGTTGCTTGGGGATGGGGAGGGGAGTAGTGGGATGGAGAGTTTATAAAGGGGCACAGGAAACTTTAGTGAGTGTTGAATATGTTCATTATCTTGATTGTGGTGATGGTTTCAAAAGTATATAAATATGTCTATGTACAGTATCACTTATGAATTATCTATCAATAAAACAAAAACCAGAAGAAAAAAGGATGATAGGATAGGAGAGATGCCATACAACTCAGAATATGATTCTTCACTTCTGTTCCTCAAAATACAAATGAATAGCTAGAGCCAACTTTTGCCCTTACTTCAGAAACCCCTTGAGGTTTCTGGACTCCTGTGAAGCAGTTTTTTGTATAGAGCTTCGCCTTCAATCCTGACTCTGTTGAAACTATGGCCTCTGTGTACAGCTTTTAAATTTCTATGGCATTATATTATATATATATATATTTTTTTAAATTATTTATTTATTTATTTATTTTTGGCTGTGTTAGGTCTTCGTTTCTGTGCGAGGGCTTTCTCTAGTTGCGGCAAGCGGGGTCCACTCTTCATCGCGGTGCGCGGGCCTCTCACTGTCGTGGCCTCTCCCGTTGTGGAGCACAGGCTCCAGACGCGCAGGCTCAGTAACTGTGGCTCACGGGCCCAGTTGCTCCACGGCATGTGGGATCTTCCCAGACCAGGGCTCGAACCCGTGTCCCCTGAATTGGCAGGCAGACTCCCAACCACTGCGCCACCAGAGAAGCCCTATATTATATTTTTGATAATGTAATACAGTAACATAATTAAAAAACCAAACTATATAAAGAATATACATTGAAAAGTCTTGATTCCACCTATATACCTATCTACACTATTTTCCCCCAATAGGTAACTTTTATTAGTTTCTTATATATCTTTCCAGTGTTTCTTTATACAAATATAAACAAATAAGAAAAATTCTTACTTCTCCTCCTTACTCAAAAGGTAGCATACTAAACACAGTGCTTTGCATCTTGCTTTTTCTCATCTATATTTTGGAGATATTGCTATATCAAAACAACTTTTTTTAAAGTGGCAGAGAATCTCATTGGGTAGACTATTATTGTTTATTTAACCAGTCTCCTACAGATAATTTTCAACCTTTTATCACAATCTATATTGCAATCAATAATCTTATACATATGATATTATATAAATACTCAGGTATACCTACAGGATAAATGTTGGGGTTGAAGGATAAATGTTAGGATTGCTGGGTTGAAGAATAAATGCATTTGTAATCTTGGTAGAGATTACTGAATCACCCTCCATGGAAGTTGTACCACTGCTGACTCCCACCAGCACTGTGTGAGAAGGCTTATTCCTCACAACCTTATCAACAGTGTGTTCAGCATCTGAATTCTTCCATATCTATAGGTAAGAAATGATCTCAATTGGTACTTTCAATTGACATTTTTCTTATTACGAAGTTGACCAGTTTTTCACAAGTTACAAGGGATGATTTCTTTGTTTATGTGTTATTTATGCATGTTCTTTGCTCATTTTTCTGTTAGAATGTTAGTCTTTTTATTTATTTATTTATTTATTTATTTATTTATTTATTTATTTATTTATTTATTTATTTATTTATGGCTGTGTTGGGTCTTCGTTTCTGTGCGAGGGCTTTCTCTAGTTGCGGTAAGTGGGGGCCACTCTTCATCGTGGTGCGTGGGCCTCTCACTATCTGGCCTCTCTTGTTGCGGAGCACAGGCTCCAGACGCGCAGGCTCAGTAGTTGTGGCACACGGGCTTAGTTGCTCCGCAGCATGTGGGATCTTCCCAGACCAGGGCTCGAACCCGTGTCCCCTGCATTGGCAGGCAGATTCTCAACCACTGCGCCACCAGGGAAGCCCAGAATGTTAGTCTTTTCTTGATTTCTAGGTGTTTTTTCTATGTTAGGAAAATTCACCCTTTGTCTAAATGATATAAGTTGCAAACATTTTTTTCCAGGTTGTCATTTATCTTTTGAATTGTTTATACTGTTTTTTTTTTTCCAATTGATCACTCTTTTAGTAGCTAATACCTATCTTTAGCTGCAGGTCCTGGCCTTCTCTGGTATGGTAGATCCCAAATTTCTCCTGTATCTCCAGACTGCATTTTGCCACCAGGGTAATGATGTCACTCAGTTGATTCTGTTCCACTGTCCAGAGTGCCAAGAGCACATTCCCTGTAGAGACACAGATAGGCTGACAGAGACCAAATATCTGGATTCACTTGCCAGAGCAAAGCTCCCGATAATGCAGAAGATATCATGCAAGGTGTCAGACAAGGTTTCTTGGCCCTATACATCATACTAGGTTAAAATATGGCCTTAGATCCTTAAAACCATTCAGCATATAAAAACATGACTAAGTAGAAGCTGCAATGTTCCTAAAACCTAGGGCTATTTTTGGTACTCTTCTCTCCATCAGTATACTAACAGATCTAAGAGGTTCACAAAGTGTAGGTTTACATTCAAGTTGAATTTTAAGATTTTAAGTGGTTTCTTTAAGTTTAAATGAAAAGACAGGCCAACTCTATGGCATATAGCTGTTAATAATCCTAAGAGTTTTCCAGATAGGAGACAAGCCAGACTTCTTCCCTACTTAGCTTCTGCTATTAATGACCAAGTTTCTCATTAGTTTTCTCATGAATGCTTTATAGGCATTTATTTTCCTGTCAGTCAATGTGAACAAAATGTAAAGTACTTGGGAGCTTAATATGGACAAGGCTTTTGCATTAGACTGGGAGATCCTTTGAGGCAGAGACTGTGTCTTCCTCATCTTTGTTTCCCCAGGGCCCAGCACATACTAAATAAACAAACAATGCTGAATAAACAAACATGCCAAATTCCACCTATAGTCTTCCTCGCTTACAGTGCTTTAAATATTCAGAAAAAAATGAAAAATACCTGTGATATTTAGGATATCCCCTCCAAAACAGAGCACATCTGAAATCAAGTAAGGGAGAGAGAGGAAAATGAGTCAAAATCAGAGATATGCCAGATCATGGCAGAATAATATATGATGAAAAGAATGGCCTGCAGAGTTTTTCCTCATATCTTTTCTGGTCAATTTATTCACTCCAAGGCTTAGACTCCTTCCTCCTTTCCCCTGGCTTCTCCTCAAATCTGTCTGTTCCTATATCCATCTTCTCTAAAATGGAAGAAAAGTCCTCCTGTTATCTTCAAAGCCATCCCCCTATTCATGCTCTGCACCCTAGTCCCTCTCACCCTCCCAAGAACGTCACTCCTTTCCTTATCTTCTCTCTACTCCATCATTCCCATTAGTATCTTTTTTTAAAAAAAAACAAAACACAACAAAATTAACCCACCTAGTCTTGACTCTGCCTTCTTCTCTAATTACTAGCTCAATTTTTGTTACATTCCCAGCAAAACAATTCTCAGAAGAGCTGGCGATATACAAGTTTCTCCTCCTATCAAATTCATGCTTAATTTTTTTCCTCTACCATTCTCTTCTCAGTTTATTCCAATCTGACTTTCATTTCCACCACTTCACTAAAATGATCAAAATCATCACAGCATTCATCTTGCTAAATTCAGTATTTTTCAGACATCACTATATTTGACACTTTTCATTTTCAACCCAGCTAGAATGGCCCTCTTCTTCTAGAGACACTACTTCCCCTTTGGCTTCACAGAATCCTACCTGACTGGCTGCTTTATAGTCTCTTTTGTAGGTTCTTTCTTCCTGATCAAAATCCTCCCCTGGAGTTCCTTAAGCCTCAGTCTTAGGCTCTTTCTCTTCATTTACACTCTCCCAACGTGGACTCAATCAGTTCTTTAAGTAACATCTTTATGCCATCAATTCACTTTTCATCTCTAACAGATCTATTCTCTGAGCTCCCAGGCTCAATCATACCTGCTAACTTCATTTCTCCAGTTGACTGACTTATTAACATCTTAAACTCAATATATTTAAAATAGAACCCCTGATTTTCTCTCAAAGCCATCTTTCCCATCTTGATAAGTGACATCACCATAAATTCAGTTATGAAAGGCAAAAAACTTGAGAGTCCCTTTCCTTACTACTTCCCACTGAAATCCAACACATTAGAAAATCCTGTCTGCTGAACTGCAAAATATATTTCAAATCAGTTTATCTCGGTACAGCTCCCTTCATTGCATATATCTAGACCAATGGTTTCAACTTTCACTGCACACTAAAATTGCCTATGAAACTTTAAACATCCTTATTCCTGGGCCAAACCCAAGACATTCTGATTTAACTGGGGTGAAGCCTAGACCTCAGGATTTTTAAAAGCTTCCTAAGTAGTTATCTAATGTGCTGCCAAGGCTGAGAATCACTAACCTAGATGAAATTTCCATCATCTCTCCACAGCTGCTCCAAATGCCTCTTCCAGCTTTCATTCTTACCACCTACCCTCCATCAGATCCCAATAATACAATCTCCATGAGGGCAGACACTGTGTCTTTCTTATTTTCCCATGTATTTCTAGTACCCAGCAGCTCCTGGTGTTATAATACACACATGATACATAATATCTATTTCTCCCTTTCATCTAAACTTGATGAGATCAATTGAAAGACTTTTTAGTTTTATTTTTAAATTAAAAAAAGTTGCAGTGCTGCTCGGCTTACAGGATCTCAGTTTGAACCCTGGCCCAGGGATTAAACCCCGGCCCCGGCATTGGAAGCGCAGCGTCCTAACCACTGGAACGCCAGGGAATTCCCAAAAGGTTTTTTATACTTGTTCCTCAGGGGTAAGGGGTGAGTCACATAGCCACTTTATGTGGCTAAAGAAGATGCCACAAAGTAATCATTCTGGTGAATCTCAGAATGATGGACATAACTCAACAGGATACTGTCAGTACAAGAAGGGAATGTTATATCAGTACTAAAGGGTATAGGGCCAGAGTAATTTCTGTTAGGTAGACCTAACTAGACTGAAAACTCCTCTAAGAGTAGGTTTTTGCACCCCCTGCACCTATTACAGTGTTACGTCACAGAGCAGGTACTCAAAACATGTTTACTGTACAAATGAAAAGGTTTTTTTTTTTTTCCCCCAGATTAGGCAAATATCCACAAGCTTAGTACTGATACATGGCAGAAAATAAAACACTCAGTCCTACTTCACAGGATCAAAATGCAGTAATACAATGGGAAGGTGTTCTGTAAATTATATCTGATATACACACGAGGCACATTATATTACTGTTAGAAGACACAACCTGAGGCATACTTTATTTTGAAACAAAATACAAACATGCAAAGTAAAAATCAGCATTTTTCCCCCCTTTCTGAACACCGAGTCAACAGGATGTGCGACTGGGTAGAATGGCAGATACAGGCAAAGATCTAGCTCGGCAGAGGCAACCTGAAGAAAAAAAGGATGAGTGACACTAAAGGGATGTCACTTTAGTATGTCTTAAAGTGCCCCCGAGCCCCCTTCTGTTACAAACCCTCAAGAGCCCATCACCACACCTCCTTGCTCCCCTACAACGGTCACTCACGCTCCACGATGTCACTAATGTAATAACTGAAGATGTGGGCCAGTGTGTCCATGTCATGTTCCGACTTGCAGCTCAGGCTGAACCTGTCCATTAATGCTGTAAACCCTGACCAACAAAGCAAAAATTACTATGTTAGCTGCAAGTCCTAAACTTTTAGGCTCTATTCCCTCCACACATCAGGCCAGTGGAACGGAAGCAGATCTTCTCAAGATGAGTAATTTCATTATCCTTTAACATGGTGTTACTTAGCAAGTACTCAGGGCCAGGCTGGTTGCTGCTGCCTCTGGGAGTCCAGAGGGCCACCCTCCCCATGTTTCTAGAAGCTGCAGATGGTGAAGATTCACCCACAAGTGCCCTTTTCATTGGAATCCGGCTCCTGCTTTCCCATCATACTCTCTTAAGGCTCCCTGGCCAAGGGAACCTGTAGGATTCCCCTCTCCCCACCCACGTGAGGGATAGAGAAACCACTGACAAGGAGAATGGATGAAAGCTTTATGGAGAGAGAACTCATATGGTGAGCTCCTCCGAGGACAGGCACCCGAATCACTCATCTTCATATCCGTGACACATGAACTCCACAAATACCTGTTAAATGAACGACTCTCATAGTAGCTGCTAGGTCTCAACTCCTAGAACAATGGCGGGCACCTACTTATGGACCCAAAGAAGAAAATAACTAAACAAATAAAATCACTGGATGAAGCAGAATGCTTATTGGAAAATGCTCGGGACTGGGGAAAAACTTGGGTCCAAAGCCTGCCATATGGCCCCGAAAAGGTCCTTTCCCCTTTCTGAGTCTCAATTTCATCATCGCTGAAGTGAACTCCAGGGCTACGACAGGTCGTCCGAAAAGGCATCCTCCTGCTCGGAAAATGACCCTCACGTTCCGGCGGAGGCGGCGAAAAGTGCAATGAAACCGTGCCTTTAGCTCGCCCCAGGGCCAGGCCCGTAACCGCCGCGGCCTGTACCAGCTGAGGCCCAACGGCCGCCCCTCCGGCAGGTCGGGAGAGCGACGCACCTCCCCTCGCCCTCACCCGTCACGTGGACGCCAAGGAGGACGCCCTGGGCCGTGGCAAGCTCGTGTTCCGATCCCCGGGGCTTCCTGAAGACCAGCAGGTCTGGAAGCAGCGCCGCCAACCGGGCCTCTACGGGCCACAGAAGCGGCACCTCCGCCCCCTTGCCCGTCGCCATAGCGGCGGCGGCAGCAGCGAAATTTTTCGCCGAACGACCGGAAACAGCGTTCCTCCGCGTAGCAGGCAATCCGCAACGACGGCCCTGACGGGTCCCTCCCGCCAACCAATCAGTGCGGGCTTCCTTGGGGCCCCGCCCACCTGTTTTCATCGCCTTTGCGCTCGCTGTGGATTGCGATGTGGGAGGGGCGGAAGGAGGGCAGGGTGGCGCCTTCGAAGGAGCAAAGCCTGACGTTTTAAAATCTCTTTCAAACGTGAAGCTGCTTTTACGATAAAAGTGATCACCTGGGATAAATATCAATAGGGTGGTCTTTTCTTCGTATCAGTTTCTAAGGACAAGTTCCATTGGCATGTGACTAAAGCAAACTCAGGATGGTTTTTAAATTTAACACCGTTAGACAAAGGCCGTTTAACACAGGAAGTCTTTCTCCTTGTTAGGGAACTTATTCCACTTCTGTTGTCTGCCAGGACAGGTCATTTGGTCTCATGGGAGTACTCCCCCTGAGCACTTTTTCTCACACTTCCGTGTGGTAATGGCCCATTTGAGGCTGCCGGTCTGTGGCTCAGATTTGTGAACACAAAGCAATAAAAGGACGAGCATGTTGTGGATTTTTAACAATCAGAAATGCATCTGTTTTTCTGCATGAATAAATCTAAAAATTACATCTTTACTATCTTTAGTTCTACAATATATCATATAACAATGCTGTTTTGTTGGTAACTGAAGGGCTAATTTTACTCATGGAATTAATTCATCGTGTTTTCATGAACACTTACAGTGGGAAGACCAAATGTATGATCAGTCCACAGGTGACAGAAAATATTTCTTCAGTAGGGTGGAAGGGCCAAAAGGGAAGGAAAAGAGATCAAGGGGAGACACAGCTGAAAGGCTGGACACTCTCAAGTTTGACACACTGTCCACAGAGCTTACATGTGTGTTTACAGAGTTCACAATATCAGCATTATAAACACAACCCAGAACCCAGGGGATATAGACTCCTCAAAATTCAAGACACTTTTAAAGCATTTTATAAATTTATTTTGAAAAATAACAATTGAAATGACATCAATGATCAATCACCTGTGCTCCCCCTACAGCTGAGAGGAAAAAACCTTCCGTAGAGTTGAGTCCCAAAGGAAAATCAAGACATTATCAGGCACCCATTAGCCAGAAAAATGCTGTTGGTCCAGTGGTATAGACACTGACATGTTCAATGTACCAGTGCAATTAAAATATATATTTACAATTATCCTGCAAAAAAAAAAAGCACTCAAGAAGTGAAATAACTATGCATTAAACCAATTATTCACTCATCCATTCACTCTTTTTGCATCTATGAAGCCATCACTACAGTCACAAGGACAAATGAATAAAAGAACTTCTAGTAACAAAAAAATCCAAACCTCACCCCCACTTTGTGGGTTATTATGTGCTAAAATGACCACAATAAAAGGGCCATGAGCTACCTGAAATGGCAATGACAAAATGACAACTGTATTCATTTCAAATAAAACCAAACTCAAACTCATGAAAAAAAAAAATCCGCAACAATATGAGGTTGGTATTACTATGTACAAACTTACAGACACAAATAAATAGCATTTTAGAACTGTTGTTGGCTTAAGTACTAGAAATTAGGTCTGAGGAATTTCTTTCTGAACTCTGCATCTTGAAGGTTCCTAAACAAACCAAAGGATATAAACTCTTCATTGTTTTTAGTAATCTATCATCTGAAGAACTTGGGGCTTACTGAATAAAGTTAACACCTAAAACTCACATAAAGAGCCAAAAGTTTCTAGTGAGCCCACAGGTCAACCCCGCCTAACATCTGCAAGCCAGGAGAGATGGCTAGATTCAAGGGACTAGGGAGATACTTCACTTCCTGCTTTCTTTGCATAGCTCTGTACCTCTGTTTTTACCATTACAGTGATTTCCCTTTGTGATGTTTTCTTTAGAGGGTTTAATTTCTTTTCCCTCTTAATACAGCTAGAGTGAAATCAAAGAAAGAGCCAATCTCTAGGTATTTAAATCAAACCCAAATGTTCTTCAAAAGGATTATATTTTCCTTCTTTGTTTCCAAGAAAACAGCAACTCTTCTGAAATATCATCTTAGTTCTCCCAGGGTTCCAGGTCTAGAAAAGAAACTGATTACCGAGGCACAACCCACTCTGGGAGTTGTGGTCCTGTTCCTGACCCTGCAGGAATCTCTATTTCCAGTCCGCAGTTTATCCCCAGAACATGGATGCAATGTGAAAACCTTTCCACACAATGCCTATGGAGAAAAGGGGAAACAAACGGAAACTGGCACCAAAGAATCAGCTGCCATGGGAAGAATGAGAATGTTCGCTCCCCAGGGCCAGCACAAAGCGCAGGAGTGAAGCCAACATACACCTCAAGCTCTAGCAGGCAACCTGGACTATGTCCAGGATAGCCTGATTGAACAGTGCTTTCCAGAAATTGTCAAGGACCAAATCTCAGACTTTTCCCTTTCCGTGCTTAAAAGGTTATAGTATAAATGTAAATTATTCTCTTCATCTTAATGATCCATCCCAGGCATCCATCCACTGGTGAATCGTGCTATATGACAACACGAGAGTATATATACTACCCTTTGTCCTTCTAGACTGAAACAAACATGAATCTTTCTATTCCCCAAATGCTGTCACAAAGCATGTGATTGAAAATCTCTAGTTCTGCTCTGTTAAGGAGCTACTACAAATGTCCTCAGCACTTCAGCACAGAAGTTCTATGGTTTTGTTCTCTACTTAGGAAAGGCAGTGTCAAGGTCCAGTACACTCTAAATTGTCTTAAAAGTAACCACAGCAAGAACTACAGTCCATATGACCTGTCAACAGACAAGCAGACCACAACTTGTCAAAGCTAAGAGATTCAGCTATATTTTTAGTGCTTGAGTCTTTTATCAGTCTATCCCCAGAGTTAGCTTTTTCTTGGCTGGAGTCCAAAAATACCAACCTATCATCTGGGTAGAAGGGATTCTTATTATTACCACAGATTAGATGAATGTATCTCAGAGAATTTATTGTTTCCATATCATGAGATGAAGCTTCCTTGCCTGGAAACCGTCTCTGAATACAAAGTGTCCATTAGTCAGCCTGAGAGCCCCCATCAGAGGGATGGGTGCTGTTTGGAATCCATGGGAAGGAGTGGGCTGCAGCTTCCCTGACTGCAGTTTAGGTTGAGAAGGTCGTTCTCCTCTGCTGAGATGGCCGGCTGGCATCACCAGTCAACATTAAGTGCTAGGTGTGGTACTGCTGGGCTGGCATGGGTCCCCTGCATCATTCCAATCCATGAAATGTCAATGTCACCAACAGTCTGAAATAAGTCCTGACTGAAAGGGTGAGACAAAGGCTTGCAACTTCAATTTGCCAGACATCCTTGCAATTATAATACTGAGCCACTTATTAAAAACTAAGTGGTTTCTGTCCTGTAGAAAAGGGCAGAATGTAATCGTCGGTGTCCCATTGGAAGAGCTGATCAGTTTCCTTGGAACAGTGGGAAACAGTGCCAGGAACATGACCTTGATCAGTTCCATCACATGGCCTGGGGTTAGGACACTCGGATGATCTGTGTCATAGCCTCTTCATCTGCTTGATTTGGATCCTACAAAGAAAGCATAACAATTAAAGTCCTTTGCAAAAGAACTGGGAACTCATGGCTCTCACTACTTATCACCAAGGGAAATACACAAACTTTGCTAAGTAAACCAAAGGCTTGTGATGTATCTAAGTCTGCACACACGGATTGAAACGCAGCTCCATTAGGAAAGAAGAGACAATACACCCTACTCTTAAAAAGATTCCAAGTCTGGCCTGGCATTCCATTACTAAACACTCCAGAGTTGAGAGTATCTCTCTTTTCTAAGCACCTATGCTGTGCTCTATGCTTAAGGATTAAGGGTCCTTAGGCAGCTAAGAAAAAGACCCAGAGAAACCAAGTCATGTTGTATATTTTCTGATCATCATATTTAAATACTGAGCACTTAGCAGGGCTGGAAAGGACGCTGGAATTTATTTACTTTAATGCACTCATTTTGTAGGTAAACCTGAAGCCTGGATGGGTAAAGTGATTTGCCTGGACTAGAGTCAAAAAGTTAGTGAGGAGCCCAGCAAGAACTAACTCCCAAATCTCTTGGCTCCGATTTAATCTTCTTTCCATTAAACTCTGCCTACTGCCTGCCTTTTACAAAAAACCTGCAGTGTTAAGACAAGGATCAGTGCTTGGGAGTTCCCTGGTGGTCCAGTGGCTAGGATCTGGCGCTTTCACTGCCATGGCCAGGGTTCAATCCCTGGTCGGGGAACTAAGATCCTGCAAGCCGTGCAGTGTGGCAAAAAAAAGGGGGAGGGGATCAGTCCTTGGAAGCTTTTTGCAACACTCCACAATAACCACCTTCAGTTCCTCCACACCAACACTCTGAAGCCTCAACTGGTGTGATCCAAGAAAAAGCTGAAACATTGCTGGAGGTGGTAGGACCAGAGGCTGGGTCTTGATCAGTGAGCATGAACAATAACCAGCCTCTACTGAGCTCTCACCATGCACTAAGCACTGTGCTAAACAGGTGCCTAATGTGACTTACTGCATGAAATCCCAACATTCCTATAAAGTATCAACAGCATCCCACTTGACTGGTGAAGAAAGTGAGGCTAAGTAACTTACAGAAATAGTTTGAGATCTGCTGCAGAAAGCAATGAGCAACTAGCATGCATCCTTGAGCACGGGACTGACATGATTAAGAAAGCACCATCTTTTTTTTTTTTTTCGAAAGCACCATCTTATAAAGACAGATTTGACAGTAGTGCAGGTGGGATGTGATGGGTATACAGAATAAAGCATCAGCAAATGGGAGGAACCCATTAATTCAACAAACATTTACTGAGTGCTTGTTCTTAAATGGGCATCATGCTAAGTACAATAGAGAACAACAATCCTCGACTTTCTACACAGCTTACAGTCTAGTGAAGGAGACAACTACTGCACGATCACACAAATAAAACAATATGATTATCAATATTGTACTCAAAAGAAAAGGAAGATGTGAGAAAATAATGGGGTAGAAGAGACCTCTGGATATGGCCTCTCAGATTTAAACCAAGACCTAAAAGAAGGAGATAGCCAAGCAAAAGGATGGCATGAGAAGCTTTACAGACCAGCTATTTTGAAGACAAAGGTTCCTGAACAGTATAGCAAGAGCATAAAGACCAAGCAGCAGGAGGAAATAAAGCCAGAAGTGGGCAGTAGCTAGATCATGCACGGCCTTGCTGGCCATGGTAAGAACTCTGCATTTTAGTCTAAGTGCAAATGGAAAAGGGTGGGAGTAGAAGGGATTTAAGCAGGATGATGATGTGATATGATACACGTTTAGAAAGATCACACTGACATGTGGAGAGTGAACTAGAGGGGCACAAGAGGAGAAGAAGGGAGACTAGGCAGCTGCTGTAATAACAGAAGCAAAGAAGAGCAGGTTAGACCAGGCTGACAGCAGTTACGAGGGAAAAAAGTAAGCTGATTGAGAGTATATTTTAGAGTTAAAACCAAGAGGACTTCAAGAATTGGACAATTCTAGCTTTAATAACTGGGCGAATGGACATGTTACTTGTTGAGAAGAGTGTCTGGTTTAGGCATAAAAAAATAAAATAAAAACCAACAGTTCTATTTTGGACATACTGACTAGAAATGCCAACAAGATACAATCAGTGAAATTAGATGTAAGAACCAGTATGGTTACAGACTAAGTCCTGGAATTACACTGCCTAGGTATGAATTTCAGTTGCACCATTTTACTAAATATTTTACCTTAGGCAAACAACTTAACCCCTCTAAACCTCAGATTCAAATGTAAAATGGAAACTATAATTCTTACCTCATGGAGCTTGAGCTTGTTGTAAAGATTCAATGAAAAAATGCTTACAAAAGAAAAGTGCTTAACATAATGGCTGGCACACAGCAGTTAAGTGTTTGCTGCTGCTGCTACTACTACACTAAGAAACAAACTTGTTCTTTGAAAATCAAGAAAAGTGAGAATTTCAAGAAGGAATTAATAGTAATAGCTGGCAAAGACTGGAAGGAAAAAGGGCCACTGATTAAAGACCTTAGTTCTTTTAAGGTGAAAAGGGCTCTAAGACACACAATGTTGCACCCAGTTTAGAGACTGATTAGTCCCTAGTTTGAAAATATCAAGAGGACAATGCGAAGGCTTCCACCCAAGAAAATACAAGGCAGTAAAGAGAAGAATAAAAGGTATAAATCTTCTTACCTGCATATGGGGACTATCTTTTTCCTTTGGAGAGAAAAATCGTCCACCTTCACCACGCTTCCGTGCCATGGCATGACGGTGCCGAGACTCATGCAGGTATTTCTAAAATAAGAAAAATAAAACTACTAGCTGAAACTAGCATAGCTGTCTAATGATTAAAAGTTTAGGACAGCTGTGATCAAAGCCACCAGGGGCAATTATGACCTTGTATTATGGAGAAATCTTTGGAGAAAACACAAACAGCAGCTAACCATATCTAACTATCATAAGAATGTAAATGCCAAATAAGTAATAACTAACTAAAGATTCCCCAAAGATATAAAAGAGATGACTACCTACCTCCCAATATATATCCTCTCTTTCACTTTAATAACAAACCAAATTTTAGTTGGTTGCTCAGTAAAAAGACTGCATTTCCTACACTTATTTGCAGTTAAGTGTGGCCATGTAATTAAATTTTGGCTAATGAGAGGTATGGAACTTCTTGAATGTTTCCTTGAAAGAATGCCTTTCTTATTCCCTTTGCTCCTAGGCTAGAGCCCAGACAGTCATCTTGGACTATGGACAGCATACTAAGAATATCAGGACAGTAAGAAAGGAGGAGAATGGGTCTAGAGGACTGGAAATGTGCTACCACAGCCCAAGACAATTTATCTCTGGACTTCTTTTACGTAAGATAAAAAAAACACACCCTATTTATGTCATAGTTATCTTTTAAATATTGTAGTTGAAGCGCCATATAGCAATAATAAATGCTTTTACAAAAGGTAGCAGCTATCTAAGTTCAATGTTTGGAAGGTACTCAAGGAAACAAACTACATAAAAGGTAATTTCAAAAGTAGAACCCTGCCGTTCTCATCCTGTATCCTTCCCAATGTTATACATACCCTTCTTTCCTTTGGAATTTTCCCTTCTGCCTCTAATTTAGCCCGGGCTTGCCTCCTCTTAAGTATACGGTGGTACTGTTTGGCATTCACATAGAGAGGCTCTTCTTCAAGCATCTCTGCCCCAGGGAGAGGGATTCTCTGGATAGCAGGCACAGAGCCAGCACCAGGTACCATCTGTGTGAAAAGAAAATCAGAGCTTATTAACTAGTGACATGAAGTACGGACATGGGAATCAGTTTATTGGTCCCTGTTAGTTTTCTTCTGAATGCTACAAAGAGCAGCTTTTATAGGACACTTAGTTAAATGCAGATTCTTGGAGAACATTTACCCCAAAGGCCTGCATTTTATTTTTTTTAATATCTTTATTGGAGTAAAATTGCTTTACAATGGTGTGTTAGTTTCTGCTTTATAACAAAGTGAAATCAGCTATACGTATACATATATCCCCATATCTCTTCCCTCTTGCATCTCCCTCCCTCCCACCCTCCTTATCCCACCCCTCTAGGTGGTCACAAAGCACCGAGCTGATCTTCCTGAGCTATGCGGCTGCTTCCCACTGGCTATCGGTTTTATATTTGGTAGTGTATATATGTCCATGCCACTCTCTCACTTCGTCCCAGCTTACCCTTCCCCCTCCCCACGTACGCAAGTCCATTCTCTAGTAGGTCTGCGTCTTTATTCCCGTCCTGCCCCTAGGTTCTTCATGACTTTTTTTTTTTTAGATTCCATATATATGTGTTAACATATGATATTTGTTTTTCTCTTTCTGACTTACTTCACTCTGTATGACAGACTCTAGGTCTATCCACCTCACTACAAATAACTCAATTTCGTTTCCTTTTATGGCTGAGTAATATTCCATTGTATATATGTGCCACATCTTCTTTATCCATTCATCTGTTGATGGAAACTTAGGTTGTGTCCATGTCCCGGCTATTGTAAACAGAGCTGCAATCAACATCGTGGTACATAACTCTATTTTGAATTATGGTTTTCTCAGGGTATAGGCCCAGTAGTGGGACTGCTGGGTCGTATGGTAGTTCTATTTTTAGTTTTTTAAGGAACCTCCATACTGTTCTCCATAGTGGCTGTATCAATTTACATTCCCACCAACAGTGCAAGAGGGTTCCCTTTTCTCCACACCCCCTCCAGCATTTATTGTTTGCAGATTTTTTGATGATGAAGGTCTACATTTTAAACAAACATTCCAGATGATTCTGTAATAGGGGCCAAGGAGCCATACTGATAAATGACACAACCATGTCCAAATTTTTGTCCACACAACTGCTCCATTTTCTAGGAATGTCTGCTGCCATCTAATGGTCATGAACGGTAATCGTAAGGCAATAAAAGGGCACAAGGAAAACACAAAGGAACATAGGTTCAGATTGACCAAGTGCTACTAAATGCTTTTAGTTATATAAATAATTTAATTAAATTGTTAACTTACTATATAATTCAACCCATATTTTCCTAAACAAACAAAAACAAAACACTGTACTAAATGTATGAGGAAACAAGTAACAGGCTCCCGTGCCCCACTACCTTCCCAACTATAACAACTTTGAATGGTTGATTGTTTTTTCTGGTAGTTCCTCTACTTCTGTGCAGGTTTCTACTACTCATTCTTAATTTATCCATTTTTGGTACTGTATACTGACATCCTATTTTGACATATATGAGGATTTAGCTTTCACTCACACCACCCAACTCTCCTTCCCTATCTTCCCGATATATTTACATCCCAGTTTTTGGTTTCTCTATTGATTACAATCTTTCTAATTTTGAACTTACTTCTTGTTTTACCCACTCTGGGCAATATACTTTCCACTTCCCGAAGATCAGTAGTTTGTATCTCCCTTCATTATTTGAATTATGAATAAGATTACAGAAAAGCAAATACATCTGTTTATCTTCTGCTGTATCTCTAGCACCTAGAATAGTCTCTGGCACATAGTAGGTGCTCAGAATGGATTATGGTTTGTTGTAATGTTTATTGTAAAAGTAGATCTCTGTAAGTGTCCTAAGGGATTAATCGCAATCCCAAGAGGTCAGCATTATAAACAAGCTTTGTGAGAGATATCAAATTGCAAGTTGAAGAAATTTTCAAAGACAAAGATACATGGAAAAACAAATTACAGATGAGAACAGTGAAATGAAAAATCAATTTTCTTACCATGACCATTCCTCCTGAATTGACCACATTGCCTGCCACTGGTAGTGTCACAGTGACAGTCCCTTGCCCACTGCTGGTTGTGTTGGTATTGGCTCCGGTCTGAACAATCTGTGCTCCTGCCAAACTGGCTGCAGGGATGGTGATCATGCCTGAAACAGGGACTGTAACTTTAAGAAAATAAAACATAAAACAAACAAAAAACAGGTACACAGAAAGGAGGGAACACAGTTAGTCCCTCTTCTATCTGGCACACACTTATTCACCCTGGAAAAACATACTCAGAAGCACAAGGGGAGAAAAAGCACTCCTCCATTCTCTCCCTGGTTTGCTGTATATAATCCAAGTAATCACAATCTTAGAAATTCTATTAACTATCTGGGTTTCAGTTCTGAATAAAACTACCCTTGAAATGGATAATTCCCTGGCTATTCCAATAATAGTTTTCAATGGGTGACCAAAAAGTTTGGAGGCTTCCCTTTCTATGGGTATGACTCCAGCTATATCAACTGTTCTTATATATATGAATAACCTGCTTCAGGATGAAGATTTTTATAAACTTTTAATTTGTTTACCCTAAATTGACGATGAGTCAAACAGTTGCAGGACTAAAACTTAAAACTAAACCAGGTACTCCAAGCCCCCAAGCTATCACCAGCAGCACTTGAGGATCTGTTCAGCATTCTCTGAGCTCCTGCCAGTTCAGGCCCTCTCCCGAGTCATGGGAGAGCACACTTACTGCACTCACTGGATCTTGTATACTGCCAAATTTTAATCACATGTCAAACCTTTAGTCATAGAATACATACCTCTAATAAGGGCTATGCACTGTGTTTATTTGGTCACATGCATGTCTCACTTACTAGACTAGAAGGTCTAGAGAAGAAAACTACTTTTAGTAATGTGCTACATATACAGAGTGGGCATATAAGTCTTTTTGGAATAAATTAATAATGCAGTGGCCCAGAAAAAAAAAAAAGCAGCAATAGCAATAAATGCCAACTTGACTTATGATGTTTGTCTCTACCACTAAAGAAACTCCATATTTCTAATCTATTTAGAAAACATTTCTTCCCAGAAAGAATAAAAAGCTTATATAATCCTCAGGGTCCTAGTGGTTGTCTTTAACAACCACTGTAGTTCTACAAATGGAATCAACATTGGTCGCATATTGGTGACAAGGAACTAACAATCAAGGGAGACTTAGAGGAAATTTTGTTGTTTTTCAAAAATATGTCGTATAGAGGTCACCACAAAATTTCTAAAGCAGTCATTTGTTCAAGATAAAAAGGATGCCCCCAAAAGTGCCACAGAAATGATGGGCACACGTACCTTGCTGGAGAATGGTGCCATCTGCATTAACTGGCTGATAGACGATGGTCTGCCCTTCGGCAGTTTGTGCCACTTGCTGCCCCTGGACAGCAATCTGCTGTTGCGTCTGTAGGAAATAAATAATGACACAATTTAACAGATTCCAAAGACACCACAAAGAAAAGGACTATGTAGTCCTTTTTAAGAAAAAGAAATTTTTTGGATGGTTTTCTTCCCCATTTCTACTACATGTGAAATATTTGACTCAGTTGTCTAACCCTCCCAAAGCAGCTGTGCTCCTGTGTTGACACAGTGGACAGTGGAATTACCTGCGTCTGGCCAGCAGTGACGGCTGTCTGGGGCTGCTGGATGATGATCTGCTGGGTCTGGCCCTGCTGGCCCTGCACCTGCACCGCCTGCCCACCCTGGATCTGGATCTGTCCAGGTGGGACCAACTGTATCTGGGGAACAGAACATAAAAGATTAGTATCCTGCTGACACTGGCCTCCTATGGTTCTGGAGTGTTAGTTACCCAAATTCCTCTAGAAGGCAGGAAATGCTCTCAAGAGGAAAAAAAGAAGTCCTGTTTTGCTCTATTATGAATTAGAGATAACTTGTTTTCCATTTATGAAACAATGGGGGAATTTTGACCACTGTCTGGATACTGGATGATATTATGGGATCAATGTCAGTTTTTAAAACGATGATAGGCTGGCATGGGTATATATTTCTAAAAGCATGTTCATTTAAAAATATACCCTAAATATACCTAATATACCCTATTTTTAATAGATGAAATGGTACTACATATATTCAAAATAATCCTTGAGTAGGGGAATATAGATGAAAATGGATTTACTTAAACATAATACTAGTTTGCGTGTTAAAATGGGTGATGAGGATTCACCATACCATTCTCTTTGTTTTTGTCTGTTTGAAGTTTTTTATAATAACATATTGAAAAAAAATTAAGTAATTCCTAATTTTTCCAACTGGGATTCTATAAATATGTATATACAAAATCCTTAAAAGATTTTGTACAGAAAGGTTGAGACTATCATATTAGACACCCCTGCAGTCAACACTGAGATTTAACAAATTAAATTAGAAAGTGTTGGTAAATAAACAAGTAAAGAAATTTATCTGGTTATCTGGATCTTTTTCTACCTGTTTTGGATAGCAAGGAATACGTGTTATTGGTCAGTAGGGTTTCCTCTTCTATCTATTCATATTCTTTGCCCATTTTTCTACTGGATTGTTATTTTCGTATCAGTACATAAAAAGAATTTTTTTTAGTGTATTCTGGATACGAACCCAGTTATGTGTTAAAAATACCTTCTCCAAATTTTGTCTTCTACCTTTGTTTTATGATATATTTTGATGTATACAAGTTTTTATTTTAACGTAGTCAAATCAATTTTTTTTGGCTTTAAGAAATCCTTCTGTATGCCACAGCATAAAGAAAATATTCCTGTAAAGAGAATATAAAAGTTTCCAAGTACGCTTTTTTCCATTTAGATCTGTAATCTATCTAGCAAGTATTTTTGATATAGCATGAGGTAGAGATCAATTTTCTTTTTTGATATCATTCTTAAACCATTTCTTCACTGACACTTTATACTATTTTTGTTATATACCAATTTCCAATATTCTTGCATCTATTTCTTGGCTCTCTACTTTAGTTCCATTGTCTATATCAAGCCAGGGATATTAATCTGAGAGCATAGGTTTCAATGGCATTCTAAAACAGAAGATGCAATCCAAAAAAAGGTTAAGTACACTTCTAAAAGACACGGTTATTCAAAAAACACTAAAGCAACCTCTAATAAAAATGGATTGAAATTTTAAGCATTCTAAGGGAGGCTATGGGATCTCACCTAGAGACATATTATGTAACATTAACAGAAAATAATTTTTCCAAGATGGTTTGATTAGTTACAGTCCTGCTTGGAGGGAGGGGGATAAAATAAACATTTCAATGTCTCTTAAAGGCCAAAAAAAAAAAATCCCACAAAAATCACAGAATTCAGAGCTGAAATGAACCCTAGCAATCACCTGATATAAACTGCATTTTCAAATGAGAAAACTGACACTCAAATGACTTGGCCAAGATCAGAAAGTTTGTTTAATGGCAGACCTGTGAATGAAGTCAGGTCATTGCACTAGTGGTACAATGTTCCTAGCACTGAATCACACTATTTCTATTCAACAGAGAAGAGGGAGTGGCAAGAGGGGGCTGGAGACGAGGCAATGACAGCAAGGACAGAAATGAAATAGCAGTGTGAAACTGAGGCAAGTACACACACTAAAATATATTTAAAGGCTCATACATTTATGCATGGAGAAACATGGAAACTATTTTTAATCCTAACTAAAACTCTATCTTGGCAAAAATATGCCAATAGCTTTAAAAATGATCTTACCCTTCGCCCAACCAATTCTTCCACTCCAAAGAAATTACCATAAGATTAAATTCAACTGAAAAAATAAAGCTATAAAATTCAAATACATTTATAGTAATCTTACCTATAAAAGCAAAAAAAGAAAAATAAAACAAACAAAAATCCCTAACTACACTTTGTAAATTAGAAATTCTGATTCATCAAATTGACCATTATGAAGGAATTAAAAATGATAAGAAAATCATGTGGGGGGGAAAAAAAGCAAAGTAAAACAAACAAAAACACCAAACACACAATGAAAACTATGTGCATGTGTATAACTATGTCTGAAAGGTGTGCACAAGACTACAAGGGAATATGCAAAACTTAAAAGTTTGATTTATCAAGCATAGCCAAATTTTTTTCAACTTATATTACATTCCTCCAGAAAAATGAAGACATTAATGAAATAATTGTAACTGTTAAAACAAATTAAAGATATAAACAGCTTTAGAAAATTTTAGTAAAAAGTTCATAAACATATATACTCATTGGGATTTAGCTATTAATTACAAAGGTGAGATGACTTAAGTATATACTTCTCTGCAAATTATTTCTCACTAAAAATACTTCAATATTAACCCCTCACCCAAAGTCAACAGTTCATCCTTTTTAACAAGGACATAGTACACTCCATATGAATATAGTATGATGTATTCAACCATTTCTTTATCCTTATTAACAGACACTCAGGCTACAATTTTTTTTTTTTTTTGCTAGTAGAATGCTGCAATAAATGTCTTTACATTTCTCCCTAAATATTGATGCTTTTGTTCATATAGAATAGATTCTCAGAAGCAGAACAGGTAGATCAAACGGCTTATGTATTTAAGAGTGAGATACCTTTCCAAAATGACTTTAGAATTTGAAAATTACCAAAAATAATGAATGTTTCATTTTGTTCACACCCATTCTAGCACTGGATATAATTACTGTTTAAAATTTTTGCCAACAAGATAAAAATCCCTCTAAAAATTTGATGCCACAGAGTTGTGTGTCCTGTTTACTTTTGTTTTCTGTTTCTGAATCAGTCTTTCCAGTGGATTTACCTAACTACTTTATATGTCTGTTTAAGGAATCAGCTTTTCTTTACTTTTCTACATTTGTTGGTTTTCTACTTCATTAATTTTAACCTATCTTTTGCTCATTTTGTTCTTTTCCTAACTTTCTAAGAGAAATACCATTGTTTATTTGCAGTTCTTTTAAAATATTTAAGTTTATAAATTTTGCTCTAAGTACAGCTTGAGGTGTGTGCGATAGGTTTGAACTGAAATATTTCCATCACTTGCTAGATAACTCAAGTTATAAATTACATGGAAGGAAATGAAGACTATAAAATTCCCTCCCCCAGTGCCCAGAAGTGCCAACTGAGATCATACCAATGAATTACTTTTATTAAACTACATTATTTTTATATTCTTTACATTGATTTGAGATCACGTCTACTATCTTAGTCCTTACCAGAGATGTCCAATTTCTGTATAGCTCTGCTTTATATCACTGACACTACAAAGGTGGGAAATCGACTAAATGCGAACAGAAGGTAAGAAACAATTAAGTGCAATATCAATTTTCAGTTCGCAACAACCTATTTCTTAAAACCTGTATCCTGTTATTCTGTCTAAACATTTTAAAAAATATCACTCACCTGCTGCAAACCCTGTGTCCCAGATACAGGGACTTGCATGATGGTTTGACCTTGTCCACCAGGAACAGCCTGGACCATGATGGGTTGGCCAGTTGATGTGATTAACTGGCCTCCACTGACCTGTACCATTAATGGCTGCCCCTGGACCTAGAATAAAGTAAAATAAGAACAATGAAATAACATAAGACACAAAATGGTTTTTACCAAAAGACAATCACTGCTTCTACTCTGCTGCCTTGCTAGAGAGGGAGAAGGTAGGAGAGACACTAAGAAAATAAGTCTCAAGTCCTCATCCTCAAGTAGTCTTCTTCGAAAATACAGTATCTTTGACTAAATGCCAAGCTGAATACTTTAAGGTCAGATATAATGGAGAATAAGCAGAGTCTTTGGGAAGTCTCAATAGATACAAGGCATTTATCATCAAATACAGGCTAAACCCATGAGAAGTATTTAATCAAATCATCAAGGCTATTTTCGTTTTTAGACCAATATCCAGGAATAGTCTCTAGTGAAGGCTGGAGAGGAGGCAATGAGAGGGAGGGCTGATGGTGGGGATGGTGGTTGACTGCAAATTCTAAGTAACTTGTAAGGAGTAAATCAAACTGTACCTAGCAACCACTCCAGGTTAGGCAGTGAGCAGCTCTGGAAGCTTATATAGAATGCCCTTCCTCCCTACAGTTTCTCAAGCATAAATGAAACATATACCTTTTACCCTCTTCACCTCACTGAGAATTCTAGTCCTGTGGTTGTTTAAGGAGCCCACTAGCAAAAATGCCTAGAAATATAGTGCTGGTGAGTTTGCAATCTCTGTGGTGGAACTTCTCACACTGGACCCTGCAATACCTGCATAGTTATTTTAGCTTTAACAAATATGAACATTATACAAAGCACTCAAGTGTACCAAAAAACTCCCAACTTTCAAGCTCCAGTGAGTAAATGGATTACTCTAGAAGCCAGGGCATTGTAAGTGCTCTGTTAACATCTTGAGTCTCAATATGAAAATATCTAGCTAACTGCATTCTGAAAGCCAAAAAATAAGCCACTTTAGTTCAACAGAATAGCTACAAGTCCAAACTTTCTATCTTTGTTTTGAGGAATTATTTGTAACAGATCAAAAGAAAATTCGTATATCTGAAATAATCATTCTTAATGCTAGTGAAAGTATGTTCAAATAACAGGAATTAGTTAAAAGACCGATCTATCCTAGATTAGTAATTAGATATTAAGCCTCCCCCCCACCAAGCATATCATAATCTTCAGGAACATTCAAATCTTGTATTTTGTTAAACTGTTCATTGAGAAATTCCACTTTATTTTTTAAAGACTTGCATATGCTCTATGAGGAAAGACTTTCCAGAATATTTATTGCATGACTAACTGAAAGAAGTATTTAAAATTCTCCAAAATAATGAGAGCCCTACAGGAAAGGTTTCCATTATTTTCATAAAGTACCTCCATTTCTTTAAATAAAATCTGCCTAAGTAGGAAACACAAGTTTTAAGGCACAACTATTAGTAATTTTCTGGCTATCCATCATCTTAACTTTTCCCTTCATTGACACACTTTCCCCTATATATGCACATGATGAACTATTTGAGACTCCAAGGAACCCACTGTTTTTACAACATATGAATGAATACAAGAATACATGCATCAGACAAGAAGCCATACAGTTAAGAGCATGTTACATTCCCATTCCACAAGTGGTTAATGACAATACTGTTTTATATTTCAATAAGATGAAGCAAGCATGAAAAACATGAATAACAAACTGCTGAACTGAGATTTGAATATAGTTTGGGAGTACCTATAAGCTCAGCTTATTTCAGCTTAATTTATGTGCAGAATTGGCTGTACATCATCATCAAACACTATGAGTGGCAGGTTTGGGAGTGGGGTTGAAAGGGTAAAGTGAAATGATTACAATAAAGGGTAGTTCACTGCAGGATACTTGCTAAGCAGCACTAATAATAAAGTGAGATGCCAGTTCTACATTCTAGGTCCTACTCTGAATCATTTCCATTCAATGGAGGGAAAAAGGCAGGGTACTCGAATCTTGTCAATTTCTCAAAAATATGGTCATTTTAGTTAAAGTAACCTATAAACTCAGAAAAGACTTATGCTTCTTCACTTATCTTTATATAGGAACTGGCCAAAATATAACCCCAATTTACATATTTAACTTGGTCATACATAATGTTAGGAAACTGCATTGTTTAAGTAGGAATTCTTATAGAGGCTATAATACTTAAGACTTACAGAAAGCATATCCCACCTCTGTTCAAGAGCTATGGGGCAATCTCTGCAGATGTAATAATAAGACAAGTCATTATTTTCCCCAAGAAAGGTAATGAAAAGATAGCAGTTAAGAGATTAACAAGATTCGGTGATTAGATCAATCTTGTCAAGTGCAATCATTATTGCAGGACAGGACAGCCAAGTTGTCCTTTTAATAAAAATATAGCACAATCTACCCTAGTAAAATGTATATATTTTCTTCTCCACTATCATAATACAAACTCAAGAAAAGTTACCATGCGATCTTATTACAGTTTGATCTCTAAATAGGTTCTAATGCCACTTGTAAGAATTTCTTCCTGTCCCTTATACTGATTCTTTCCCAGACATTCCCAAAGAAACATTAGCCAAACGGCACTTTTCAGAAAATTGATACTGGTGTCACTACATGATTTAGCATGAAGCATTAGGAAACTGGCGTCTTCTAAGCCTCAAAGACAAGTTAGCAGCATCAAAGACATGCAACTGACTTTGCCATTTCTCCATGAGATCCTACCACAAACAGCACCAAACATGAGGAGAGGAGAAGTTCATGCAGTGCTTACAGAGAATCAGAGAGGGCACCACTACCTGGAGGGTCTGGACTTGCTGGCCTGAGGCGGATGCCACCTGGGCCTCAGTCTGCAACTGGACAGCAGTAACACCACCCTGCTGCTGAGAACAGGAACAGGAAGAGCTTGAAATGTGTCAGGAAGGAAATGTATAGTTCAAGACATGAGGTCACCTTACCTCTTGTGGGAGAGGGAGGGTCTTCTTTCAATAGCCCCACCCTACACAGGACTTTCAAACTGCAGGCTCCCTATACTGAAGCTGTTTTGTTGAAGGTAACAGATTACAGATCTTAGCCCTTTGTCCCCAGAGTGGAACTCAAAACACACTTCCATGACTCAAAAAAAATCAATATAGCTGACATCATTGACAAAACAATTTTTAACACAGTCCTTCCCTCCAAAAATAGGTATTTGATCCTTCTTCGTGAAGTTATTTTAAAGCTCTTTTTATTTCCTCAAATGAATTCACAAGAACAAAAAAGTTCATCAGGTTTTAGCAGCTTTGAAGCTACAATGAAGAATTTCTGGAACTTGAATGCAATCCCCAGAAAGGAAGAATGAAGGTAATCATCATGAGCCAAAATCATCTCCATGAGGTCACTGCTCTTATGTCCCCAAACTAGGATTATTCCTACTCAGTTGGACTACCTTAGAAGCAATGTTTTCACAGATTCAACCTAATTTTTATTACTCCTAATAGTAAGTTCTGACAGAACAAGAATTCACCCACCAGGGCACTGGTATGAATGGAGGGTCCTCTGTGGAATCCCCTTTTCTACCAAGGCAGTTGAAGGAAGCTGCAGTTACGTGGAAGGAAAAGCCAGCAAAGGAATTTCGATAATTAATCTCTTTTAATCAAGAGTAGCTCCTTTCTTTGATCATTAGATGTAAACACTCACCATCAAAACATCCTCTGCCCTCCCTACTAACTACTTTTCTATATTATCTAAGTTCCATTTTGGAAACTAAACATTCCCAATCTTGGCCTAAGGTTAAATCAATGCATAATAAATTTCTTTTCTTCCTGGGAGAAAAAACAAGTGAAATAACAAGTAAAACAAGTGAAGTTTTCCTAAAATAAAGCCAGGTATAAATCATCAGAAAATGTAATCTGTGTATAAATTCAAGAAGGCAACCTATCTTAATTAGGATAAACCAGCAGCAGGGAATTCCCTTCTAATATGTGCTTATCCATAAGTGTGGCTATCTAAATATTATCCTCATGTTAAACTAGAGCTTTTCAAAATAAGCACTGTGATGGATCAAATCAAAGGACAGTGGATTTCTTAGAGGCTATCTTGGTTTGTTTATTGTGGCCAAAGCCTAACTAGACCACAAGGTAGCTTAATCAATAAGAGAAACAACCAAATTGAATCCAGGAAGAAGAACAAAAAAAACCCCTCCATAATTCCATCTGAAAACAGACTAGGTGTTTGATTTCTAATAAGATAAAAGGGGGCAAGTTACTATTAAACCAGGCTGCCAAGAAATCAAATTCTAAGTGGTTATGGACTGGATATAGACTTCTGAACAGAGAAAATGAGAGAAACTGCAACAAATCCAATCTTTGAAAAGCACTTCAGCACAAGTCACCAGACCCATTACTTATAAGATCTGAGAGCTCTCAATTCTGCTACTGAGCAGTGCTATTATCAGCTCTTTTGCTGTGATGTTTAAAGCAGTTTTACTTCCATACCTGCTGCTGAATCTGTCCAGCCTGTACAACAATCTGCTCTGTTGAACTATTGCTGTTTGCTGTATACTGTTCCATGGTCCCTCCAAGTTAGAGTCTTGACCACAGTGAGTTTCACTCTGGAGATCCTAGAAGACTTCAAGATGCACTCCTATTAGAAAGGTAGGAAAAGTAAAGTGAGATTGTTAATAAAGGCCTCACCAGATGCTTAACCTTGATAACGCTATTTAACATATATAAAAAATGCTCTTTGTCATTTCTCATCAGCAACCTTTCCTTTCAATACTACTATAGCAACACTTGCACCTTAAGAAATTCTCATTAAGCTACAACATCACTTTGTTACAAGGCCTATTTAACACTGATTTTCAGGTCTGCACATGTACTTTAGAGAACAGTTTCTTTAATTTGTAACACATTTGCACTACACATGGTAAGCAATTTAAAATTTCAGGGTTTATTATTTAGTAAGTAATTACCCAGACCTGAAGTCAAACATGTTGCTTATCAAAATCTCCATTAAGTAGTGTTAAGTAAGAAAGACCCAGCAAAGGTTTACGAGTTTGCGTTTTAATCCAGAGCAAGGAATAAAAAGGAATTACAGAAACAGCAGGCTATGATTTTCTCTGAAAAGAATTTAAGTTTTCCTCAGTCATGAATCTGAATGCCTAATAATACCCCACCCTTTACTGTATAATTTTAACTTTTACTATGATAATTTTCAAAAATGTACCAACATAGTGAGAACATTATAATGAACCCCTATGGCCATTACCCAACTTCAACAATTTTCAACCCATGGTCAATCTTACTCCACATAGATCTCATCCACTTTCCACCCACCCCTGCATTATTCTGAAGCAAATCCCAGACACTTTATTATTCCAAAACTCCAAAAATACTTCAGCATCTATCTCCAAAGAGTAGATTCTTTTCTTTATCATTTTATCACAATGACATTGTGCCTCTACAATTACTTCAAAACATTAAAAAGTTTGTAAGTTCTTAATATCAAATATGCAGTCAATGCCCAAATTTACTATTCTCATACACTTTAACAGCTGAAAGCTCCATTTTGAAATAAGCACACAATTAGATAAACTGAAGTGATATTTGAGAACCTTGAATAAAGACCTGATTCAAAAATTTAAAATTATATAAATTATCAAAGGGTAATTCACCTTGGAAACATGGGAGAGGTACAGCTGTATATAAGCAAAATGTAGATAAATCTTTCCCCAAACTTTTCTCCAGGCCTTCATGAATTCTAAAATTTGAATGACAAAGTTATATGAGTTACATGATCTGCACATCACAGCAGCAAAGCAGTGCACCACTCTCCACAAATCCACACATGGTGGATGATATGAATCACCCACCATGATTGTAAGGTGTCTCAATATGATGTGAAGAAATCAAACTATATTCAAGTACGTGCCCAAATATTAGGAAGAAGTATATTGATGGATGAATAGATGGAGATATATATATATATATAGGTATCTCTCTGAAAAGGCTAGTACATTAACAGTAGACTCTAGATGAAGGGTATACAGGTGTTTATTGTAAAACACTTTCAACTTTACTGTATGTTTGAAAATTTTTATACTAAAATGTTGGAAGGAAAATCTAATAAATATCGATTGAGCCTATTACTCATAACCTAATTGGTATGTAGTATAAGAGTGTTAAAGTTATAAACAAGTGACAGGATGACTATGTCATCACAGCATGATGGTATGTGGCGTTGTGGTTCTTCAACTCACCACCCTTGCTCTAATGGAATGCTCACCAAGCACACACCTAGCTATAATTTGGATTTACATATACACTAGCCAACAGGGAGCAGATATGATCAGCAACACAAGTAAACTTGATAGTTATTTCTCATTGCATACTGAAAAACTGGCTTTCTGATTTTTATGTCTCTTCTGAATTGGGTGACTCAGTTGGCTCCTGAGAGATTCTGGGAACAGTACAGAAAATCAGATTTTCAGCCAGACTAAGTGGCTCTTCCAGGGAAGTGAATGATCTTCCCTAAACTCTATCTTGTCTCTAACTGCAATATACACAATACATTTATGTTTCTAAACTAATAAAATTAAAAATTAAGGGTCATGATACAAAACAGTGGTATGATTTCGTTTATATGAAACCCTGAGAAGGTAATAGTAATCTAGAGAGAGAAAGCAGATCAGTGGTTTCCTGGAAATAGAAAAGGGGGAAGAGGGGCAAGTGGGAAGTTGATTGGAATAGAGCATTTGGAACATTTCCGGGGTGATAAAATGTTTTATATTTTCATTGTGCTGGTGGTTGCATAGGTGTGTAAATTTGTCAAAATTCATCAAAACGTACACTTAAAATGATTATCCTTTATGTCCAAACTATATCTCAAAAGAGTTGATTAAAAAAATAAGGATCAGGAAGGAATGTCCTCTGTATTTCAACAACCCACCCCACCCAAATCCCCTTCCTGTATAAGATTTTTTCCTTGACCGCTAATTTCCAGAAGCTTACATCGCACTGGAAGTGCAGGGAAATGATTAATAAAACGTCATGCAGATTTTCTTCTTAACTAGCTTATCCTGGTAATACAAATGCCTCAATTTAAAAACACTTAAATCCACTATACTTTGAAGGGTCAAAAGGAAGCAGCTTCAAGTCTAACAGCAATTCTCTGTCATATTAACGAGGGAGCGATTCAGCGTGGAGCATGATATTGAGACTGCTAATGGTGAAGGCTGGACGCAACTGGCTTCTATGAAGCCACATGTTCCCATTACTGTGAGCTTCAGTTAGGAGAACTGTAAACATCGTCGTCTTTCCTCAAGTGCCTTTCGGCCACATTCTGACAGAATTAAGTCAGCCAGATTTAGTCTGTCTAGCTCTCACTCCTAACTCAAAGTTTGAATGTCTTTTCCTCAAAGAGAGAAAGTGAGTATGTTTATTCCGGTTAGCAAGAAAATTTCCCTTCCTCTTCACTTCAAGGTGCAGAACCTGAAATGCAGCTAACTACTTAGGAATCCATTCATTGTGGACCCACACACATTTTTATTTTAAAGCTAAAACTTCCAGAAACTCAACTATAAGTGAAAAACCCCGTAGAATTATCATATTTGACAATCACTACCAGGTAAAAACTAGAACAGCAGCTTTCAAACTTTTTTGACAACTCACAGTAAGAAAAACATTTCACATCACAAATGCACATGCAACATATTAAAAAAGTAACTAAAACAAAAGTTTCATGAATACTTACTTTTATAACATAAGATGAACTGTGATATTTTCTATTCTATTGTAAAAAATTACCAGCATTGGCCCACTAAATTAACTTCACAACTCAACAAACAGGTTCTGATCTGTGTTTGATAAAAGACTAGAGAACAAAGGGCTGTCCAGCTTCCCCAACATCCAAAAGGTTGTGGATTGCAGTTCCTAATTTGCTTCTTAATCTCCACTAATGATGTACCACCTGTCAGACACCATCCTGAAGGTTTTAGAAATAAAAGTAAAACTGTGACTAAGATTTTAACTTCAAAGAGTCTTTAAATTTAGTAAAGGAGTAAAAATCTGTACTGAACCCCTAAGAGAAAAACAAAGTAATATGGGAGTTCGGAGGACACAGAGTTCTTCCAATTGGGGATCGATAAGAAGGCTTTAGAAAAATGTGGCATCTGACCTGGTCTTAAGCATGAGCAGGATTTATATATGTGATGAAGTGGGAGGGAATGGAGTACTCCAAATGAGGACAGAGCATAAAAACAAGGACAGAAAAATTTCCACATATGAACAGTATATACAAGGCCACATGTCAAGAGAAAGCTAAGGCCAGATTACTGTATCTCAACATTCCAGGCTAAATTCTTCTGCAGATAGGTGGAGTCTCCAGAGGGGTTTAGCAAAAAAGTGACCAAACTATAACTGTCGTTTAGAAAGAAGTCTAGCAAAAATGTTTGCTGGTTTTTTAGTGACTAGATATAACCATTTTTAAGTACCAAGGTATTCATCCAGTCCAAAAGCAAATGTAAACATTCTAAAAAATATCTAAACCACAGTGCTCCATCTATTAGCTATTTTAAGAATTAAATAAATTTTTAAAATGACTTAAACAATGAAAAACTCATTACAAAAAGTGAAAACAAAAACTGTCCCCAAATTTTTAGTAGTGAAAAGAGCACTACTCCTCAGGAGTAGTTTTCTGCAACCTACCAGTTGTATGACCTTAGTAACTGTGATTATACTAAAGGCCTACTCTATGTGGCAAGGACTGCTGCACTCGGTGCTTCACATGAGTAAAAACTTTTAAAGTCCTAGGAGAAAAATCTTCCTTTTCCCCCCAAAGTCAGCTGCTATTGTGGAGCAGAACCCCATAAGCCAGAGACTTATTTTTCCAATCTTAGAAAAAAGTGTGTTTCTAGATTTCTCTTATCCGAATCTCCACAAAATAACTGCTTCCGAAAAATTCCTTAGCAAGATAGACAAGTGTTTTTACCAACTGGGCTTTCCAGCCTAAACTCTCATGGCAACTGCCCACTGCCCTATACTTTCTTCCCCCTTGAACACACAGCAAAGCTTGGTGCCTCTGCACATGCTTTTCTCTTTGTGAGCAATGCTCTTCCATTCTTTCTTGTCCGAAGAAATCCCATTATCCTTCAAGGCCAATCAAAAGTGTGGCAATGCTGGCCTTCCACCGGGGCTGTTGATAGCTCACACATCAGTACACCACAGAACTGAACTTGGCCCCGTTACAGCACTAACCGTGAGATATTAATTACTTGTTCACCTGTCAATCTCCACCAGGCTGGGAAGGTTCTTATCGACCTCTAACCACTCCCTCCCCAGCACACAGATGGACGCCTGGTACATACTAACTGTTCGATACTTGGTTGTCAACGGAGATTTCCTTTCACCCTAACCAAAACCCCACAACACTGTTAAGTTTCTATAAATACCTGCTGAGAAAACATCAACATACTGGAAAAAAACAAACCAAGAGATGGTTGTGGACTGAGCTAATGAGTGAAACCTGACACGTTCAAAGTGACACAGAAAGGTTAAAAGAAAATAACTGTGCATTCCCAAGGGAGCGAGAATTCACAAGATGAGCAACAACAGGTAAGACTACTGAAAGCAAATTGTGCAGCCTCCGGTAAACGGAATGCACAGGGCTCGCCACCTTCTATAGTGAGGTTCCAGGCACCGAATGGACAGGCCTTACAGCCCGGGCAAGGACGGGTGACCGCCTGGTTGCGCTCCAAGACGGAGGTGTGCAGTTCTGCCCGGCGATCGGGGCGGGGAAGAGAGGAAATGACGAGCCAAAAGGGGGTGGTAACGGCGCCGGGCCGGAGACCCGGGCCGAGCGTGCTGGGAGGAGGGGCGCAGCGGGGCCGGGGAGTGGGTGCGCTAATGGATCCCCTCCACCGATCAGGGGGACAGCGGGGACAGCGGGGACAGCGGGGACGGCGGGGCGGGGCGGGGGCGGGGGCGGGGCGGGCCCAGGGCCCACCCCCTCTCCGCGATGCACGCGGGGCCCGATGGTTGCGGCGTGCGTCTTCCCCGGGCCTGCCTCCCGACCCAGAAGGGCTGCAGACAGACAGACCCGCTCACGGAGGGGTGGGGTGCGCGGGCCCCGCGGGGGGAGACTTCCCGTCCCGAGGGCCAGAGCGTGTTGAGTGCAAGGGCGGGCTTAAGTGTGAGGCCGGAAGGACCAGGAGGAAACCGCCAAGGCCCCGGGCCCGCGTGTGTGTGTACACCTGAGCGTAGGGGCCTTCGTGGCAGGCAAACCCAACACCCCCCGGCCTGGGGCCTGAGAAGCTGTGCCTAAGGGTCGGGGGAACGGGGCGCATCGCATCCCCAACTGGCTCTGGCACCCTGCGAGGCTCTGGACCCCGAGATGCCTGCTCCCGAGGGCGCCATCCCCGCGCGGGGCGGCCCCCTGCAGGCCTCGGCCGGGAGTGCCCCGGAACGCTCGCAGGCTCCGGCCTGGGCCGTCGGGAGCCCCGCTCGGCTAGGCTCCCCGGGCTCGACGGGCGCCTGGGCCTCTCCTGAGTGGTCAGCGAGACCCGCCAATCGGGGCGCTGGGGCCGGCTCTGGGCCGCTGGATATTGGCTCCTCACACTCACCGTGCCTCGCTCCCCCGGTTCGCTGCCCGCGCTGATTGGCTCCAGTACCGGACCCCGAAACCCAATCAGAGGCTCCAGCCGCCGCTGCCGCCGCCACTGCCGCTGCCTAGCAAAATGGCGAAGCCGAACAAAGGGGAATCGGGCCTCCCTCCAACTGCCTCCGCGCAGGCGCCTCCGAGACCACGCCCCCTAACCCGAGCTCGGGCTCGCCCCACCCCCAGTTGAAGGAGCACTGCTCAGGCGTCCCCTGAAGCCACGCCCACTTCCCTGATTGGATCACACCTCCGGCCGAAGGAATACGCAGGCGCCTTCTAGACACCCCAGACCCTTCAACCCTTCAACCTTCAAACACCGCCCTGAGCATAGTACCACGCAGGCGCTAACTAACTCCTTTGCTAACAGCCCTCCCCCGTCTCTGCGGCCCCTGGAGATACGCTCCTGGGGCTAATGCGCAAGCGCCGTTCTACCCAACTCGCTGTCTCGTTACGCATGCCCGGGCGGCGGCGGGGTATTCCATGGAATTTACCACCGGAAGTTCAGCGGCCATCACCAAAGAGTGCAGGTTCGGCTAGCTAGCTAGAGGGGCTCGTTTCCGCCCCGCTCCCAGGTGGTGGGCGGCCATCTTAGGTGCGTGCAATTAAGAGCTTTGGCGGGATTGGCTCCACATCTGGGCTCTTCTCCTGCTCCCCACCTACCAGAGCCCTTCCCCGCGGGGCGGGACCTCCTAACGGCCGACTCCTTTCCAGGTGAAGGGTAACCCCGGTACGTTGGGGCTTTGAACGAGCCTCCTCGCTCCCTACCACGGGACCTCGGGACAGGCCCCACGCCCTCGCTGATCCGCCCTAGGGTAGGAAACAGAGAATGGGACGCCTCTCTAGACTTCTTCCCCCAACTCCCCCCAAAAGATGATGGTGAGCCTTCCTTGAGAGGTCGCCTTCCCTCTCCACTTGCCCCCGCCTCGGCAGTACACTCCCCCAGGCCTGTATACTCCCTAGTTGCGGCTTAACGGGACTGTGGCCAAGTCCCACCTTTTTGCTTATGGGCCAGATCCAATGGGGAAATACTTTTGCATCTTGCAGGGAAAAGGAGACTGTCTTGAATCAGCCTTGCTCGGCGCGGGCGCGGGGAAAGGAGGAGGCGGGTCCTAGGACCGCCTTTCTTCCGCTCCAGGAAAGCGCGAAATGCGAGCGGGGCCCGGCAGCCTCCGAAACTATGCATTCTTTCTTTTTCTTGCCCCAGAAGAGTTTTGTATTACTTCCTAGAGGCGAACTTACTTTTCAGCGATAAACGGTGGGGGGAAAATGTTCGTACGTGGGTGGTCAGGGCAGTCTGAATGTAATATATTCAGGTTGCCTAAGCATTTTTACTTCCTTTCCCCTTTTTATAGCTGAAGAAACACTTAAATTCTGGAAATAGCGACTCAGTATCATGGCTGGCAGCCCTAATGAAGATTCAGAAGGAAGCAGAGTGCGTAACAACTATTAATTTATTGAACTGAAATTCAGAATAATTGAGGTCAAAAGCATAAACACTTTTTAATTAAACCAATAATTGAATTGTCTTTTTCTCTCTCTCTCTCTCTCCTGCTGATTTACTTTAGAAAGGCTGATACAGTCCTAGGCAGAGACCACCCATCGCTTTCTTTTGCACATGCTTTAATTCGCTTTAGATAACCCCTTAAATTAAATTCTGAGGATTTGTCTTTAAATGAAGGAGGGACGGAGGAGAAGTGGTGGTGGGCACAGTAAAGGAAAAGAAATAGCTTAGTATTTTTCTGTCACTAATAAAACTTTTCTTTCCCTTTGCACATTTTAGATTACTTATGTGAAAGGAGACCTTTTTGCATGCCCCAAAACAGACTCTTTAGCCCATTGTATCAGTGAGGACTGTCGAATGGGCGCTGGGATAGCTGTCCACTTCAAGAAGAAATTTGGAGGGGTGCAGGAACTGTTAAATCAACGTGAGTTTTGAAAACAGCTGACCTTATCTGCCCTGGCTAGAGCATCTTTTGATGCTCTTGTTATACTTAATTATTAAACAAGATATACATGCACAGATGGGGTTCCTAACTACTGAGTCCTATTAACTCTGCAGATTTTTTCCTCTACAAAAATGGCCTCTAGTTTGGGTCCTTATCACACGAAACCTGAATTCTTGTAAAAGTTTTAAATTTCTTCCCCCTCTTTTATAAATCTTGATAACATTACTCCATTTCTCTGAAACCTTTAATAACTCTGAAGTGCTTAGCAAAGTCCACAGATTTTAGCTTGGCATTCAGGATCCCCTGTTTACCTATATTGTGCTTATGCTTCAAAGAGTTTAGAACCTTTTCCTTACAGACTCCTCCCATCACTTTCTATCAGTGATTTTAAACCAGAGATGTGTATCAGAATCACACGTGGGCTTCTGAAACAGTTGCTCAGGCCACAGTCCAGGCTTACTGAATCAGAGTCTCCACTGGTGATTCTGATCCCAGCCTTTAAGAAAGCAACTTCTTACTGCTTTGTATTATATTTATTTCTAAGCATGACACGTTCTCCTGATTGAAAACGCTTTAATAATTAAGAACTTTTTAATACGTCTATGTTCCCCTTAATGCTTAACGCATTAGCTGTTTTTGTATGTAAAAGGATTATTATTAAACATATTTGGCAAGTAAAAAGTGCTGTACATTCTAAAACATTTCACGGCAATAGACATTAAAGTTTTTTAAGTGAACAAGTAAGGGTATATTTGAAAATGCAGCAGGACCAAAGATGGGGTGTGAGGAAAACATGATTCAGAAAACATTAATAAGAAAGCTGGAAGTTAAGGAATACAGTATTTAGGAAGGCTGATAAGGATCAAAGTGTTCTTCAGGGTTGAAAATTCTAGTTCTGAAGTAGACTCAAATTTATAAAGATTTTTAAAAAAATCTAAGAATGGAGATCAGTGTTTTGGTTTTCAATTTCTTTTTTACTATTAAATAACTGTTTTTCTTAGAAAAAAAGTCTGGAGAAGTGGCTGTTCTGAAGAGAGATGGGCGATATATATATTACCTGGTAAGATGGGGCCAATTCTCAATAAGTTCTAAGGACTGGTAAACCAGTGGGCTGTACTGCATTTATGTTGATCACAGTGTTTCATTCCAGACAACCAGAGATGTCAAAAAGCTGACCTCATGCCAACTCAGATCCAGAAGTGGTGGCTATTTGGTGCACTGGATTAGAAAGGAACATGAGGCTGCATCCCAGCTCCATGGGAAAGAGTAGTGATATTCACCAAAGACCTGTGTTATGAGACTTGCAAAAGTTAGGGATGCCTCCCATAGTTTAATTCCTTCCTAATCACAGTAAGATAGAGACAGTAAAGTCTCAAGAGATAGAGTGCCCAAAGGAGTTTTTCTCTCAGTCTTCCCTATCAAATGCAGTGCCAAGTAATACTCAGCTCCTTTCCTGCCTGCTTCCTCAACGTGGGATTCTTTCACTATCCAAATGGTCTTTGGCCTCAGAAAGAGTGCAGCTTCTTGGCGATGGTGCTGGATGACTTATAGCCAAGTCACTACAAGCCTGATTTGGACAGCACACTGAGTGGGGACATGTCCTAGCCTATTTGAATGTCCTTAATGCTACTGTGACTTCCAGTCTTGTTTGGAATGCTACCAGTTTGTCTCTGTTCTTTTATAGGGAAATAAAAGGCAAGCACAGTTTTTAAATAAATAAACCTAACAGGAAATTTTTAGGTGTTATGGATTCTTCCTTGTTACAGATATGCAGCTTATCTCTTGGAAGTGGCACAGAAACTTTCACCTACTTTGTTTAAAAACAGTAGACAATAGGCACACCTGCTAATCTGGTTTTCTTGGGAAAAGGAAAGATTATTATATGGCAGTGTCTGGGTTTCTCAGGCTCTATGTAGTGGATTTCTGAGGAGCTCCCGTAACTGGAAGGGACAGTATGACATTTGTCATCTAGACTATTCTATAAAAATATACTTATTATTTTAATTATCAGGATGTTGGGAGAATATGATGACTTTTCTTTGGCTCTCATTTTGGACTAATGGAAATTTGAATTCGTTCTTTGTACTTAGATTACAAAGAAAAGGGCTTCACACAAGCCAACTTACGAAAACTTACAGAAGAGTTTAGAGGCCATGAAGTCCCATTGTCTGAAGAATGGAGTCACTGACCTCTCCATGCCAAGGCAAGGAAATCCAGGGCCCTAAATGAAGACTTGATTAGTGGGGTTTACTGTCTTACCCAAAGACAAGTGACTTAAAAGCTTAATGTAACCTAAAATACAGACGTAAAGGCGGAAAAATGTCAAAACATTTAAAAATCATCAGTAAACAAGTTGTCAGATCTTAGCCTAAGGCGTGCCCATCTTTTAGCCTGGGCTGAATGAATCAGGATGATTAAACCACAGACCTGCCTCAGGCTACTTAGTAGGGAGGAGCCGTCGTTCACAGACACTTGTTGAATTCTGGGCATCCTCTACCTGAAGCTTGGCCTCTGTTTCTGAAGCAATACAGCTAAAGAACAAAGACTGAGCAATTGTGATTTCTCTCTGGGCCACTTCAGGTGTCCCAAACCTGTTAATTCTGTGTGAAGAAAGTTGTAAGTTATCACTGCTTTTTAAACTGCATGCTTGTTTGTGTTCAGTGTGGACAGTAGCCAGAGGATAGGTCCCTGATGTAATGTCTTAGACCCTAGATATTGGGAACTTAAGGGACTGATGTTAGGGGTTCAATGTCCCCTTTGTTTCCTTTTCAGGAAATAGGCTTGGGGTCCCTTCTTCTCTTCTTGTCAGACTAGTTTTGTCAGTGCTGAGCATGCATGCGGGTTTATTCCAAGGTCCAGGTTACTTAAGAGCGTGGCTACATGGTCCCTCATCTTACGCTGGTCTTTAATATATTCATCGCTTATGTACCAGAAACTTTTTTTTAACACAATTTTTTCAGGTACTTAACCACATTTATAGAAAATTAGCAACTTCAAGCCTCTCTTTTTTCCCTAGGGATATTGAGGATCAGTTAAGTAACATCTTGGAAGAAAGGTGCCAGGTAGTAAGAGTTTTGTGGGCTGATTGAGGTTTCCCACCAGAGTGCTGCAAAGATCTGAATTACAGTCAGCTTGGCATTTCCCAACATTCCCTCTTGACTTACTGTGTGCAGAGATCCTGTCCTTTGTCATTCTCCTTTTTATCTTCCTTAACATTTCATTATCATAAGTGTATTTTAAAAATACCAACCTTTTGCCATCCACCCACAGCTAGTTTTCATCAGTAGAAATAGAAGGATAGTAAGTTCTTCCATCTCACTGCAGTTATACATTTCTAAACGTAGCCTGAAGTAACTGGGAAGTGGTACTTTATTAGGCAAAAGAGAAGTGACAGCTATTGGATGTTAGGGCTGTCTAGGAAACAGCCTTAGGTGACTCAAAATAGGAGTTAACTTCCCAGTTCCCACCATGGCTGCCTATAGGTGTGAGACCAGATAATATCTTAGGCTTTGGGTGGATGCAGCCTAGAGGAAGAGGGAAGGAGTGTTTTCCTAGATACCTTCATCACAACCAGTGGGGATGTTTTGTCTTTTTCAGGATTGGATGTGGTCTTGATCGTCTGCAATGGGAAAATGTATCTGCGATGATTGAGGAGGTCTTTGAGGCAACAGACATCAGAATTACTGTGTACACACTCTGAACAGATGAGCATTTTGGATATGTCTACCTTCTGTGTCATCTGGGCCTTAGGACTGAGCAAACTGACCTTAAAATGGTCAGAGGAAAGTTTCATGTGAAGTAGTCTGTGTCACAGGCCAGACTTTGGTTGCTGTATTCTCATGATTAGACTGGGACTCTGGAGGAGGGATTGCTTGGGAAGTGTTGCTGGGAATTTTTTTTTTTTTTCCAGGAAGGTAAGGCATAGATGGCCTGATATTAGGTGGGGAAGCCAAATGTTGGGCCTATGACCCCTGTTTTGCTAGGGATGCTACTTGATTTGTTTGGGTTGCCACTAGGTGTCAGCATTGCTTCTACTTCTCTGCTGTTTAAGAGAAATTTCAGGAAGGATGAACATTTCAGTTAATTTTGCATCTTTTGTCATTTGTGCACTTACCTGGTATTATCCTTACGTCATAAAATTCATCCTAGGAGAGAATTATGGGTTCGGTTTTGTTTAAATTACAAGAAAGAGTTTTATGTTGTTGACAAGGAATTTGTGGTGACAAGAATGGAAAAATAAATATCTTCTTGGGGGGGTGGGCAGTGAGGTCCTGTGCACATGTCTGTGTTGTTCTGGACTTGGGTAATGGAGGGTTCACCTGTAACTTAATCCGGAGGAGTCAGATAGAGGGTCCAGTACGAAGAGCAGCAAAGTGAGAAATAAGACATCAGAATGGGCAAGAACTGTGGGTCAGCACACTGGAAAGGCAGGCTTTTAGAATCTCCCCGTGGTGAGCTCCTGCTCTCTTTTGTCCACCACATAGGTTCTGTGATTGAACCTGTCTGAATTCAATCATGAAACAAATAAAATACTGTATGTGAAATATGTGGCAAAGTTCTTAGTGTGGAGTAATGCCTCAATAAATCAGTAGTTCTCAACAAAACCCATATGAATCTCCTTAAAAAAAATAAAGGTCCACTTCCTCCAAAAAAGAATTCTAATTTGGTAGTGGGCGGGGGGGGGGGGGGGGGGGGGGGGGGGCCATGTTTCTTTGTGTTTTTAAGCTCCAGAGGATTCTGATGTGTGGCCACCTGGGATCAAAAACAGTAAATATTAGTCCCCTTTTCTTCTAAGAGAGCAGCGCTTTGTCCACTCTTGATTTCCATGGTGGAAGAATAAGGTTCATGGATTTAGCCAGTGGTTCAGTATCAGAGGTGGGGGAAAACTAGTAGAGTATTTCAACCCTCCGCCCCCTTACTGTGGTGTTGAGTTCAAAGAGACAGACCTACTATTGATTTTCTCCCTAGAGTGAATTCTGGGTCTGTCATAGGACTTGCTGCTTTCCCAAGTGTAAAAGAACTGGATTTTAGAAGGGGCTCGTTAAAACACCAGGAAAGCACTGGTTAAATATAATCTTTGTACCTTAGATTTGTGTTTTTATCGCATCTCAGCCTGAATGAGGCAGCAGTTTCAAAAAGTATTTCACTTCTTTTGTATCTCTGTGTGTAACAGACAAGTTCTCCATGTTGTTGGGGGTGGGGGTAGGGGCAGTGCCAGGGGCAAGTTCATTGTCAAACTTTTAGACTAAGACTTTTCTTGGAGCTTTGTTTCTGTCCACATACACACAGTAAAATTGAAGGGGAAAAAAAGGGAGAGAATGTCTATACAAAACAAAATGAGAGTGGAGTGGTAAGAGGAAACTTAGAATTAAAGTATTTTGCCTAACTATGCAAATAAATCTTAACACTGGGTCAAAACATTGATTTTTCTAGGCTGCTTCTACATTTTAAGGGATTAGGGTTAATTTTTTTCATGGAGTATGAGCCTCGTTCATATTTCTTTTAACAAAACCTAGTCTTGTGGAGGTCTGGCTGTGAGTGGAATTCAGCAGGGATGTGATAAAGTGCTTTGTCATTTGCAGATAGTCTTGGGGTCAAATTCCAATGACTTACCACACTTGAAGCCTGGGGAAAGGAGGCATGGCCTGATAATCAGAATGGACACATTATTCCTGGAAACCTAGTTAGAGTTTGGGAAACACCCAGAAATTCACGTGTGAAATTTTGCTTCTACATAGGACTCAAACAAGCCTTTTAAGAAATGAGACTTTTGACACCATCGTGCCGTCGCCATCAAGTACCACATACTGACTGTTCTTACATTATGTGTATCTGAACATTGAAATCCTACTTCTTGCCCTTTCCTCTTTAATCAAGGTGCTAATTGCCTATGAATTGGCACTTGGGATGTTTATATACCTTAGAAACAGATTTCTTGTGCCTTTTGTTTCATCCTCTGCCATACTCCTTGTCTTCAGAGGAGGGAAAAGATACTCATTTACAACTAATCTCAGAAGAAAATATTTCATGAAGGTCAAGACCAAGGTGTGAAGTCTGCATGGGAGAGTTAGTACATCCCGTGTTGCCTAGGCAAGTTCTGGTTTAAGCCTTCCTCCCACTTTATATACTGTCCTGGCTCTGTTCATAGCCTGGGACATCCCTGCTCCTGCCTGGGACTTGCTCACTGTCCATAATAACTTCTAAATGTCCAAGTTCCTTAAAAAACTTGGTCACAGAAAGACCACACCACCTCTTTTATTAATGTTGCTGTTTTTCTTAAAAAAAAGATCCCAACTTAAGATGCACTTCTGGACATATTTCAAAGATCTGTGCAGACTTTGGGTCTGAGGCTCTTCGACCTAAGCAGCCCAACTGAGGGAATAATGCGGACCTTCAGCCCCACGGATGCCTGGTGCCCATATATGGTTGCCGTTTCTCTCTTCGCAGCTCACTTTCCTCTTTCCCAAGAGCAGCCTTAGAGAGAGAGGCACAGCTTAAACGATTTACAGCATAAGTGTATTTTGAGTCCTCGGAGGGCGTTGTGCAGTAGGATTGGTTCGTGTCAAATGTTGTCCAGCTCCAAGTGGTATTGGGAAGTCAGGCATGTCCCAGATGGCCACATGTGTCATTGCTGTCTCTTGGTGGCAGCAGACAGACCTTAGTGAGAAAACAGAAAGCATGTTACTGAGAGCCCTGCTGGCCCTAAACAGTGAAGGGTTTTCTTTTTGAGTTAGGGTTTCTTTGTGCCCTCCCCAGCAAGTGCCTGAATTTCTCCATAGCCTCCTGTGATTTCCGGTTTACTCAGGACTGGATTTGTTTCATTCATGTTTTGGTGTGGTTCGCACAGAGAAAGCCCCAGAAGAGATCTGCTTTAAATATGTTATCTTGAGTTAAATATATGGTTAAATCCTATTCTGTCATTTTTCAAAAAGACGGAATAAGAAATATGAGACAAATTTTCTTTAACAAATGCTCATTTCTTGAGAGTATTTTAATTAAGCAGAGTTCTTTGGGGCTTTTAGATGACAACTTGATTTCATGCCAATTTTTTTTTTAACTTGGTACATTTTAACCTTTCCCTTCAGGAATATGAGCAATGAAAACAGAGTATAGGGAAGCATGTTAATGGGTCCAGATAATACGGTTATGTACACTAATGGAAGGAGGCTTATAATGTGGAACATGTCCAATAATATTTTATTTAAAAATAATTTGACTTAGAAATGGACTTTTCCCTCAAACTGATTTATCTATTTTACTTGTTTATTTAGATTAGCAAAAGATATAACTCCCAGTTATCCAAAATTAAAGGCTCTTTTTAATCCTCCTTGAAATGCTTAATTTTTATAGCAGGTTTCGCTATTTAATTATTTGACTTAATGGAAAACGCACACACACGCACACACACACGCACACACACACACATCCATCTCTGAGGTCTTGTTAGTTTGGCAGCTGGAAGAAGTGGCCTGTGACTCTAAAAGATGTTTAAGAAGAAAGTACACTAGTGTTAAAATTAGGCTACCAGTCATCATTCTACAGAATCTATGTAGGGTTTATAATTATGAGTGACAGTCCCTATACTAATAAAATCTTCGAGGAATTTAAGTTAATTTTGTATTTTCAGAGGTCATCCTTAGAAATCTGTTTGTATTACTACTCACCACCATTCAGAGTGGTCTTATTTTGTGTGAGCAAAGTACCATGTGGCATTACCTGACCATAGTCTCACTGAATTCAGTGAATGGGTCCTGCTTTTTATAAGAAATGGCCGAAAACTGTCTTCATGGATTGGTGAACGCTCAGCTGGAGAATGATCAGGCACCCTGCGTGCATGTCTAATAGCAAACACCTGCCAACATCAAGCCCTGGGAACACTTACGTTTCCAAAACGTGTCCGTGAAGCAACATCTTCTCTTTAGAGTATTACGAGTGAGAGACACCAAAAATAAGTTGAATATCTTCATGGAAGCAGGCTGCTTTCATGTTTTATTAATATGTGAGGTGTACCAGAATTAAAGTTGGATAAGAGGGTGGTGAAGACCCTTTCTCTGTTATGGGAAAATTTTGATCGGTAACTCAGGTCTTGTAAAGAGACTTAGTCATTGCACTTCTATGGGAGCAAACTAGATCAGATGAAATTCGAAAGGAGACAGTAAAGGATCCTTTACCCTCTTTCCTGAGGGCAATCGGCCTGTTTCTCAAAGAGTCTAATTTACCCTCAGCAAGAGGCCAAATTGGCCTTAATTGTGTCCTAATTATTTGCTTAAATAGCTAATTTTTACTTCCAGTTCTCCTATCACATCTTGATATCTATAGGAGGCTACTTCTGAACTGCTGCCTAATTTACAAACATCTTTTTAACCCTTTAAACATTGCTGTATAGCAGAACTTGTTGCTATATTATCCTCATTCCCGCATTCATCATTTTTCTGCGAGTTCTGATGAGGTCTTCTCAACATTAGGGAAATGTTCTTGCATTGTACATTCAAACAGCAATTATTGGTCTCCCTCAAAGCAGAACCATTTGTCTGAAAACATGAAAGCTTCTCTGGCCCCCAAAAAGTTGACTACAGATCCATTCGGGGACTTTCAAAAGTACCAAAAATGAAAAATGAAAAAAAAAAAAAAAAGCCCCTGTAGGAATGAAGAACCTGCATTAGGGAAAAATGGAATGGTAAGATTGCAAATGGGGTGGGGGCAGGGCATCTAGAAGGTGTCCAGAGTTAGTAAGTCTGAACAGGTGGACATGGGGACATGCTTAGGGGACTGAAATATCTTTGCTGTTCAGTAACAGGTCCTTGCACCTTCTAAATCTTACTATGAAAGTCATTCTGTCTCATCAAAGCTTCTGGATTCCTGTCACCCTTGAGCACTCCAAGTTATGGGGAAAATCAGTTTGAAATAAAAGGGTAGGAGAGAAAAGGATTTAGGGAGAGGAATTTAGAGGAAAGAGAAAAGAAGGAGGGATCTTCTAAGAATGTTTTTACAACCAACCAAAAACACAGATGAAATCCTATCAAAGGAAAATCAAAGAGACCACTCATTCCACCTGACCTTCTACCCAAGTTAACAGTGAAAAGACTCACGTGAGGCTGAGCCCACTCGCCTACTTCAGGATGTCAGCCAACTTCTCGTCATAGTACAGGAAGTTCTCCTGAATGTCCTCCCAGGGCTCAAAGGCCTTGGATTCGCCCTCTTCTTGCTCCACGAAATTCTGCCAGACGTACTCGAAGTCTTGGGGCTTCATGATGCGCAGTTTGCAGCCAGCCTCCTTCAGCTTCCGGAGAGCCGCCTGGATCTCAGGCTCCTCCCACATGAAGAGCCGCCCCGCCAGGAGGAGCAGGCGCAGGTTCTTGGTCTTGTTGAGGGTCCTGACGATGCGGTCAGCGCAAGCTGCGCAGGGGCTGGAGGACACGTACCAGGTGACCAGGTAGCACAGGGCCGGGTCGAAGGCTGGCATGATGGTGTTGAAGAACGCTTCCTCCGCGTGCGCGGCGGCGTGCTCGTCCTCTAGGTATCCCCGCGAGGCCTGCACTTGGCCTCCCTTGCTCTGCGCTTCAACCACATAGCAGAGGAAGGTCTTGTTCCGCCCGGAGCTGTACTCCACATTCCGGAACTGAAACTTAAAGAAGTTGGCAGGCAGCCGCTCCCTGTGGGTCAAGGAGGCAAAGGCACAGGGAAGGAGAGAGAATGATGAGTTCTTGTTCTAGGACTAGCGTGGAGTGGGTGGCTCTCCAAGATAAGTACCTCTGAGACACATTCACTCTCACTACCGAAACAGGACTTGCCTACGCTGACAGCAGTGACAAAAAGACACGAAGGAATTCAAATGTTTATCTAAAGGAGAGGAGAGAATTTGGAGTGAGGCGTGCATCCTGGACACCTCATTAGCACAGGTCTCCAAACACTCCACCTTCACTCCCAGCACACAGCACACGCTCACATTTCTAAATCAGTGACTCTTTAACCTGGCTGTACATTAGAATCCTCTCGAGGAGCTACAAATGTCCATGCCCAGGCCCCACGCCAAGCCAATTAAATGAGAACATTTGGAGGAGGCTCAGGCATCAGCATTTTTTAAAAAGTGCTCCAGATGATTCTATGTGGCCAGGTTTGAAAAGCAGTGTTCAAATAGTAATTTTACAAAGTAGCAAGCCTGTAAAATATCTCACGACAGAGCAAGAACATTTCATGCTTTCATATCTCTCCTTGTCAGTCACGGGTATTGCATCTTAGGTACGGGATGGCCTAAAACTTGCAGTCCCAGGCTCTCCCAAGGACTGTTTTTCTCAAGTCTGTGTTTTCCCTCAGGTGAAAGAAGGGTTGTCATGTAAGTGTCCAAGAATGTTTATCTTTGAGGCCAGACTACCTAAGGGTACCTTGATATGAACTAACTTGTATAGTATTGACACATTTCAAAACCATAAAAGACTTGGCCTCTGCCCTCCAGATGCTTGTAATCTAGCAGCTAGATTATAGCTGGAAAGAAAAGATGTAGATAAGACAGCTGAGAACAGTAGAGGACTACTAAAAGTGAAGAGGTAGAGTGGGGGACATGTGATGAAGGTTCTTGAGAGTTTAGCCTTGACTCAGGAGCCAATAGAGGATTGCTACAGGTTCCTGAGGAAAGAAAGGTATAATGAAAGTGAGGTCCATGGAGGAGTACCGGGGTGGCTTTAGGCAGAGAGAGTGAAGCTGGGGAAAAGCCTGAAATTTAGAAAGCCCATTTGGTGTCTTAGAGCACCAGACTTGGTGATGAATATGTCCAAGGGGAGACGGATGATTAGGAAATGAAAGCAGCAGAAAAAGGCCAGGCGTTTTGAAAAGTTTAGTAGTAATAAGGGGAGAAAAAAGGAGAGGGCCTAAAGAAAGCATCAGAGGTGAAGATTGTTTTCATCTTTACGTGTATGTGCATGTTTTTCTAAAATAGGGAAGATTTGTGCAGGTTTGAAGTCCCAGGAGAATGAAGAGGCTGCAACAGGAGAGGTTGAAAAGGTCAGAAGGAGAGGAGTGGATGAGTACCAGCTGGAGAGGCTGAATGTTTTCTTTTAAAAAATGTAATCTCTGTGGTTGCCCCAGAAGATACCCTATGGCAACCATTAACTCTGCTCTTGCTTCTCTACACCCCTTCCCTTCCCCCAGAGAGGTCACCCAACTCCCTGGGCTGCAGGGGGATCCCTGGTATCCCAGGGTCTTGGCTTCTTAGGGGTAAGTTGCAGGTGCCAAAGAGCTGAGGAAACTAGAGCTATTTTCCTGCAATCCCCCCCTCCCCCATCACCAAATTTTCTCCACCCAGCTTTCCATGTCCCTTGCTGTCAGGTTAAGTTTCCATTGTGGAGATGGATGTGTTTGGGGACCCAGCCCTGGGATTCCTTCGGGTACTATCTTTAGCTTCCTAAGCCCCTCTGTCCCTGGTTGAATGTGTTTATATTTACTTAACATTTGGGGAGGATGGATGGCCTGATGATTCCCCTCTCCTCTTTCAATCCCTGCTGGGAATTCACTTACACTGGGCTTTCTTCCATTAAACTCACCCCACCAGACCACTCCTGAACTCAGCCAGTTGCTAAATGATCCCTTCACTTCCTAGAGTGGCTTTTTTTTTCTCCTGAGAAGCATAGAGCTTACCTTTCTTGCTGAAACTGTTTTTGTTTGTTTGTTTTTTAATTGGAGTATAGTTGCTTTACAATGTTGTGTTAGTTTCTGCTGTACAGTGAAGTGAATTAGCTATATGTATACGTATATCCCCTCTTTTTTGGATTTCCTTTCTTCAAGGCCTTTTGCCAGACCACTTCCCCAAGTCCAATCCAGAGCTACCTGTAGGATGGATTCTCAGGTAAAACTTTTGGAAGGATTCATGGCTGCTTGATTGGCTTGGGGGCTTCAGCAATAGCTGCCTGTTGGTCCCTCAGGTTTCCTTCTGGAAACCCCGAAGTATTGCTCCAACTTTGCCAAGTACAGCCCAGCCGAGAGGACATGTGTGGCCCAGTGTGCAGTTGCATGTTGGCTGGATGGTCTACAACTGATGCTTCTCTCAGCCCATCCTCCTCTTCTTTAGGCAAGAGTAGAGGACCCAGAGAAACTGGAAACCCAAGGGAGAGGAAGAATGTTCACCTCTCTATAAATATCAGTTTCCAACCCCGTGGGCCAACAGCCCCATGGTCTACCCTGTCCCTCAGCAGGGCCTTCTGGACTAGGGACCTCAGGAAGGGAAGTGCATTCAAGGGGCAAAGGAAAGTCACGGAAGGTCTTGGCTCCCAGTCTTTCCTTGGGCTTGCTCAGAGACTGAGCTTGCTTGGCTTCCCAGTGGGATTCTTGGTCTTCTAGAAGGAGCATAAAGGTTGAATGAGGCTTCCCATTCTCGGGCTTCCCACAGACTGAAACAGCTCAGCCCTGGAGGGCTACCAGGAGAAAAGAGGCAGTAGAGGTCTGAAATTTCTCCAGAGAGATAGCCAACATGGCCATCTTGGGTTATATTATAGAATCACATAACACTATTATGCCCACTAGTGGAAGGAAGGAAATAGTGACAGTGATTTCGTAGATAATCACAAACATCTTTTATTTTCTAGTAGCATGATATGCCCAAGTACCACATTTACTTATATTATAGCCCTTTGCTGTCAACCCTAGCAGATATTTTACTGCTAAATTGTGTGTGTGTGTGTGTGTGTGTGTTGGAGTGGTGGTCAGGAGAGAGATGCTGATGGTAGATTTCTTCACCTGGACTCAGTCCCTTCTTCAAGCACAGAAACCAACAGCATGATTCCTACCCCCTCCTGCCAACTTCACCTCTTTAGGCACCACTTCCTCATACTTTCTGCAGACAAGGCCATTCATACTACATCTGCTTAGACCCCGGTTTCTGGGCATTGCAATTCTCTAGGCAGGAAGTGGAGAATCCTTATATCTGGAAAAAAGTGGGACAAAGGTCTGCTTGATGGAGGGAGAAGAGATGTGAGTCAATGCAAAATATATATATATATGCTCGTTTTCACATTAAAAAGCATTTGCATTTCCTAAGCATAAATCTAGACAGTGAAAGGAAGCAACCTGGAGGGCAGTGGAAGCTAGTCCAAGTTTAAACATTTGCCCCCAAATAATCCATGGAGTGGAAAATCTACTCACAGGTAATTGAGTGTTGACTCGTTTCTGCTTTGCTCATGAGACCTTTTGTGACCTACTTGAAAGAGGCAGAATTGCCAGTTTCAGTTTCCTTTTCCCTTTTTCAGACCACTTTTCAAAGAAGATGCTAGGAGTGGGCATCGTCAGAAGGAGGAGTGTAGGGAAGCAGAGAGTTCTAACAGCCGGACTTCCTAGAGCTAAGAAGGGGTTTGAGGAGCTGCTGGCTCCTGACTGGCAGTTCTGGATGGGATTCCGAAAGCCCTGGGCCCGCCCTGTTTCCCTGGGAAACACCATCTCTGCACATGAGCTTCCACCTTCCCCCAACCCTCAGTGGAGGCCAGGGTGGCCAGAGTCAGTGGCTGTCTTCTGTTCTTTATAGAACAAACTTTCCCAGGCTGCTCCAGACTCCAGGTGAGGGGTGAGGGGACATGGCATTAACAGTGGTGTCGAAGGCCCCTCACTCCTTGCCTGGCCCTTCTCTGAACCCTGCTTCTCCTCTCTGTTCCTCACGTGGGTGGAGTAAACTACTGGGGGCTAGAGAAGTGGTTGGAAGGAGACTCGTCGCCTGTGCCATTTATCTCTGTTCTAGAATAACCCCTTTGATAGCAGGTTCAGCTTATGTAAAATCATACACACACACACACACACACACACACACACACACACACACACACACAAAATCATACACAACATAACTAGAGATAAAGACAAACACAGCAAGGGGAGCTGCCAGGCAGAGCTGCAGCTGGGGTGGAGACATGGGGAGCCAACCCGTTCCGGTGCCCCAGAGCTTCCCTCAAGCATGCTGAGTTCAGAGGCAGGCATGGTCCAGTGGAATTCTCTTGTGAGCCTAGCGCTGGTGGATCTTCGTATATATATCCTGAACTCTCTTCAAGAAGCCCTCCCCCCAATTAATTCCCTACCCGAATGCCTGGCAGAGAGCCTACCACACAATAGGTGCTCAATCATGAGTTCACTCACTTATTCAGCAAATGTTTATTGAGTACCAGTTAGGAGCTGGGTACCATTCTTGGTGCTAGGGAGAAAGCACCTAAAAGGAAGAGTCCCCGTCCTCATGGAGGTTAAATACTTCTGGGGGAAACAGGCAGTAAACAAATGACTCCTATTCAGAAAATATTTGTTGAATATAAAGGACCCTTCTTTATGGCCTTTTTAGATGCACTTGCATCACTGTCTGATGCAAGTCAGACAGTCTTGGGGTTCACACCCTACTCCATCCACTAGCTTTGGGCAAATTATTTCTCCCTCTGAGGATTGGTTTCCTCATCTGAAAGATAGGTTGAGTAATCCAACCTCTCAGATTTTGGACAGCAGTCGACACTCAAGAAATTAAACCTGGTACCGATGGATGGTACCTTCTCTGGGCCTCAGATCTTACCCCTTAAGCACATCCCTCCTCGGCTCTCCTGCTCCTGTTCAGAGGGTTCTCTCTTTCAGTGCTGTGCTGGCTTAACACCCAGCTCTCTGAAAGAAATTTTTTTTTAAAAGCCCTGATTTCTAACATTTGCTGATTCCCGTCAACACACCCATTATGGAGATTTCAAGAAACCAGCAGGATTTAGTGAACACAGACTTGGTAAGAGATGCATCCGACTGACTCTCAGCCGAGAGGCGTGAGCGGGCCTGGGCACTCTGCCGCAGTTATAGACCTTTCTCTAGCAATTTCTACCACATTATTTTTAATGTTCTTAGGTCTGCTTTCTATTTTTTTTTTTGGTCATGCCACGAGGCTTGTGGGATCTTAGTTCCCCAACTAGGGTTTGAACCCGGGCCCTCGGCAGTGAAAGCTCCGAGTCCTAACCACTAGACTGCCAGGGAATTCCCTTAGATCTGCTTTCTATCCCGAGTGCCCTATTCAAACCAGAATCACGATAAGTGGGCATGTCTCTCCTTATTCCCACCCAGTACTCCCTCCTCCCCTCAGACTTGTTTCCTGAAAAGCCATCTGCGGTTCTAGTCTGGGGCCCTGTTCTAAGGGTCAGTGTGGCTAGACCTCTCCCCCATGGGAGTCCAGGCTCTGCTGGTCCTTTGACGCCAGGGCACCTGGAGAGTGAAAGAGAGGAAAGCTGTTCCCTCTTCCTGTCCCTGCACAGACATAGCCACCCCTCTAGGCTATTTTAAGCTGTCTGTTTACTCGGAGGGGCCCAGGAGACAGATCTCCACAGCTGTTCCTTGTGGCTGGGAAACACAAAGGGCTCCACCTCCCTCCTGAACTGCTCTCAGAGCGCCCAGAAAGCTGCCCGACTGTGCCTCTTCTTCTGAGCCTTGGGTCAGGGAAGCGTCTGAGCCTCACCATCTCGAGGATGGAGAGAGGTGGAGCTCTGTTTGGGAGACCAGTGGAAAGGATGCCAGGGTGGAGTCAGAAAACTTGCCACTTACTGGGTCTGTGGTCTTGGAGCAGTGACTGGATCTCCCCTACTCTCAGCTTCCCCATCTGTAGAGTGGCAATGATATAGCTCCTCTCCTGGCCTTGTGCCGAGGCTTGAATGCGCTCAGGCCTATGAAAGTGTGCCGGGATTATAAAGCCCCAGACACGTGCAAGTGACATCAGAAGATTTAAGCTTTCAAAGAGAACCACCCTGAGACCTCAAAGCATGTTCAACTCAATAAACATACTCTAATTCTGTTCTGAACCAACCCTGCCCCTGTGCCGGGGAGATCACAAGATCACAACACTGTGCAGACTGGGTGTGCATGTGCCCGTGTGTGTGTGTATGTGACCAAGGCCAGCAAGGACCAGCATGTTCAGGTGTTAGAAAAAGGATCTCCTTCTACAGAGAGCCACTGGAATCAAGGATTCTCCTGTTCTGGTGGCCCTAGACTCTCCCTGTGAATGTATTAATCTGTGCCCCATTGCTCCTTTAATCCTGGGTTGAAAGTGACATTACTTGGTTGGCCATGGGTGAGTGCAAGTTCGGGGACTCTTTCCTGAAGCCTTGCCTCAGGAACTAGGATGCATTTCCCTCAGGTTCTCTTAGAAATCAGAAAATATCTGAGTTGGAAGGGACCTTGGGAATCAACTAGCATAACTTCCTCATGTTACAGATGAAAAAACTGCAGCCAGGACTGGAAAAGCACTTGCCCAGCTTCAAACAGCAAGTCCAAATTGCCTCCCAGGGCCCCTTCTGCCCCTTGAAGGCATCAGGCCTCCATTCTTCCTGAAGTTTCTCTTCCCATGGCCCTTCGTCTGCCTGTGGGCATTGTTGGAGATAAGGAATTCTAGTGGCCCCACGTATTCCCTTCTTATCCTTTGATTAGGAACTTAGCAGAATCTTCTGCCAAAGGGACAGAGAGGGAAGAGAAGGAAGACAGCTTGGTTTCATTCCTGGAAGTGGCATAATCTGGACGAGACAGGGGGACCCTGTGTGCAGCCCCCTCTTTGGAGCCTCAACACTCTTTGCTCTAGATCCTGCTTCCTCCAGGCTGTGGCTGAGGGTGTTGGAACCCCTCCTCTGCCCAGAAGCTCTGGGCCTGGCCTGTAACTTCTCTGTTTCCCTAGGTGGGGGGGGGGGCAGATGTAGGCAGCCCCCGGGGAGACTCAGAAATGATTCAGCAAGCAAAAAAAAACAACGCTTGTCACTCTAGCTTGGGAAAGGATGGATCTATCTTTCCTGTCTTAGGATCTTCTACTCCAGGGAGAAGCTCTAAAGAAAGAGTGAGAGACATACAGGTAGAGGAAAGGCCCACTCAGAAGCAGAGAGAGACGTTGAGGGAGGAGCTACTTTGGGACCATATTGAAATGTACCGGTGTCATCCCATGTTTTTACCAAATTCCCTGGGACTAAACAACCTCTACCCAGAGAGGCAAGTGATGCCTCAGGGGTGGTTTCCTCCTCTGGGCCCTGGCCTCCATGGAGTTCCCCCTACCTCCCCTGACTGGAGGTGTCTGAGAAGCCAAGAGAGATTTGCTGCTGCGTCCCCTGCAGCCCCTGCTGTGCACACCTGTGCACTCTCACGGCTGCAGCATGGTGACCCCAATCCCTACTGTTACCATCTAAGTCCCCCCAGCCTGTCCCCAGCCGGTGCTCTTCTAGGGAGGGGGGGCCCAATCCACACCCAGCTCTCACCCTGTGACGATCTCAAAGGGCGGCAGCTCCACCAGTTCCTTCAGATTCTTGGGGTCCTCCGGGTTCTCCAGATCCTCACCATCCTGCGAGGTAGGTGCCGCGGCCTGAGCGGTCTCTTCTTTCTGGGCCATGGAGGGCCTGAGGCTTGGGAGTCGCTGAGAGAGAGGAGAGGCGGCGGGTCTGGGCCAAGGCCTGGCGGCAGAGTCCCAAGCAGCTGTCAGCAGCTAAATCTGCCTGGGGGTGACAGGAAAAGGATCTGGCAGTCCAGCAGTGTGCTCACCCACTGGCCCACAGGCTTTATAACCAGAGGCCCCTCCCCCAGGCTCTCTCGCTCTGTCTTTTTTTAATTGAGTGACAGCGGGTGCCAGGATGGGGGGAATGGAAAAATCTGGCCGTCGGTATCCCCTATTTATCAGCAGCAGACAGGAAGCTGGCAGGTGGGGATGGCTTGGCCTGCTCTCCCTCCCCACACCAGGTCACACATGTATTCATATTCTCTTTCTTCTCCCCCTCCCTCACCATGTATCCCTCACCTTTCTTTCCCACCCAGCTCGCCTGGGGAGATCGTGGAAGGGACCTAGGGTGGGTGAGTTTTCGGAGGGAAGCTCTCTCAGAGGTTTAAGCAGGACAAGGCTTGTGTTGAACGGGGCGTTTGCAAAGAGACCCAGGCCAGCTTGGTTGGGGAGACTTGGGTTCAGGGAAAGAGGGTCCTGAGACAGGGGGCGATGAGTAATGCAAATTGGGAAAGAAACTGTGAGTTGTTACTCAAAGGGAGTGGATGCTGATTTGCCTGTTATGATGCATAAGCAATGTCACGTCGACTGGGAGCCTCCAGAAGTAACACTATTGCCATTTACTAAGCTTAGTTTTGGAAATAGGCCAGGCAGTGAGTTTAGTGTTTTATATGTGAAATTGGACTTAATGCTCTCAATAGTCCTGGGAGGCAATGTGGATTATCCCATGTTACACATGAGGAAACTAAGATGCACAGAAGTGTTAAGGGCGTTTTTTACGGTCATAAGCCCCAAAATGGCAGGGCCAGGATTACAACCAGGCCTTTTCACTCCTGAGGCCAAATGTCCAACTGCCATGTATGTTCCCTCTCAGTTGGTCCTTTATTCATTTAACAAATATTTATTGAGCATCTACTATATGCCAGGGGCTGTTTCAGGTACTGGGGTATGGCAAAGAACAAAACAAATGAAAATCCTTGCCCTCACGGAGCTCGAGGATGTTGAATACTATACAGGATAAGTAATATATATGGTCTATTTGGTGGTGCTAAGGAGAAAAGGCAGGGAAGGGGGACAGAGTGACATGTTTTTATAGGGTGGCCAGAGAAGAACTTTGAAAAGGAAATAATTGAGAAAAGAGCTGAAGAAGGTGAAGCAAATAGTCATAGGGTTATCTAAGGGGAAAGTGTTCCAAGGAGGGGAAAAGCAGGTGCAAAGGTCCTGAGGTGGGAGCTTTCCTGGTGTGTTTGAGGAACAAGTAAGGACATACACATGGCTGGAGAGTCCTAGGAGATGAGGTCAGAGAGATAAACAAAGGCTAAGTAGGCTGGGGCCTTAGGGACTGTTATAAGGACCTTGGCTTTTTCTCTGAGTGAGATAGGAAGCCATTATCTTTGAAAAGATGGGACACATGGTCTGACATATTTTTGTAGGATCACCCAGGATGCTTTGTTGAGAACAGAGCAAAGGTGAGAAAGAGCAGAAGCAAAAGGACTGGTTTTAAGACTGTCGAAACTAATGAGAGATGACTGGGGCCCCTGGAATAATCCCTGAGCTGGAACAGCATCGGGAGGGGCTGGATGATTTTTGCAGTTGACACGGTGGGTGCTTAGCCGGAGCCATGGGTTTTCGTGTCTGGGGCAGTGCAGACATTCTAGGACATTCTCAGGGCAACAGAAGTGTGGGTCAGAGTCACCTAGATGTTGAAAATGAGTAACCTAAGAACGCTGGGGACCTGATCTGAACACAGCTCCCAGTGCAGGTGGGTGGTGGGAATGAGAAGGTAGGGGACCCCTTCCATGGTCGGGGTAGAGAATAGGAGTTAGGATGATTTGGAGGATTTGGGGCTCTCCCTTCCGGAGAGTTCTGAGCAGCATTGCACCCTATGAGTAAGATGTCCAAGCATTTTGGTTTGCCCAGGATAATCATAGTTTATATCTGTTGTCCAGGCATAATTGCTACTGCCTTCCCTTTCACTCCCAAAGTGCCCCAGTATAGACGAAGTCTATGGTCACCCTACCTATTAGGCTTATTACTTAAAGCATTCTTATCCAGAAGTTATTTTTTTTTATTCAGTCATTTTTCCAGGGATGTAAAGCACAGGGTAGCAGTAGTAGTGCCTGTGTCCACAAAGAAAGGCAGTGATAACTGATAAATAGCAAACACACATTATTATTATTATCATCACACAAACATACAACATTTAAATGCAAAGAGTTTACTTCGTTCTTTTATTTTATCAACATTTATCTGGGGCTCCTACATGCCAGGCACTACTGTAGTAAACACCAAGAATCCAGAGAGGAATAAGGTGCTGCCTCACCAGGAGCAGCTCCCAGTTTTTGTAGCATTTGGGGTCATTCAGGCACTCAGGCTCTCATTATTGCCTTCGGTCCTCATGCCAGTCTCACGCGGGTGTGTATTATTGTCTTCATTTCGCAGGTCAGGGCCCTGCAGCTCAGAAAGGTGATTTGTATAAGATCACACAAAGATTTAAGTCCAGGTCTTCTGAGCCTACATTCTTATTTCCAGGGCTGCACCCAGCTAGTTCTGATGAATACATCTTTAAAGCATTCCGGTCGCAGCTACAGTGATGTGCTTGGATCGACTAAGGAAGAGTAAAATGTCTTGCAGGGAGGAAAGTGGGGAGAAGGGATCCTTTCAGCTCACTGTTCGCTTGTGGGGAAGACTTCCTCCCTGAGGATAGGTTCTTATACTTTGGCTGTAGTGTATACCCTGGATTGGGAGTAAAAAAAAAAAAAAAAAAAAATCCGTGTTCATATCCACATCTCAATCCTTGATTCACTGTGTGATCTTGGCCAAATCACTTAGCATCTCTGGGTGGGCCTCAGTGTTCCCACCTTCCCACCTGCGATGCAGGCTCAGTTATTGCTCTCTATTCCAGGATGGTAAAGGGATGAAAATGAGGAAGCAGGGCTGGCTCTCGAAGACCTGCAGGGTGGAGATGAACAGTGTGACAGTGTGGAAATTTTCTGACTCTGAGTGATGTTGGGAGATGGTCCCCAAGCTGGTCCTCTCTGAAGATGTGACCCCCTCACTCCTACCACATCCATACACTTTTACCTTTGACATTTGGGAGAGTGCCCTGGACCCTGCCTGGACTGATGACTGACAGTTTCCTTTTCCACTGCTCCTTTCCAACCCTCCTTCCCTGGAGGCCCTCTGACTCCCTCTGGCTATTTATGGCACCTCTTGGGGGCACAAATTCCTGCCTGGTCCGTGGCTCTCCTTTCCAAGTCAGTCCAGTTTCCCCTGCTGGCCCCAGAGCGCAGTAGCTAATCTGGGGGATCAGGTGCCAGGAGCCGGACTCCAGCTCCTGCAGCTGCCACTATACCCTTTTTAGTGCAGGCATTCCCCAGCCCCCCGTGTTAACACTGTTGGGTACGTTTCTATCAATACACCCCTTTTGCAGAAGAGGAAACTGGGAAATAAGGTATCTATTTATTTCAGTGGGGTCAGTGGAGTGCTGGGATTTGAACCCAAGTCTGTCAGCCTCCAAGTTCCATGCTTTTCCCACTGGGTTATGCTGCCTGGAATTCAGTAACATGAGAGCTGACACGGGCCCAACCCTCCCTGGGGCTTGACGTGGCTCTAAGCAGGTCACGTAAATGAACTCATTTACTCCTCATAAGGATGTCGGGGTAGGTACTATTATTATCCTCATTTTATTGGTGAGGAAATTGAGATCAGAGAGGTTAAGTGACTTGCCCCCAAAGTCACACAGCTAGTGAGAGCAGAGCTTTGAGTCTTAACTCCTTCACCATTTAGTCCCGACAGCTACCAGGACCCCTGAGGCCAGGCTCTGAGGGACGAGGGGCAAGAAGGGGACTAGGGGGAGAAAGAGTTCTTGCAGGGAGATTGGGCTCTGGAAGCAATTAGTATATGAGGTGTGTGTGTGTGTGTGAAGGAGGTATAGGTATAGAGACACCAGACAGCGGGTGAGTGGGGATGGAAACCCAAAAGGGAATTCTCCCAATCTGTCTCTGTAGGCCCCAGCCCCTCTCTGTGTCTGGGAGGAGCTGGGTTAGGCCCAGGGTAAGCTGTGGCCTGCCTCTCCCTGGCCCATTTCCCACGGTCATTTCAGAAAATATTCCAAGGTTCTAGGAGGTGGCTGAGAGGAGGAGACAGGGTCAGGCACGGCTACTCCTTGGGTCTTGGTGGGCTGCCGAGCTGCCCTCACTGGGAAGGGAGTAGAGAGGCCGGGGTGGGGTGGTGGGCTGGAGGAAAATAGCAGCCTCACCAGGGGAGGGTTTACATTCTCACTCTGCGAAAGAAGATACCTTGGGAGCCCGTTGACAGAGTGGGTGCTTTATGTGCAGGGACAGCTGGGACCCCCAACAGTGCGTTGCCCCAGAGACCCAGCCCTGGTGTGCCCGCCCCTCAGTCACTACCAAGACGAGGTACACAAACAATGGGCCACTGGCACCAGGCACCGCCCTGGCGGGCAGGAGCCTGCCCCCGCTAGCAACCACTCTGTTGACATAAACACAGGGGTGTCCAAGAGCCTTGGCAGGGTGTGGGATGGGGGCCAAGGGTCTCCAGAGTCTGAGGCCAGGAAGGGAGGAGCCTCTAGAGTCACAGGGCAGGCGGGAGTTTCCAATCTCCTCCTGTGCAGGACATCACGTTTGGCTGGCCATGCAGGACACACCGCCCTGGGGAAAATGGTGACACCTGGGACTTTATTCCTGGTCACCGCGGTCTTCCATTCCAGTGGCCAATCCTGGCACCGCCCAGCTCCCGGCACCGCCCAGCTCCCGTGGCTGGTGCTTTGAGTCTTTGAGGAGAGCGAGCTGATAAGAATCATGCCCATTAAGGTGAGTAATAGTGTTCCCCTTTGAAAGGGTGTTTGCAGGGCCGAAGAACCTACTGGGAGAAAGCAATAAACTTAACAGTCAGCTTTTGAGAGGAAACTTTCAGCCCTTAGAAATGTGTTGGAGTAGGTGAAGGTGGAGGGGGGAGGGGCTTTTTCGGGTGCTCCTCTGAGCAGGTCATTTCTGGGCAGGCTGGGGGACCTCACAGATATAGACACTAGAGGGACAAACGGGGTTGATTAGATACCACTGAGGCTCCTGGCGTGACAAAGAGGGCTTCTCCTAACTCCCACGCCAGAAGAGGGGACCTCTGTTATGAAGGGTCCTTGAAATCTAGGTAGGGGGAAGGGGCCTCGGTGGACTCTGCTTGAGGATGGAAGTGACAGGGGTGGTCCAGATCTGAGTGGATCCCCCCAAAGTCAGGCTTTGTTTGGATGGGTAACTAGTTCGTCACTGATGAGGATCAGCAATAAATCTTTAAAACAAAAGGGTCTTGTGCTTGTTTTCTGGAACAACAGGAAAAGGGATCTCTGGGAAGACTCTGATACTGGGCTTGGAGTGCAGGGAAACCCCAGGAGATAGAATGGATGGTGGCCACCACAAGGGAAGCAAGACTTTGGAGCCCTGGCCCGGGCCTGACAGTACTCAGGGGCCTTACGCCTCCACTAGGGCATCACCTCTACCTGCCCGTAGGTAGGAGGGACCACAGATGCACAGAGAAAACACTTGCTGCACTCTGCCCGCCTCCCAGCCCAGCTGCCCAACGTTTATCCACTGGACATACACCTACCGTTCTGCCCACCTCACCTGCCCCTATGTATCCCCATTCTGCAGACATTGGCAAAAGGAAGAAGAATGAAGGGATCAGGGGAGAAAAGAGGGAACTAGGATACAGTAGAATGAGACATCACACTGCCTCCTGGGGTTGCTATTTCACTTGGAGCTGCTCCCCACCTCTCCAGACACTGGTGAAGGCCTTGTCTCTCCCCTACCCACCGAGTGAATCATATTCAGACACCAGGTGCCCACTCAGAGGCAAATGGAAAAACACTGCCCAAGGACACAGAAGCACACACACGTGACTTGGATGGTGGAATCCCGGGACACATCTGGCAAAGAGAGAAGGCAGCTCCGATTCGATTTGGGCACAACTCTAGGTAACAGGAGAGGAAGGGCTGAGGGCAGTGTGTGCTCCAAACCGGGCTCAGAACTGGGAGGCGGGGTAGAGGAAGGGCAAGAGGACAGGCAGGTGCGGGGGCTGGAGGATTAGAGGCTCGCACTCAGGAACCAAGGAGCTGGTGCTGAGGGGGATTTTAAGGATGACTTTGGGGTCAGAGGATAAGAGTTTGGGGTTGGAGATCCTGCCCTTTCCAGCTGTTTCTGCACAAAGCCAGGAAGCTGTGCCAGGCAGTCATGCTATTCCAGGGCTTGGGACACTGCCCAAATCAAGCTTCCTTCTAGGGCCAATATCCAAAACTAGAGGCATCTGGACCCCAGGACTTGTGGTATCAGCTTGCCCTGCAGAGGTCATAGTCACATGACAGGCATGGTGCATCCTCTCGGAGGGCCAGTTTAATTTCTAGAATTAGTTGGCAACGTGAATAAAATGTGGTAGCAAGTATCTGTAATGCCTACATGAGATGGTGATGGTAATGACAATGACAAATACTTCTGGGGTGTAGACTTGTTTAAGTGGAACTAGGATAAGAATCCATGCAGTGTGGCTCCTGAGCCTGTCCTCGATCAGTATTTATACATTTATAAATTTAAAACAGTTACCTGGATCAATGGAGTTATCAATTTAACTAAAAGCTTTAAAAAATCTGATTGAGGGGAAGTCAAAATCCATGTGACTGTGTAAGATAAAGAGCCCATCATTTTGTGTGTGTAACACTGGTCAGGCTGGCCCACAGACCTGTGGGGAAGGTCACTCACTCTCCCGGCCCTTAGGAAGTCTGGGAAGTACTTCCGCGGTCTCAGAGCAGGGTGGGTCCCCATGGCAGTGTGAATCAGAACCATGGGTGCTCATTAAACAGGTGGCCTCCCGGGGTCCCCTCCTAGGACAGCTAACATTTATTGAGCACCTCCTCTGTGCCAGACACATTTACTCTTACCCCAAATTCTCTGAGGTCCCCATTTTACAGACGAGGAAAATGAAGCACAGTGAAGTAAGTTGTACCTGGTTACCAGTTAATGACAGGGTCAATATCCAAGCCCAAGTTGGTCTGTCTCCAAGGCTGGAACTGCAAACCACCGTACCTTATGGCCCGCATTCCTCAAGTTGATCTGATTCCGTGAGTCTTGAGCCAGGCTGGAGTCCAGGCCGTCAACAAGGGCCCCAGGAGGTCACTGGGCCGCACTTTGAGAAGCAACGCCCCACGGCAGCTGTTCTCAATCTGCCCGCACATTAGAACCACCTGAGAAGTTTCAACAACTATTAATGCCTTTCCCTCCCCCAAGAGAGAGGCTTTTTCAATTGGTCCAGAGTGGGGTGTAGGTGTTGGTGGGGTGCTGGTCGGCATTGTCTTTTAATGGGATCACGTGTTCATTTATTCAATCAACCAATCAACAAAGATGTATGAACACCTCCTCTGTGCTCTGTGCTGCTCTGGGGCTGGGGACACAGAGGTGGGTGGGACCCTGTGCGTGCCCTCCAGGAATGCCGGTGATCGATGTGCCCAGCTGGGCAGACCACGCCCTTAGTGGAGGCGGGGAGGATGCAGATTCCTTCTCGCTTGTCCTCACTTGGTGAGCTCCAGGAACAGCCAGTCTCCTTCTCAAATGATGGTGTCCTCTGGCTATTCCCCCTGTGTGGTCCTTGGTTCCAGACCCAGAACACAGCTCACAGAACCAAAGGTTGTCAAAGCAAAAAAGGCCCTGGGCTTCCCTGGTGGCGCAGTGGTTGAGAATCTGCCTGCCAATGCAGGGGACACGGGTTCGAGCCCTGGTCTGGGAAGATCCCACATGCCACGGAGCAACTGGGCCCGTGAGCCACAATTACTGAGCCTGCGCGTCTGGAGCCTGTGCTCCGCAACAAGAGAGGCCGCGATGGTGAGAGGCCCGCGCACCGCGATGAAGAGTGGTCCCCACTTGCCACAACTAGAGAAAGCCCTCGCACAGAAACGAAGACCCAACACAGTCATAAATAAATTAAAAAAAAAAAAAAAAAAAAAAAGAACGGGAATTTCTAAAAAAAAGGGCCCTGAAAGACCATCCGTGCCTGGAGCTCTCAAATTTCAGCGAGCAGCTGACTGAAGTGCTGGGAGCTTGTTAAATCTAAAGATGCCTGGAGCCCACCCCAAAAGTTCTGATTCCTAGGTCTTGGGTGGGGTCCGAGGAATACACATTTTTAATAAGCTCCCAGATGGCTCTGGGACACCCTCAGCAGTGTTTCTCAGGTGGGCTGCACATGAGGGGGTCCTGGCAGTTTTAAAAACACTGATGCCCAAGCCCCTCCCTAGAGAGTCTGGTTGGTATTTTTCAAAGCTCCTTCCACAAGGTGCCGGGGCCTTCCAGCTGGCCTTGTTTAAGATTTGGGGAGCCAGCCCCGGGGCAGTCACTTCTTGCCACCATCAGGGCTTTGAGACAAGAGGAGAGGAAAACAAGAGGAGGGAAGAGAGGAAAATAAAAAAGCCAATAAGAAAGTTTAGAAAGAGAAGTAAGAGAGAAGGCTGGACAAGGAGCTCCTTCTGAATTCACTAGCCAGCACCGAGGCTTACATCTCTCCTTTTTCAACAGTTTTTCTTATTACAGTAATAATTAATTGATGTAAAAAACTAACAGTATAAGAGTATATGAAAACAAAAATAAAAAAGATCTATAATCTTATCAGAGATAATGACAGAAAGTCTTCATATGACAAATATAATGTATAATATATCATAGAACCATAATATATACTATGATACTGTTATTAGTGAAATTAATATAGTATAGTAATTAAAATAAATTAATTAAATAAAATTAATATAATGTAGACTAGATAATATTTTATATGTGATACATAATATATATTTATATTTATATATGATACATAATACAAAATATATAATCAATATAATATATAGCTTGACAAGTGGAATTGGTATACTTTTTTACTTTATCTACTTTTTGGTTTTGATCTTCTGTAACTTTTCAAAAACACTTTACTTTTCAGGTAATTAAAAATTTAAGTCCTGGGAATTCCCTGGCGGTCCAGTGGTTAGGACTTGCCGCTTTCTGTGCCAGGGGGCTAGGGTTCGATCCCTGGTTGGGGAACTAAGATCCCACAAGTCTTGCAGTGTGACCCAAAAAAAATCTGTTAAAAAAAATCCAAGTCCTAAATTTTGGGGTCAGGTTTGTGAGGGCATGTGAACAGAAATGGTGTGCCCACTCTTCCCACACGTGCACTCACACCTTCATTCACGTGTGCACATGCACACAGATGTACAGACACGTCTATTCCCACCCTGCAGCCCTGGACTTCATACACTCAAGTATACATTTCACATCATACCCTCAAAGATAGTTAGGATTTTATTTAGTGATACTACTAAATTAATTCTTATTAATACAGAATTTATTATTTTATATTAAGTGTGAAATAAGTTTCCTTCCTTTCCCATGTCTCTGAATCCTAATGGAAAGTGGCACCAGGGGACCTAGGACAGTGGCCACATTGGAGCGAGTCACCTTCAGGGACTCATCAAGCCCTGCCCCCCCCCACTGTCCCCACCCTAGCTCCACAGCCCTGCCTGAGGTCTCCTCTATCCCCACCCTGGCCCTCCCTCCTCTCCCCTGCCCCCTGCCTCAGTCACTCTTCTCCCACGTGGGCTGGGGCTGGTGCTCTGGACAAAGGCTGTCCCTCCACAGGCGATAGGTGATGGAAGAAACCACGGTGAGCCAGGCCAGGTAGGGCAGCAGGAGCAGGGCAGCCAGCTTGTTGATGGGGTGCCAGATCAGCGCCGTGCTCACCACCAGCCCGAAGAGCAGCAGCAGGTGCAGCAGGGCCTGGGCAGGGGCAGGGCGGTCAGGCAGGCTGCCCTGGGAACCGGCCCTCGACCTTTCTGCAGCACCCTGGACCTAGCGAGCCAAGTTCCCAGTGCTCTGTGCATGCCACGGAAGCTCAGAGAAGTCTGCCCAACCGTTACCTGCCCACACCTGATTGACCTGCTGTGCGATCAGCTTCTGGGGCCTGGTGGCCTCATCTTCCCCTACCCTATTCCATTGCTGAGCACTGGCGCCTTACCAGACCGGGGGGGTGGGCTGTGAACAAGAGAACCAGGACAGTCCAGCTGATGGCGAGCTGCACAGCATAGAGGCCGAGGGGCAGGGCCAGGGGCCACCCAAAGCCCCCTCCCAGGTCCTTCCACACCAGGTAGGAGGCATATCTGTGGAGAGATGGTGGCAGCAACGCTCGGAGGAGGGTGTCCTATGGTAAAAGGAGAAAGCCCTCTGGCTTAGGGCCTTTCGGTTACCAAGAGGGAATCCTTGTGGGCTGAAATCGGGGTAAGTGGGTCTAGGCATCATTTGAGGGCCGGGGGCAGGGGGGAGGTGGGGGAAGGGATGGGGATACTGGGAGAGGGGAGAGGAAGAGGGAGGGGTTGGAATCCGAGGCAGGCACAGAGGGGACACCCCAGAAGAGGCAAGATGAGGTACCATCCCTTTAGAGGTCAGTGTACGGCAGCAATTCAGGGATAGGAGACTTGTTCCCACCCCAGGGCATGAGAAACAGACACTCACCCCGTGATAGAGTAGATGGCTGTCCACACCAGCAGCACGACTCTGTGGGATGGGCACCACGGCAGCCTTCTCAGGCTGTCACACCAACCAGACATCCAGTGATGGGTGAGCAACCAGACCAGGGTGGGCCCCAGGAGGGGCAGGGCCACAAAGGCGGCCCCTTGAGGCCACATTCTCCTTGAGGAGGTACAGTCTGGGGAGGGAGAGAACACACTGACGGTAGCCTTCTCCTAGTCCTTTCCCCGTGTCTGCCCGTCTGTCTCCTCCTACCTGACACTCTTCCCTGGCCTGGGCCCCTCATAGGCCTGGCCTGGGCCTCCTCCCCATGATTGACAGGATTAGAAGGAAAAAAAAAAAATGTGGTTATTCTCAGTGTCTGGAGTGACTGCCTACTCCATCCTTTCCTGTCAAGTGTCCGTGAACATGTCCTGGAGGTGCTGGAGACAGGGCTGACCAGCCCGTCTGCCTGTGCATCTTTCTATCTTTCATAGAGGCCCCACTGGGTGAGCCACATCTTCCTCCTCTGAGCCCACACTGCCTTCCCCCTTTTCCACCCTCCATGGACTTCCTTTCTCCACAGTGCTTATTTGGCACTGGGAGCGTACTGTCTAGTATTGATAACTGCTTCTTAGTGAAAGACTCCTCTCCCCCAACGTGTGTCTGGCTCCTGGATCTCAGGTCCAGGTAGGCCCGTCTTTTGTGCCTCTCTCAGTGGGTGGCACTTGGCCAGGTACATAGCAAGCCCTCGATGGGGACAGTGTCTCAGACTGAACTCAACCAAGCTGACATAACCAACCTGGAAGAACCACATTTGGAAGGCAGGAGCCAGAGATCCTTGGGGGTCTTTTCTAGTCCAGAACCGGCCTGCCCAACTGCCCCGGGCTTATCTCGCTATACCAGACCAGCAAACCCCAGGGGCCCACCCTGCTCGAGCTCCCGCCCAAATGCAAACTCAGCTGAGTGACACTGTAGATTCCTTTCTCCAAAGTTCTCATCTTCCCCTCAGGAGCTGGGGGAGGTTCCCCCTCCATCTCTCTGCTTCCAGAGGGTCGGGGCCACAAACACAACCACCCAGATTTTTTTGTGGCCTGACTTCTCAAGGAAACCACTGCTTGGTCTTTGATTAAAACACTGCCATGCTCATTTGCATGTTGCTTTGCATGTCCTTTGCATGTAGGATGATGCACAGACCCTCCTCCAACCAAGGCCCCCACCCAATACCATGCTTCTCATTCGCCCATGATATTTCAGCCTCCTCCCCATGACTGACAGGATTAGAAGGAAAAAAAATGTGGTTATTCTCAGTGTCTGGAGTGACTGCCTACTCCACCCTTTCCTGTCAAGGGTCCATGAACATGTCCTGGAGGTTCTGGAGACAGGGAGAACCACCCTGTCTGCCTGTGCATCTTTCTATTTATCTTTCTCTGCTTCTCACCGTCCATTTTTTCACCTTCTGCCTTCCTGTGTCTCTATGTCTGTGTTTTCTACCTTTCTATCCAGTGTTGGAGGTTCCCCCTGACCCCCCTTCCCTTTTTCCTGTCCTCCCCACTCCTGGCGCCCCTTTATTTATTCCCAGGCCTGTGTTCTCCTTACCTCAGGCAGCATACCTCCCAGACTGAGTGCCGGGGATGTAAGATGTGTGGAGGGCAGAGGAGGGTGGGGGATGGGGAGAAGGGTGGAGTGGGGCTCCTAGCTGGCCTGCCCTTCTCCAGTGACAAGGGTGGTGACACTGGCTGGGGAGTCCAGGCTGCTGCCTGCATGGCCCGGAAGCGTTCCTCTCAGCAGGGGATGCCCTGGTCTGCTAGACCTGGCCTCTGGAGGACTCCCCTTGATGGAACTGTTGAGGCTTTGGTGCTGTGGGACCCGGACCTCTTGCGACAGCTGAGCCCCAGGCTGTCAGACTACTCATGCCTGTAGTCACTGCATCCCATGAACCAGCTTTGTGTCCACGGCGGTGGTGGGGACCCTCAGATTTCCCCGGAACTGGGGCTGTAACTGGGGCTGTCCCCAGTGAGGCAAGCACCAGCTTCGGAAATGATCTCATGAGACATGGACACAGCCCCTGGTTATTGCCTGCTAGTTGGCTTGGAGTTGAGCTTGACGGTTGTTTCACAAACCCCTAGAACCTCATGACTCAGAGGAAAAGGCAGCCAGCCTCCTGTGTGACTCAGACAGACCTTTGTCCAGCAAAGTCCCACACGTCCGCTCTTCATTCCTATCAAAGTTCTGAGCACCTTTTCCTTGCTTGTCCTTTAGACATGAGGTCCTCTCCCCAGGCTGGCTGCTCTCGACCATTCCTTTGCCCCATCTCTCCACTTTGGGGACCTGGGCACCCCTGGGAGGTGTTTATCCCCTTCTCCCAGGGAAGGCAGCCCAGGGGAGGGGGTGGCAGTCCGGGACAAGAGGCTAGAGAATCGTTAACTAAGACGAAAGCAGAAGCAGTTACTTATTTTCCATGGGAGATGATCACTTCAGGGCTGGGGGAGTGACCTCCGCTGCAGGAGGCCAGACCACAGTGACAAGTTACCACTTACTGAGTAACCATTTCGTGGTGTGCACTTTATATTTATTAGCTCAGTAATGACCATCGTTATCCCTCGCAAAGTAAATATTATTATGTGCATTTGACAGGCAAGGGAAGTGAGGCTCAGAGGGGTTGAGCAACTAGCCTACGATTACACAGCCAGCAGGTGGGTCACTGGGTTCAGTGTTGGCAGTCTGGATCCAAAATGCCTCCCCTTTTCTCTCAGCTGGCCCATTCATTCATTCAAGTCTTTATTGAACACCTACTTTGGATCCGGCTGTACTGAGAGCTGAGGATACAGAGCAAATGGCTGGAAAAACATCCCTCTGCACAGGGAGCTTTCATTCCAGTGGCAGAGTGTCAAAGGAAGGACCAGGCTGGCAAACGGCCTGAAGTTCAACTCTCCCCCAAGTGGCAGCATCCCTGTGGGCAGTGGAAAGAGCACTGGGTAGGGAGCAGATACGGCTGTGCCCCAATGCTGCCAGCAGCTCTGGGTCAGTAACTCGGTGCCTCCACCATCATATCTGTGCAGGAAGGGTGTAGAACTAGGTATTGTCTAAGCACCCGGACAGGCCGCAATGGCATCACCTGGGGGCTTCTAAGATGTAGAACCTTAGGCCCCACCCCAGACCAACGGGATCAGAACCTGCATTCTAACAAGGTCGCTCAGGCGGTTCGTGTGCATTATAGTTTGAGAAGCCCTGGTTAGGGTTCCTCTTACCTTGTGCCGTTTTAATAGTCTCTGGCGGGGGACAGCCACTGACCAGCAGAGGGCACTCTAGAGAGGTCTCACCTGTACCCAGGTTGTCTCCCTCTGTCCCCTCCCTTCCAGACCTAGACTACTAGTCCTAGACCTAGTACTAGACCCAGTCCTCTGACTCCTGCGATCGTCCCTCACCTTGGCTGGACTTTGCCAATAGACAGGGATAGACTCCCCACCCCTCCTTAGGGCAGCTGAGAGGCAGGACTTTGCCGGGAAGCGGGAAGTGCCAGGCCACTGCTGCCTGGATTCCCCGCCCACCTCCACTTGTCCGCTGGCTTGGCGACGGGGTCTGGCTGACCTCTCTCTCAGAGAAGGAACTACTGTTCCTGGAAAAGCCGGCAGCCTCTGGGAGCACCTACACGGTAATGTGAACACCCCCTGGGGCAGCTGGGGGTGGGGTGAGCGTTGCGATGGGGCCACCTGGGGCTCAGGGGAGGAGCCAGGCCAGCTCAGCTGGGCCTGGCGGAGTGTGGAGACCCTGTGCTGGAGGAGGAGAGGGGGAAGGGGCTTGGGAGAGGGCCACTGCCCAGTGGGTGTGAGGACCAAGGGGAGGCACTATGGAAATATAAACTATGCTGATGAATGCTGCCCATGACTTAGATTTGGACTCATCCATCCTGGTACCTTTTATGTACTTCAGTAATTGGAGATCTTTCAAGGAGTAGACACAATAAGAACCAGTGACGTGGGAGAAGGGTTGAGAGTTTCCTTAAAGGATACGAGCAGAGCTTTGCAGCAGGAGCCTGGATCCTTGTGCTGGAGGAGGCAACTCCCTAGGGTTAGCTGATGGCAGCATCCTAAAGGACCCTCATCTTGGGGAAGTGCTACCCAGCATGATCAAGGGTCTGGGGCAAGACAAACCAGAGGCCTGGGTAATAAAGGGTCAGCCATGGGGTTGGGAGGCTTCCGTCTGCATTTACCTGGTTGCTGTGCTAATAGATTTGGGACCCTTCCCCTTCCTGGGGCAAAGGGGAGAATGGAGTGAGGGCCAACGCAGCCTGGAGAGCTGTCAGCCTGGGAGAAGCGGGGCTGAGCTGGGGGAGGAGTTAACCTGCTTCCGGCCAGGTAATGAATGGGCCCCTGTGAGAGGCCTTCCAGGTTGGAAGGTTGGGCAAGGGGACTCTTCTGCGCCACCCAGTGGGGTGGAGGGGATTTGGACTCTGGTCTTTGGAAGCCCTGGAGAGGTTGTTGCTATAGAAATAGGGAAAGCCCCTCCTTTCTTTCCCAAGAAAGAAAGCTGGCCCATCCCCTGCTGCTGGTGCCTTGGTGGGCAGGGGGTTGGGGGGGCATCACTCGTTGTGGCACCAAGGATGTGCCTTTAGTTCCTTATGTTTATTTTTCCTTGTATTTATTTTTGTTTCTTTCTCTTCTAACTTCATTTCCTCTAGAAGTGGAAACGAAGAGACCCTGGGGAAAAAGAAGGGGCAGGGAGAGAAAGGGAGTGTTTCTGGAAGCTCTTGTCATCTTTGCTCATCCTTCCCTTCTGCTTTCAGTTGTAGCTTAATAATCTACCCTCTGTCCTCCCTGGGGGAGATAACTTGGTGTCCTTATCTGGGAAATGGAGATAAAAATAAAAGCTAGCTCATAAAGCTGCTGTGAGGATCAAATGAGCTAGGCCACGTAGAGCGCTTTAACACACTGGCTCAGCAAATCTCCGTGAATGTTAGCTATTATTATTACAGTTATAATTCCAACTGTCTTTACTATGGAAGGACCGAAAGGATTGGATGGGACATAAAGGGAGGTCTGCGGCTCCGACCCCCATCCCCACCAGATTCAGGCATCGCCGGCTCACTTACTTCACTTGTGTCCCCAGCCAGGGGCACGGTCTGCAGGGTTGCATGTTAAGGCCAAGGGAGCAATGCCACGCCTTCCCTTCTTGTCTACATTTTCAATGAGGACACTGGGGGAAACAGATCCCGCCCCAGTGCTCCATCCTGACAATACAGAGAAGCTGTGGCCCCTGTTGGGGATTGGCGGGGGAGATGGGAAGGGGGCTTAGGTTTCATGGGCCCTGAGAAGGAAGGAAGAAGTTGGGCAAGGAAGGGGCAGGAGGCTTGGGGCAAGGCCTCAGCTCTGGGTGGGTGGCATAAGTGAAGGGATGATTCACTAGTGCAGATCCTAGTGAATCAACCATGGGGACCCTGGCGACTTTGAAGGAGGATATGGTGTCTCACAGAACTCAGCCTCGGAGTAAATGAATCCCATGCCCTCAGAAGCTCCATGAGAGCTGAATAAGACATCATTGTTGGCAGGACTGAGCTTCCCACAGTTCCTGGTCCACAGCTGGTGCTCAGAAATTGTTCATTTGAGTGGGAAAGCCACACGTGACAGCATATGGTCAAGAGTTACTTAGTATGGTGGGAGGCAGCGGTGAGAGATTTCAGAGGGCGAGACTGTCAAGGGCTGGTGAGTGGGGGCCGGGACGGTGGATGGCAGTTACTCCTGAGCAGGAGGGGTCCAGGCAGGTAGATGAGGCAGGTGAGGAGAGCATGAAACAGAGAACAGCAGGACCAAAGGCCAGAGGCTAGAATTAATGAGCTGTGAGGAGCCTGGTCTTGCCCGAGGGTGGAGGTGTTGGAAATTAAGGGAGGAAGAGGGAAAGTAGGAGGGGGAGGCAGTGGATTCTGAAGGGCCTGGGGAAGAGCTGACATCCTCACGGGAAAGTTGCTGGAAGGCCCCAGTCTGATGCTGGGAACCAGGTGAGCCTCACCGGAGGCCCCCACCTTTGGTTTTCTTTCTCTTTTTGCTTCCACTTTTAACTTTTGTTACTCTTGTATTTTACATATCCCTGTGAACTACGCTCCAACCTTTCTGGCAGAAGGAGGGGCATAAATAAACAAACATATTTGGACAGGGTTTTATCATCTACAGAATGATTTCCACATGATCTCATGCCATCTTCACCATCACTCTGAGAGGCTTTTTTTTTTCACTTTTATTCGTTTTTAAAAAGAATTACAAAGTTAATATACAGACACGCTTGGTGGGGGGATTCAAAGAGTACAGAGAAAAGAGTTTAAGAAAATAGAAAGTCCTCTTTCACGCCTTCCAGCTCCCCAATTTTTCATCTCTTTCAGTAATGACCAATGGGAATAGTTTGGGGTGTGTCCTCCCAGACCTGCACGTCCCAGGCAGGAATCACTAGCACATGTGGCTACTGAGTCCTTGAAGTAGAGAGAAGCCCAATTGCGATGTGCTGTGAGTGTAAAATACACATGGATTTCGAAGACTTAGTATGAAAAAAAGAATGTGAAATATCCCAGTAATTTTATATTGATTACCTGTTGACATGATAATATTTTGAATATATTGGGTAACATAAAATATATTATCAAAATTAATTTCTCCTGTTTCTTTTTACTTTTTTAATGTGGTCCCTAGAAAGCTTAAAAGCACATCTGTGGCTCACGTTATATCTTTATTACAGAGCACTGCTCCAGACCTTTCTCTATCATTTATATCTATACACCCATAAATATGTATCTACAGTTGTATATAGTTTTGTTGTTTACATTAATGAGATCAGAGGATGTCTAGCTCTTTGTGACTTGCTTTTCTACTCTAAGATTTTCCTATGTGAGCCCATGTAGATCAAGGGAGCTATTTTGACAGATGAGGAAACTGAGGCACATTAAACAATAGGACGAGCTCACAAACAATAGTGACCAAGGTGGCATTTGAACTCACATTCTCTAACTCCAAACCCAAGCTCTTTCTGTCTCATGAGAGAGAAATTTGATGTACTAGGTCATGGGGAGCCATGGCAGTTTCTTAAGGAAGAGAGAGAGGGAGAGAGGGAGAGAAACTAATAAAGAAATTAATTTCTTTAATTTCCGTTAAAGAAATTGATCTGACCGGGGTGCATGGGTGCGCTGGGATGAAGACAATTTGATCCCTCATTGCAGCCGCTTAGAAGTCAAGTCTTAGCCTCCACGACCTTGAAAAGGCTTACCTGACACTGACCTCTTTTCCCCCCAGGCCCTTGGCCTCGGCTGGCACAGGGGTGCAGGGGAACTGGCAGCATCAAGTGACCAGGCGGATGTGCTCCCATGAGAGTTCCTTCCAACCCGCCCAGTTCCTACTGCTGGTGGGGGTTCTAGTGGCAAGTGCTGTCCTTCTGGCCCAGTGCCTTCAATGGCGCTGTCCTCGCCGGCTGCTGGGCACCTGCTGGAAGCTGGAGAGCCAAGAGGAGCCAGCCTCCCATCCCACTCCCCTACCTGAAAGTGAGTCCTCTGCGGAGGGCCCTCCAGCCTCGCTGCAGGAGATGGCTGCCTTCTACCAGGAACTGCACACGCCCACCCAAGGCCAGACTGTCATCCGACAGCTGATGCACAAGCTGTTGGTGTTTTCGGCTCGAGAGGTGGACCACCGCGGTGGCTGCCTGATGCTCCAGGATACGGGCATTTCCCTGCTCATCCCGCCAGGTAACAGCACCCAGCTTCCTTCTCAGCGTACAGTTGTTCACATTGCACATTGGACAAGGGCACCAACTCCAAGGGAGCACCATTCAGAGACATCTTCATAATTTTGAAAGTTGCTTATATGTTTAGTATGACGTTCTTGACTCCAAAGATGGATATATTACATATTTTTTACGACAGTTTTGTGGCAGGCAGGTGGAGGTAAAGGGCCTTGTTTTAGTGAACAGTGTGTTATGATGATTCTCCCATAAAGGGAAGTAAAATGTCTGGAGGAAGAGCACCTTTTGCAAATTCACACAAGGCCCTGAGCGAGCTGGCAGCAGCCCTTGGAGAAGGGGGCGACTTGCTCAGGGTCACATCCCAAGTCAGTCACAATCACCTTGTTCTCCTTCCACACTGCCTCTCCAGTGCCCTGCTGCACGCCCGCTCCTGGGCTCCCACCCCACCTCCTCTCCCACTCTGTCCTGGCCTCCTCTGCTGCAGGGCTGTGCCTGCCTGCTGGGCCCATCTCAGCTCTCCCCCTCCCCAGGTGCTGTGTCTGTGGGCCGCCAGGAGCGGGTGGCACTGATCCTGGTGTGGGATCTGTCAGACGCCCCGTCGCTGTCCCGAGCCCAGGGGCTGGTGAGCCCCGTGGTGGCATGTGGCCCCCATGGGGCCTCCTTCCTGAAGCCCTGCACCCTCACCTTCAAGCACTGTGCCCAGCAGCCCAGCCAAGCCCGTACCTACAGCAGCAACACGACCCTGCTGGACGCCAAGGCCTGGAAGCCGCTGGGGCGGCCAGGAGACCACACCTCCCGGGATGAATGTCGCATCCACCTCTCCCACTTCAGGTAGGCACCAGCCCGTCAGCCTGTACTTCCTGCCCCCTTTCTTTGTCTGCCTGATCGTCACCTCTCTGTAGGGGTCTGCCCCTTTATCTGTCCAAGATGGCCTGCAAACCCCGTATCCCCCTGTCCTTCCCCAGTCCCTCTGTCCTGGTGCCTATGGCAGCTTATCTTGCTCCAACCCCATCCAGAACCGTGCGTCCCACCGTGGTCCCTCTGCCTGTCTAGAAGGGTCTGGCCCAACCCTGGTCCTGTGTCTAGATGGGGCCTGTCCCATCTCCACTTCTGTCTCTAAAATTGTCTGTCTCTTCCCTGTGGCCCTGGTCAGGACTGTCCCCAAGCTGTCTAGGGCACTTTGCCCCTCCAGTTCTCTGAGACTCTAGCCCATGGCACGCCTGTCCTTAGCTATGTCTCTCTAGGGTCTTAGGTCCCCCTGCCTCCCAGTCTCCTTGCCACCCACTGACCAGAGCAGGGCCATGCATGGTGGCCCTGAGCCCAGTGTCTTCCTTTCCCATGCTGGCTCTTCTCCCGACCCAGGGACAGTCACTGTGCCATGACTCACGTCCCTTCCCCCTAGCCGACCCCTTCACCCCAGTTCTTCCCTACATGCCCTGGAATGTTCTCCTCGCCTCCTTGGGAGCCCGCACAGCGGCCCCTGGTGCGGTGGGAGCCCGGTGGCAGGTGGGATGGTCTCCCAGCCTCCCTTGCCCCACTGTGCACGGTCCCTGTCACCGTCTCTCCCCGCAGCCTCTACACCTGTGTGCTGGAGGCAGCTGTGAGCAGGGAAGCCCGGAAGTGGCTGCAGCTGGCCGTGTTCTGCTCGCCGCTGGCCCCCGGGCAGTCTCACCTGCAGCTGCGCGTCTACTTCCTCAACAACACACCCTGTGCCCTGCGGTGGGCTGTAACCAATGAGCAGCCGCACGGCGGGTGCCTGCGTGGGCCCTGCCAGCTCTTCGACTTCACCGGGGCCCGAGGGGACCAGTGCCTGAAACTCAAATACATCTCCGAGGGTGAGGGGGACAGGGCCAGGCGACGGCGCATCGGGGAGCCCGCTGGAGGGAAGGGTCTGCGCCTCCCCTGTGGTGGAAACCTGGGGGCCTCGAGTTTCTTTCTGAGATTCCTGGGCAGGCAGCAGCTTCAGGGGGGCCTTCTAGCTCTTGCTGCTGCCTCTTGGAGGCCCCGGCTTTCCCACTTCCTCCCTCTGCTGAGGAAGCCCCGGTCCCTCCCTCCGTGGGAGGCCAGCCGAGCCAGGTGTGTGGCGAGAGGAGAGGCATTGCACCCGCAGGGGCAGGGACGGAGCGGGAGGCTTCTCTTGTCCCACCTGGATGGAGCCGGTGTCAGAGGGGGAGGCCCAGTCTTCTTTTCCCTCGTTCTTTTGTGGGTTGGCTGCGGGAATTGACAGTGGGGCTAAGGGTGTTTGTGGGGTGTGGACAGGGCGCGCATGCGTGGCTGCACCTGGGCTAGTGGATGGGAGGGAGGGGGTTGAAGGGGAGGGTGGAGAGGTGGGGGGAGGAGTCTGGGTGCTGGTAGAAGGAAGACCGCTCCCAGGGTCCCCACCCAGGCTCTGGGGCCTCCCATCCACTTGAGTCACCCTCCTGCCTTTGCTCCCTCCCCATCCCTCTCCTCAGCGCCCTGCACAGTGCCTGCCACAGGGTGACCTCCTTAAACCCTTGTGGAAGTCTCCCCTCTTGAGGCCCTCTGTCCCTCTGCCCCCTCCCCAGGTTGGGAGAACGTGGACGACAGCAGTTGCCAGCTGGTTCCCCATCTGCACATCTGGCATGGAAAGTGCCCCTTCCGCTCCTTCTGCTTCCGGAGAAAAGCAGGTAGCCCAGGAGCCCCGTGTCTACCTCCTGCCCTCTCCTCTCCCCTCCTGGTCACCCTGGAGCTCTACAGCTCCTCATCTGGCCATGCCTGCAGACCCTCTCTTAAAGGTTAGGGGCTGCAGCAGATCTCTGCAGAGAGAAAGATGGGAGGCTACGCAGCTGCTTCAGATTTCCAAAGCCTTACACTGGAGTCCCTTTTGCTCTCCTGCTCTCCTCTCCTGGGCCTTTTCCTCTCTCACCTGCTACGTCTCCTCTTTGTAGCCAATGAGAACGAGGACTGCTCAGCACTGACCAATGAGATCATTGTCACCATGCACACCTTCCAGGATGTGAGTTGGAGCTGAGGGGCAGAGGAAGGGCAGGGCCTGGGGGAGTCCTGGGCAAAGTGGGCGAGGGTCTGGTGCCTAGGAAGTATGGCTCTAATCACATAATCAAGCCGGTGAAGAGGGCATTCTTCCAGGGGCAGGGACTGCCTGGCCTCCAAGTTACCCTCCATCTTTGACTCTCCTGTCTATCCCTGGATGAATCTAGCAGGAGGGTAAAAGAACCAAACCCTACATGAACCCTTTCTTCCAACCTGGAGGAACTTGGGCATCAAAGAGAAGTGGTTTCGTTTCTTTCTGGAGAGATTGTCTACATCTGAGAGATGGTGCTGTGTATCTTCAGGTGGAGAGTGACCCAGGAAGGGGGTCTTGAGTAGGTGGGATGGGAGTTAGAGATCCCACTCTCCCGAGGGAAGACATGAAGAAATCAGGATTGGAGAGTCTTTGGGGAACCATGTGGCATCTTACTGGAGAGTAGGCAGATACCCCTCGGGGTATCACTTGGGGAGGAGGAACCAAGGAGAGGAGGAATGGAGGAAGGGGGCACGTATGCCCAAGTTCAGTGTCTCTATTATTAGATGACCTCCCCTGCCCTTGACCCTACCCAGGACTTCTCCTGGTGTCTTAGGATGTACCTTGTTTGGTCTTCATGTCCCAGGTCCCAAAGAGCTCTGAGCAAACTTAAGGCTGAAGGCTGTGGGGTTGGGGAAGCAGAGGGTAGAGGGTGTTGATTGGGGTGGGGCTGTGTCTCCTGGTTAAGTGTCTCCGGTGACAGGCTGAAGGAGAGACACGAGGCATGGAGATGGGTGCCCCGGCTTCTGGTTCAGAGGGATGTCTCATGATCCCTAAGTGTGTTCCCCGCCCCTCTGTTGGCTCAGGGCTTGGAGACCAAGTACATGGAAATCCTCAGATTCCAGGCATCGGAGGAGGAATCCTGGACAGCGCCACCCCCTGTGACCCAGCCACCCCCATGCAACAGGTGAGGTGGTGGTTGCTTGAGCTGCTGCCCGGGGGATGTTTGGGATTCCTGCCTTTGGGCTTGCAGGGCGAGCACGGCATTGAGGTGTCTGTGGAACCAGGCTGGGTCTCTTGATCCTCCCCTCCAAGGACACCCTTTCCCCCTGCCTCAGGCTGCCCCCAGAGCTCTTCGAGCGGCTGCAGATGTTGTTGGAGCCAAACAGCATCACTGGCAATGACTGGCGACGACTGGCCTCCCACCTGGGGCTCTGTGGTACGAAAATCCGGTAAGAGGGATGAGGTCCGGTAAGAGGCACAGAGGGGGAGGGTGGACTGGGGTGGGTGTTCTCAGGACCCCTTGGAGACTGGACCATTCACAAAAGAGTGACTTAAAAGTCAGGGAGCGGCTACTCCCCACCCTATTTCTCAGAACAGGGTTGACTTCATTGACAGTGATCTCATTGGTTTGGGCCAAGCAGTCCTCGTTCTCATGGCTACAAAGAGGAGAGGACACGACAGGTGAGAGAGGAAAAGGCCAGGGGAGAGGAGCAGCGGAAGTGAAAGGGACTCCACAGGAAGGCTTTGGACATCTTTCTATTTTATCACTGTGTTCTTGGTACCTAGAATGATGCCTGCCTCATGGCTGGTGTTCAATACATAAATATTGGTTCAATAAATATTCAAAATGGATCGGTTGACATGTAAGTCATTGGTACATACTGAGTGCTTGACATACTGTGCCCTGAGGGGCAGAACGGCAGACTATAGGATAATGTGTATAAAGCATGTAGCTGAGTGCCTGGCACAGGTTAATTCAATAAACATTAGCAGTAGTGGGGACAGCGCAGCCATGGTCTCAAGAGAGATCAGTAAACCAATTCTGAGCTAAGCCCCGGCACCCGGATGATGACGGGTGGTCAGGGAAGACTTCACCCAGGAGATGGGACTAGAGTTGGATCTGGAAAATAGGGTAGATTTTAAAATCACCCATTTATTAAACCTTTATCAAGTACCTTCTAAGTCCTGGAAAACCTATGCTAAGCATTGGGATACAGGATGAATGAGATATGGTCCCAGAACCAAGGAGGTCACCCTCTAGTAAGGGATACAGAGAGCTTAAAAAAATCAAGGCAAGTGCTCCTTTGACCTTACTGTATGCATCCCATATTGCATAGCAAGTTGAAAACAGAGACACAAAATGGCTGAAGCAAGAATAATGAAGACTTATGTCAATTACAGTTGACCCCTGAACAATGTGGGAGTTAGAGGTGTGACCCTCCATGCAGTCGAAAATCGTAGTATAACTTATAGTCGGCCCTCCATATCCACGGTTGTGCCTCCACAGATTCAACCAACCAGGGACCAGGTAGCACTGTAGTATTTACTGTTGAAAAAATCTGCATATAAGTGGACCCACATAGTTCAAAGTGGTGTTGTTCAAGGGTCAACTATATATCTCCATTAAATAAAAAAGAATAATAAAGACTTGTGGGAGCTATGCCCAGAAGTCTGAACTGAGGGATGCAGAATGGTCTCCTCCACCTGGGAGGTGGGAATGAGGGCTTCAGAAACAGGTGTTGGGGAAGTAGGGGATCCACCTTCCTGTGTGCGGGAGGAGAGGAGGAGAGGAGGTGGTGGGTCTGGTGTGTTTAAGGTGAGAAGGAAGCTTCACGATGGGAGCAGGGAGAAAAGGTCAGAAAAAACAGGGCAAGGCCAAGTGGTGGGTAAGCCAGAAAGTCAGGGGAAGGGGCTTGGTTAGTAGGTGAAAGAGACTCTGGAAGGTTTTTGAGCAGGGGAGGGTCACGCCTGGGAGCAACTGTTTCCTTAGTGATGGGTAGGATGGGGCCTGGGATGGGGGGCTGGGGGAGAGTGTGTTTGGGCTGGGGGTGGGGGGTAGAGAAGGCAAATACAGAACATCAGAGCTGGAAGCGACCTTAGAGGTACGCTCACCCAAGCCCTCGTGTAAGAAGAGGAAACTGAGGTCTAGAGGGGAGTAGGCTTTGAGCAAGGGCCATCTCCGATTTCAAGTCCTGGGCCCTCCCACCATCCCGAGCGCCCTGGAAGGCAGTTAAGAGCAGGATGAGGACCAGAGCTGGGGGAGGGGGTGGATCTCCCTGTAGTGCCCCTCCCCCCCCTCACCTCCTCCCCGCACCCTCCCGGCCAGGTTCCTGTCCTGCCAGCGCAGCCCCGCGGCAGCCATCCTGGAGCTGTTTGAGGAGCAGAACGGCAGCCTGCAGGAGCTGCACTACCTCATGACCATCATGGAGCGGCTGGACTGCGCCTCCGTCATCCAGAACTACCTGAAGGGGACGCAAAGCGATAGCCCAGCCCGGGTCTGCTGGGTCGCCCAGGAGAACCAGGGCCTGGAGCTGGATGAGAAGCTCTGAGAGCCCCCGCTATGGGGCAGGGTGGAGCTCTGTCCACCGGGATGTGCCCCTACACCTAGGAAGAAAACAGCTGCAGTTCCTGGCTGTGCCCACCGACCTCATCAGGACCCTTGGACGGTGCCTGGGGCCACCGCGAGTCCGGGCGCCTCCTCGGGTCAGGACCACCCTTTCGGCCCACGTCGTCCTGCGTGCAGATCCCTTCCTGGCCGGCAGGGGGCGCAGGAGCCCAGGAGATGGCCCCAGCGTGGCCAGCCTCCGGGAAGCTATTAAATAGACCAATGGACTGTTAGGCTGCCCTGTTGGCACCCCTTGGGGACTGGTTAGTCCACGAGTATTCACTGAGCACTTAGTGATACCCGGCACTGGACTGGGTGTCATGGGGACTCCTGGAATATATGAGGTCGGGTTTGGAGCCTTGTGGAAACCACAGTTCTCCTGTGGGAACCAAGATGCCCTCGTAGGAGCTGAGGGCAAACACTAAACCAGCAGCACATGCCCTGTGGTTAGGGGATGTGGATGTGGTATGAACTGTACCTGCATTAGGAGTTGGGAAGGGAGGGAGCTGAGTATGGGCTGGAGCAGTGAGAAAGCATCATGCAGGATGTAGGAGAGATGATTTACAAAGAGTGAGATCTTAAGGTGGGGGAAGGCGGATATGTGACTGGACTTACAGTGGGAGCCGGGTGAGCGTGGGGTGCTGAGTCATCAAGGAGCCCAGCGTGCTGGGTGTGAGGTGAGAGCAGGACAAGGGTTCAAGGCCAGATCTAAAGATAGACAGTCGTAGCTGGCTGTCCACCTGTCTCCTTTGACTTCCTTTGTCTCTTTATCCTCCCATCCTTGCCTTGTCTTCCTCTCTCTGTGCCATTATCTCTGTCAGAAAACATCAAAGCTGAAAAGAAACTTCAAGATTATTATTGTTGTCCAACCTTTTAATCTCTTTATCTTGAACTGTGTGAGTTTTAAGTCTCTCTGACTTCATTTTGCTGTCGCTGGTCCCTGCAGTGGCTCCGTCCCTGAATCTGTCTCTCTTTCACTCCTGGCCTTAGCATCTTTTTGTCTATACCTACTTAGTGTATCTGCCCTTGTGTGTTTCTTTCTCTGAAATCCTCAGTTATTTCCCTCAGGTAAGTGTCTCTAAACCACGGTTAAGGATCAAAGGCTATTGAGAGACACTGGTCTACCCTAGGAATGGATGGGTGGGGATTTTACCCCATGAGTCAAGATCCACTTTAGGGTCAGGAAATAGAGGATAGGGATTAAAGAACATCCCATTCAGTCAACTCTTTATTCAGCACCTACTGCGTGTTAGACACTGTATAGAATATAAATCAGTAGTCTGGGTCCTGAAAAGAGAACAAAGGATTTGACTCAGTTTAAGCAATTCTTTTGTTTGCAAACAGGTGTTGTTAATTTTTTCAAGGGCAGACAAATGATCTCTCTGGCAACACTAACAATTTCTTCTGTATTTAATTAAAAAATATTAAAGCTTTTTCTATGACGAACAACATTGTATAATAAAATATGAAAACTGCCTTTCTTTGTTACTAGCTGTATTTTGCTCAGACTGATAAATTTGAATGTGGGTATGAATGGTTTTATGCGGTAAAATTGTACTGATGGGGGCCGGCTGGAGAGAAGCATTTTGTAGATTGTGCTTCCAGCGTGGTAAATCAGGGAGGTTCTCTTCCCTTTCTGTTAGAAGCAAGCCGTCAGGGTGGGGCCCTCTCACCCTCCCCCTCCTCCCCTAACCCCATCCATTCTCTGTTAGTCCTCCCACCGCATCAGGGGCTGCCAGCCACTCCAGGCTGGTACCTTGGCCTTCTCCCTCTTCATTTGGCTCAGGATTGAGCTACTAAGAGCATCTTTCTCCCCTGGAGCCTGGTACAGTTTTCCCCTTTCCTCCTATTGTCTATTCCTTGCTTTCCATGCCAGCCAGAGTCATCTTTATTTTGTGTTACTCCCTACCCTGGAACAAATCACTTTAAGAGTGTCAAGTCTTTTGGAATTGTGAATAAAAGCCATGAAGGAGGGACTTCCCTGGTGGCACAGTGGTTAAGAATCTGCCTGCCAATGCAGGGGACACGGGTTCGAGCCCTGGTCTGGGAAGATTCCCACATGCCGTGGAGCAACTAAGTGCATGAGCCACAACTACTGAGCCTGCGCTCTAGAGCCCGCGAGCCACAACTACTGAGCCTGCGCGTCTGGAGCCTGTGCTACGCAACGGGAGAGGCCGCGACAGTGAGAGGCCTGTGCACCGCGATGAAGAGTGGCCCCCGCTCACCACAGCTGGAGAAAGCCCTCGCACAGAAACGAAGACCCAACACAGCCAAAAATAAATAAAATAAATTAATAAAAAAAAAAAAAGAAAAGAAAATCTGCCTGCCCACATAGGGGACATGGGTTCGATCCCCGGTCTGGGAAGATCCCACATGCCGCGGAGCAACTAGCCTGTGCACCACAACTACTGAGCCCACGTGCCACAACTTCTGAAGCCCGTGCGCCTAGAGCCCGTGCTCTGCAACCAGAGAAGCCACCGCAGTGAGAAACCTGCGCACCGCAACAAAGAGTAGCCCCTGCTCGCTGCAACTAGAGAAAGCCCGCACACAGCAACGAAGACCCAACGCAGCCAAAAAAAAGCCATGGAGGAAGGGGGGGTTCTAGGATGGGAGGGACTACCTTCTGGCCCCCACCTTAATCCGTCAGAATGGGCTCACAGTGCAGGGAAAGGGAGTCTTGGATATCTTGAGGTAGGTGGCAAGCTCCCTGATGCCTGTAAGGTGGATCTTTCCTTTCTCAAATCAAACCTGATTGGCACACATTTGCCAGCACCTAAAGCCAAGAGATGGCGTGTTCCGGGGGCATTGGGACACTTAGTGGTCAGCCCTGACTCTAGTGCTAATTAGCCTGGCTCTTCCCTTCTGGTTTCAGTCTCTACTTTGGGATGAAGGGACCATGTTCAAGGCTCTCCAAGGGCCTCTTTTGATTTCATGGGCCTGTGCAGAGATGGCACACAGGTGATCCAGGGAACATCCACTTGGGGACTTTTCTTTGTGTATTGCCTTTAAATAGAGCAAGTGGTCACTGCTTGTGGCCTTACCTCCAGCCCTTTCCCTGGTAGGTTACCTCCCTGGTCCCTAAAGACACCAAATTTGTGACTTCTCTTACGCATGTTGCAGAAGCCCATGCCTAAACTTCCACCTGTTATGTTTAGAGCCGAGAGGAGAATGAACAATAAAGGTCGTGTCCAGGTCTGCAAGGTTAGAGTCTCCAGTGCCCAGAGGTAACACATGTCCTTGGGACCTCATCTGCCTGCGAGTGACATTCATGCCAATGTCAGATCCAAGCTGTCCATCAGAGTACAGTGAAAGCCACATAGTGAAGCCTACAGTTTCTAGTAGTCACATCAAAAAATGTAAAAAGAAACAAGTGAAGTCAGGTTATAATAATATATTTTGCTTAACCTAATATACCCAGAATATTATAATTTCCACATGTAATCAATGTAAAACTTATTAATAGCATATTTTACATTCTTTTTTCATAAAGTATTTGGAATCTGGTGTGTATTTTACAATTACAGCACATCTCGATTTGTATCAAAAGTGTGCTAAATTTTCACTGGAAATATTTGATCTATATTTAGCTTTCATAAAATTTATAGCTGAAAAAGTATATTTACATATACAAGTTAAACAAGCTGAAAGTTTTCCAAAAATGGAATGAGGTATGAATTAAAAAATTTAAATCAATTGAAATAAAATAAAAATTCAGTTCCTCAGGGGCACCAGCCACATTTTAAGTGGTCAGTAGGCATGTCTGGCTAGTGGGTTCCGTGATGGACAGTGCAAGTCTGGATTATGGACCGAGCTGGGTATAACTTTATAGTATACTCGCCTATTCATTCATCAAACATTTGCTGAACACCTGCCCTGCACAAAGTGTTGGTTATAAAACTTCAATGAAGAAGAGAGCATTCTTGTTCTGTTAGAAGCTCCTGGGATGGTGGGAGTCAGAGAAGAGCACTTGCCTTCCATCCCTCTCTGCACCTGACTTAAGAAGGAAATAGGGGATGAGGCCCAGGCAGACACTCTGTGCTGCAGGAATGACTCAGATGGCAGCGTGGTACTGAGGCATGGATTTAGAGTCAGCTGTTCCTGGCTCACCCAGCACATCAGGTGGGTTCTCAGTTGCTGACAACAGAATCCACTCTTGCTGGGGATTACAGACAGGAGATCTTACCCTGAAGAATAAAGAATCATTTGGAGGGCTGAGAAACAGGACTGAGGTAAAGTTTCCAGAATGATGCCCTAAACTGGGTGGTAGCATCAGCCCAAGGGGGGAAACTGGCCTTACTGTGGCTGCTGCTACCAGGCTCTGGAGAGCAGGACCTCAACTTTACTGCAGCCCCTCCTGCCACCACCTCTGCCACTTCTGAGTTGGGAACCAGACCTCACCACCACCTCTGAAAGCTGAGGCCTCTGCTGTCATCCATGCCGGCCGAAATGGAAGCTCCAGGCACTGCCCACCTTTTCATACTACCCATTTCTGAATCAAACCTCAAGTGGAGGGAGAGAACATCAGAGAGTCAGAGCCTAGATCACATGGTGAATCCTAGCTGCAAAGGAGTCTGGAAATTTGAATTCTGACTTTAATACTGGGAGGATGGGACTCATTACCTGCAGATATCCCCAAATATGGAAAAAACTACTCAAAAGGTGATGGACAGCTGTGAATATGATAGATGTCCACTATAGCCAAGGTGTGGTTAATGCTGTGGTTCCAGGGAGCAAACTCTCTTCACGAAAATAGTCATGCCCTCAGCAGGTGTTGGCCTTATTCCCTGACTTGCAGAATCTTCTCAATAAAGCACAACTGCACACATCCCTCAGGGCATCCCTCTGATCCCTGCACAATCCAGGATCAGGCTTGGACACGTTTCATGAGCACACAGCAAAAGGTCGCCAGCAGTAGTGAACTGATTTACTCAATGCCTTCTCCAGCCCCACTTGCCTTCCTGTACTGCAGAGGCTGAAAACTAAACCTACATTTCCCAGGCTCCCTGGCAGATGGGGATCTAGATGTGTTTAGGTTCTGCCAATCAGCTGAACTCAGGTCGGACTTTGATTTGGCATTGAATAATGGGGGGAGTTGAACAGGGCAAGAGGCTGGTGCCTGTTTTGAGGAGTGGATTGAAGCGGTCCAGGAACCGGCAGTTGTGGCTACCCCTTCCTGACATGACAGCTTTCTCAGTGGCGTGGTTCTGCGGTGTGGTTTGGGGACTCAATACTGGAAGTCCTACTTAGAGTCTATTCCTTTAGCCTTTCCAATGATTCTGTGAACTATCTAGAGTCCATAATATATTGCTGTCTGCTTAAACTAGCTCGAGGGAGAATCTATCATGTACAGCTAAGACCCCTATCCAATGTGCCCATGAGTCTTTCTCTGGAAAGACTGTCCTTTGTTCTGTGATCATACCCTTTCTTCTTTGCTGGTGTCAAAGGGCCTATTAGCTTATGAAAGAATAGTAATGGAGATGATAGTTTTATTAAAATGCCCTTACTTGTCAAAATAAAAAGGTAGTGATCCTATGTTTATTTTCCTCTTCCCAATTTAAAAAACGAAACAAATAAATTTATTGGTCTTTGAAATTCAAAAGCCTGGGAATATTCTTTTATGGGTACTGTCATCCTTATTCATCCTTTTTAAAGCCTTACACAGGTATGTTTATTCATCTACTCAGCACATTTTTGACTATTTATTATGTGCTTAGAATCCCTCATTTATTTCCTTATCTTCAGGTAATCTTTCTCACACTGGCTTTGTTCTAATCTATGCTAGTTTCTTATTGGTAGAGATGTTATGGCTCCTGGCCAGCAAAAACTATCATCAATACTAGCTGGTTAGTGTCATGTAATAAAGACATTAGCCTGAGGACAGGAATATGCTTTATACTAGCTATCGACCCTCAGGTGGGAATAGATTTGTTTTCCAAATAAACTAGGAAAGATGCACTCCAAAAATTAGACTAATATTTATGAAATGCTGAAGTGGGTGAAGATGGGATTGTAGAAAATTCCTTAGTTGGGTAGAGAGTAGAGATGGGAATAGGGAAGAGTCTAACACTTGATCCAGGGAGGAACTGGCCATCCTGCCCCTGGGAATCCCAGAAAAACATAAGGAGAGTGTGTGACAGAGAAGGGGACCCAGTGGCATTGGTCATCTTGGAGATCTACCAGGAAAACCTTCACATCTTGCTTGTGCCCATCCACGGGGCTTCCCCAAAGTTGGGGCTCTTGAGCTCTGGCTGAAGAGGCCATCTGTGGCTAGGTGGCAGAAGCGGACCACTTTCAGTGCACACAACCTGAGCCCTTGGGAAGTTTCAATTTCTGGAAACTCTCCTTCTTTGTGTGTCTGTGCTGTCCTTTCTGCTGATGACTACCCTCTTCTTTCTGGGCCAAGCTGGTCAGATATGACTAAGGTACATTCCATCCTGGGGAGAAGATCAGGTGACCTTTTTACTTCAGCCTTTGTTTTTCTCCCTTAATGAACTTTTAATGTTATTAGATTTTTATCAAAGCATAATGTGGTTCCATTCCCTTGAGGCCAAGTCTTGGAAGACTGGAAATATGGCCTGACTCTGCTGTTTACTAGCTGTGTGACCTTGAGTGAGTTGATTAACATCTATCTGATTCCATTTCCTCATCTGTGAAATGGGACTAACAGCAGTGCCACAGTAATAGTGCCAGTCTGCAGGGTTTTCAGGGTTAAATGAGATAGCATATAGAAAACACTTAGCTTTGTGCCTGGCACTCAATAAGCCCTCACCAAACGTGAGCTGTTGTAATGAGTATCAGCTTCATCTAGACAGATTACATATTTTAGTAACTTGCACAATGGATTGGTTCGTCTCACTGTGAACACACTCACCGGCGCTTGGAAACAAGAAGGCTCTCCCTTCTGTAGTGTTTGCTCTTTCTTCCCCTTCCTCCTCAGCTATCTTTTGTACTATTCCAATATTTGAAGAATGCGGGGTTGTAAAAATTTCTAGGGTTCCTGTATAGCATCCAATTTACTGCAGGCTTTCAGGAAACTGTGTTCAATAAGCACTTGTTAACTCACTCAAAAATCAAGCCATCCATGTGGATAAATGACTAGTTGTCCAGCTGGCTGAAGCAGCGCACATGCGCGCCTGCACAAACACACCCACACACCCACACACCCACATAGAGGCAGAGATGTTCCTGCCATGCTCCTCCAGGCTCACCTTTGGAAATCTACTCATCTGAAGCCCAGACCTTGGACAGGGTTTCCAAAGGCAGCTTTGGTGGTAGAATGCACAGGTCCCCTCAGACCAAAAATAATCCCAGACATGTGACAGCAACTCTCAGCCTAATAGGCCATGTGACATCCATTGTCTTCCTGGATTGTCTTCAGAGAACTGAAGGCTGAGAGGTTTAGTGATTTTTCCTAAGTGAAGGCCCTGGACTCAAGCCCAAGCCTCCTCATTCTAAAACCTGGATTATAATGCTGCTCAAAAAGGGCTGCCCAAATCCCCACCCCCATTAGAGCTATACTTCTGGGTTAAGTCTTGCATCTGCATTAGATCCCTGTTAGTAAAACATGCAAAACACACATTTTATCTGAAGGGGACCCAGCTCTACCTCGATGGCTAAAATTAGTTTGTCAGATTGGATAGCTGTTACCTAGAGTGAACATTTATCTGTATGAGCATCTCTGAACGTAACTGAGTGGAGGCTGACAGCTGTCTCTCAGAACACGGTTCCCTCTTCTTCACTGTCAAAGAATTGCACTGGGCACACATTTCCCAGCTTCCCTGCAGTTAGGTGAGGCCAGCAGAATGTGAGTGGGGTGGGGCATGAGACTCTCCCAGGCCCGGTGCCTTAGGGCCATCAGCGTGCCTCCTCCGCGCCCCCTTTCTCCTCCCCACTGGCTGCAGACAGACCTGGCAATGAGCCAGCTTCCACTGAGAGGATGAGGACCATGTCTTGAGGGATGGCAGAGAAACAAGACGGAAAGAGCCAGGGTCTCTGACTCTCTGCCTGAAGTAGAACATCCCACTGGCCAGGAAGACTCCCTCAGATGTTACGTGAAAGAGAAATAAACTTCTAACTTTTTTAAGCCACTGGGTTATTGTTGGATCTCTTTGTTACGGCAGCCTACCTATCTGTCAGAATTAGATGTGTTTAGCCACATGAAATGCTTGGCATGGGGCCTGGAACATAGTAAATGTTAGCTCTGCCTATGATGCTATTTGGGTTTCAGAACTTTGCATTCATCTCTGAGTCTCTGAGTGGAGAATTCAGGAGCGGTTTTCACAAGGGCTCTGTTGGACCTGGGCTGCCCTGCGCTAGTGCCCAGGTGACCAAGTGTGGCCTGGAGTGGCATCTGCCCTCATACCACATGGAACATTGAGAGGCTTCAGGCCAGGGGAGTCCAGTGAACTTAGTTGGGTTTGCTGATATCAGGAGGTAGCTTCTTGAACCCAGGCCCTGGTGACCTCCATGCCTGCTAGAGGGGCCGCAACGAGGCACAGCTGCAGATGGGATGGGAGTGAGCTGCAGAAGACAGTGGAAGACTGGTGGGCTCGTGGGAGAACCTCCAGAGGTTCCCAGCAATAACCGGGTGAGATTTGGCTTGGAGTAGAAGCTCTGTAATAGTAAGTAGGGGCAAAAACTGGTGAAACATGGGCAACGTATGTAATTGTGAGTGCCTGTGTAGACAGGTAAGACTGGAAAACTTGGGTTACCGTAAAATAAAATTACCCTAAAATAAAAGAGTCTGCTAAGTAAAGGGGAAGCTATCATGTTTTATACTTGTGTTTAGAATGAGGGCCAGTACTGCACTCTTAATATTCTTGGGCTGTTTTTTACTTGCTAGGAGCTATTCAGAATTTCCCCACCCCGACCCCTGGCCCTATATCTTCAAGAGGATGTTTCTATATATGTATACATATTTTTTTAGATTTTCACTTTTAACAAATTATAGACATATCAGAAGTTGCATAAAGAGTCCAGAAAACTCCAATAAAGTCATCACCCACTCCTCCCAATGGTAGCATGTTACTAATTATCGGGCATCATTAAAATTAGAAAACTAACATTGGCACAGTACAATCCACAGATGTATTAGATAACAGACCTTACCCAGATTTCACCAGTTTTTGCAAGCACGCATTTTCTGGGTATGTCTTTGAGCATAATTCTCTGCTAGTTTATCACATGTATAGATTCCTAGACCACCACTGCCATATCTAAATGCCTTTTGCTTCATAGCAGCAACAAGTGTGTTAAAAACCTACAATGCAGTGAGGAATAGCAGGAGTTTTGTCAACAGACAGACGTGATTTCGAATCCTGGCTTCTCCACTGGGCAGCTGTGGGACCTCGGGCAGGGGTGGTAACTCAATCTTCCTGAGCCTGTTTCCCCATCTGTAGAATGGGGATGATAAAAATAGTACCTGCTTTCTGGAGCGTCTTAAAGATGAAATGAGATCATTCCCAGTAGAGCACATGTATATGTTCTTCTATTATCAGTATCCCGTTGTCAATGTCTTTTGACTTTATGACTCAGGGCTGTTGACTCAGCTTCTAGAATAATTCAGTTCATAAGACAAAAAAAAAAAAAAAAAAAAGATGCATGTGACGTACTCAGCCCACTGGGGCTACACTTCTCAAATCCCCTCCTTAAGACTCTTGCCTGTGACAACCCTATGCCAAGGTCCCTGGCATCAGCCTCACTGTCACACATCCCACTCTATCCCCTCCTCACAGATGCCCCATAAGGGAAGCTCCTCAGAAGCCCTGTTTGACCTTTCCCCATCTTCCTTTATCTTTCCAAGTATCTTTGCAAAACCTCTCCTCTGCTTTGCATCTGCCTTACCACCTTTTTCCCCTCCTTACCCTCACCTCCTGATTTTTAAATCACAGCCAATGAGAGCAACTTCCATTGCACTTCTGAGACATCACATATAGAAATACACATGTGCAAACCAGGATTTTATTTAAGGGGAACTTGGTTGGAGAGAGATTACTATACCCATATGGATCTCTCTCTCTGTCTCTCACTCTCATTAGACTGTGAGCTCTTTTTTTTTTTTTTTTTTTTTTAATTTTTTTAATGCTATTCTTGTCTGCTTACATTCTTTTTATGTATGTATGTATGTATGTATGTATGGCTTTGTTGGGTCTTCGTTTCTGTGCGAGGGCTTTCTCTAGTTGTGGCAAGCGGGGGCCACTCTTCATCGCGGTGCGCGGGCCTCTCACTATCGCGGCCCCTCTCGTTGCCGAGCACAGGCTCCAGACGCGCATGCTCAGTAATTGTGGCTCACGGGCCTAGTTGCTCCGCGGCATGTGGGATCTTCCCAGACCAGGGCCCGAACCCGCGTCCCCTGCATTGGCAGGCAGATTCTCAACCACTGCGCCACCAGGGAAGCCCCAGACTGTGAGCTCTTTGAAGGCAAAGATTTTTTGAGTTGTTCAGGCACATTTCGGGCTCCCATGAACACTAACCTCCCAAATAATAATCCCACACAAATAATGGTAGCTTCCATTGATTGAACCCCTACTACGTCCTTGTCATGGTGCTTAAAGCTCTAATTCATTTAGCATCCTGCAGAATAGGTATTGGGATGATCTCCATTCTGTGGATGCAGAAACTGAAGCTCAGCATGATTCAATGACCAGCCAGAGCTTTTTCTGTTTTCTCCCCAGAACCGATGCACTCTCCACTTTGACAGGCTGCCTCTCCCTCCATGTCTGCTTGATTAATAACGTGAAACTCCTTATGCAGCTTCCTTGGATAGTGACGTCTGTGAAATGGTGCTATGCGTCTCTGTCTTGTTTATGTCACAGGACCCTTAGTGAGGATCCAGTGACTGGTGTTGGGAACGGCCCACTGCAAACCATGGCACAGTGAACAGGACACATGCGTGAAGGGACCTGCCATCCTCCACTACTTGTAGGAGAGACACTTCCTACTTTTACATCCCTTTTATTCCGTCTCCTGTCCCTAACCTCACCTGCAATGCTCTCCTAGGCACATAGGAAGAAATACATTCAGATTCACCGTACATGATCGAAAGCCGTCTTTGTGGTAGCCACTTCCACACTGCTTTTTTTATTTTATTTTTTTTAACACATTCTCAGTGAGTGCTAACAATAACCCTGCCATATAGGTATTATTCTCACCCTTGCTTTACATATGGGGAAACCAAGGCTCAGAGATTGAAGCGACCTGCCCAACATCACACAACCAGTGGATTTGGGTTTTGAACGCAGGTCTGTCTGACTCCACGTCCAGTGTTCTTAAGCAAAAGTCTATATATTTTTAACAGTTTAACATTCAAAATGTATAAAAGGGAACTCAGTGACTCTCTTGTCTTTTGGACCCTTGGTTTACTTCCTCAGAGAAAATACTACCATTTCTCGAGTTTTCTTCCAGAGTTATTCTAAGCATATTAACTAGATATGGGAGTATATTACCTTTTCTCGCTTTTCCCATACTCTTCCATACTCCGCTTTTTTTTTCACTTGACAATGGATCTTGAGACCTTTTCACAATCAATTTATAGAAATTTCTTCTTATTCTTCTGCAGTTGCAGTTTACAAGTGATTCACACCCAGAGCATCAGTGAACCCTAAGACCCTTGGCCAACTCCAAAGGAAGCTCGCGGCTAGAGACGCAGGTGGTGGAGGTAGACTACAGGCTTAATTTAAATATTAATAATAATATTAAACATTTACTGTGCCTTAATTTAGGGCTGGGAACTGTGTTAAACACCTTACATGGATTACCTCATTGAAGCCTCCAGATAACACTGCAAGATGGTACTGTCATTATCCCTGTTTTAAGGATAACTAAATGGAGATAATGGGATTGAGTACGTTTCCCAAGACCACATAGTTAGCAATGGCACCGCTGGGGTTTGAGTCCTGGTTGTTTGATTTCACTCTCAATCACTGCACCAAAGCACAACTCAGGAGAACAGAGGATGACCTTTCTGAATCCTCCCCTCCTTCATGCTTAGTTTCCATCTTTTCAAGAGACACCCCACCCTCCCCAAGGCTGCCTCTTCTCTGGCAAGACTCAGCTTCCCACCTCCCTCTCCCTTCCCCAGCACAATTGATCTCTTCTTTGTCTCAGCCCCCAGCTTCCCAGAGGGGCCATGTTTATATTGATACAAATAATAACAAGTACATAGGTCTCCACTGGACCTAAGCCTGGGGAATTTCAGGTGCTGAGATGAGCCAGTGGGGTGGGGAGAGGTCGTTTTGTGATTGTATGTGTGTGTGTGTGTGTGTGTGTGTGTGTTTTCTGTCCTCTTAAATCACACTGAGCAGCTGCCACTGTGAGAAGCTTGGCTGAGGGGCTACTGACACAGTCAGGTGTTAGTTCAGGAAGCCTCTGCCTCTGTAGCGGAGATCTGTGTAGAAGAGCTCGGGCCGCTGACACCACCCGGGGGGGGCGCGCACTGTTCTCCTTGCACAAAGGGAGGCTCTGTTTCTTGCCAGGAGATGTCTGGCCTCCTTGGAGGTGAGGGGCAGCAGGGCTTTCCCGGGGAGGCAGTGCAGTGGAAAGGGGCTCTGGTCTGAGAGTCTCCGGTTTCAAATCCTGGGGCCATCACGTCCTGGCAGTGTAACCTGGGCACGTCACTCCGGGTCCTATATTGCATAACTCTGGAGGGGTGTCTGGGTCTCAACAGACTCTGGGTGCCATTCACACAGAACACAATGCAGATGGTGCGCCTTTTAGCCTTGGACAACATGATGGAACAGAATCACTTTATCTCAGAGTCCATTTGCTGAGCTTCGTCTAGAGGAGAAGATAAGATCTACTTCATGCGGCTGCAGAGAGAATTCAACAAGATAACATCTTTGGAGGTGCTTGATAAATATCAGCTCTTGCTTCCCTTCCCTTTCCTTCGAGCCCCCATGTAACCAGTAAGGTACAGCACAGTGGTTAAGACCGTGGGCTTTGGTCCCAGATTACTAGGGTTCAAGCTGTGTGATACTGGACAAGTTAATCAACCTTTCTGGGCCTCATATTTCATGGCATAAAATCAGGACAACAGTAGCACCTGCCTCATGAGGCTGGGCTGTTGGGTGGATTTCGTGAGATACGGTGGGTGCAGCACGACTGCAGCGCCTGCACCTAGAAAGGCCCAGTGTGAGCGAATGTGACCCTGCTCTCTGTGAAAGACCGTCTTCCTTCCCCCTTCCTCTCTTTTCTTCTTTGATCTTCTGCCTCTGGGCTTTTCTTGGCAAAGGGAAATCCTTTCTTTGAGATCATGTGCTTTTTCATCTCTCGCACTGAGGGTGACTGTGGGGGACGCAGTGTGAGTGAGCCCACCTGGCAGATGTTGGCCGAAGCTGTAACCAGGAGGCAAAGCCCTTGCTGGAGGCCATGGGAGCACAGCGTAGGAAGACACGGCCTCTGGCCTAGGGGTTCTCAAAGGCAGAGCTGAAGGGCAGCGTGAGCCAGTGCCTCAGAGGGCAGAGGTGCTGGGGAGGGGGCCCTAGACGGGAGAGGCCATCCTGCTAGAGGGAACCAGAAGGACCTAAAAGTGGTCAGGGTTCCTGTGTTAAGTGGAAACTTCAACAAAGTTGAAGGAAGTTCTACTTCCTCACTCTCTCCTCCTCTGACTGAGCTTCTAAGTCAGAGCTGCAGAGGCCAGCTGGAGACTGAGATGCCCCTGTGACCTTTAAGGTCCTTAAGATGCCCCTGTGACCTTATTTCTAGAGTCCTTGGAGGCTGAGGGCAGATGGTGGGGGTGAAAGATGCTATCATGAATCATGTAGGTCAGCAGGTCCTCAACCATGGTCGCACAGTAAAAGCTTCTGCAGAACTAGAGATTGTGATTTAAACGGTTTGAGGTGGGACCCAGGCAACCCCTACTTCAACTTGTAATTTTCAAAAACTTCAAATCTGTAGATAAGTTGAAAGAAGGGTACAATGAACATTTAGTACCTTTCGCTTATCTGCACATATATTTTTATATACATATATCTACATATATACTTCCTATATATGTACTGAAAAAAATCTGAATCGTTTGAGTATAAGTTGTAGACATCATAATACTTCCTCTTAAATACTTCAGCATGTCTCCTAAAGATACTCTAAACCACAATACCATATTACACCCAAGAAATGTAATATTGATATAACATTATTTAATATATCATCCATATTCATGTTTCCCCTATTGTCCCCAGAGTGTCTTCTATAGCCTTTTCCCACCAAAACAAGGATCGTGGTTTTTTATTATTCTTGAATAGAGAATAGTTTCCTCCAACTTTCTGGTCCTTCTTGACATTGACATTTTTGAAGAATCCACGTAACTTCTATTGTGGAGTGTCCCTCAGTATGGGTCTCTCTGTTTCCTCTGATTGAATTCAGGTGAAAACTTGGGTAAGAACACTGCAAGGATGGGGTGTGCTTCCCACCGTAGCACATTGGGGGCCGTTTCATGTCAGTTGGTCCTGCTCTTAGTCATGCTTAGATGATCCTTTGGTCAAGTGGTGTCCATCATATTTCTCCATTGTACCTTTCTAATTAATAATTAATCTGAGGGTCTTGTACTTGGATTGTCTGAATATCCTACCAACCTCTTACCCATTTGTAAGATAGTACACTGATGACCGTTAGTGGAGTAGATTAGTACACTGTGATAGGGTAAATGGTAATTTTCCTAATTTGATTATTCCTTCTACTTCATTAACAGACTTTGTTCTGTAGAGTTTCTCCACTCTTTTGAATATCACCATGAACTCAAGGATTTAAAAAAAATTCAGTGTGTCATAATTCATTACAACTATTAAAGCTCAAATTGTCCCAAATTTGGCCAATGGGAGCCCCTTTCAGATTGGTTCCTGTGTTCCTGTGACATGTCTTAAATTAGAATTTAAGCACTTTCTTGATTTTTACTATAACCTGATATCCTAGGCTCACCTTGTACTCTGCTGCAGAATTGAATTAGTCATTTCTCCAAGGAGCCCTGCCTGGTTCCTTTTAATGGAGAATGGTATTTAAAAACCAAGATCTGGGGACTTGGTATGCTCATTATTGTTGGCGGTATTGTTATTTCTAGGCCTTTTCAGTGCTAGGAAATACTCTTTTTTTCTAAAACAAATCTTGAATTGACTTTGATATTTCCAATCAAATCCAACACCACAGGTTCTTCCTCCCCTTCCTGCATTCCATATTGATGTTTCCTTTCTCTCACAGTGAGAACCTGCTTCTCAGCAATATCAATATATTTCTTTACTAATTTTCTCTATTCTGAAATACACACAAAGTCATTTTAGAATTACTAACACTGAAATACTACTAACAACAAACCTACCAAATCAGCCTAGGTTTGAGGCTCCTGTGTAGTTCTTTTTCTCTTTAGAATATATCCCACTAAGGATGTATAGTCAGAATACTGTGTCCAAAATTACTTGAATTATGTTTTGTTCCTATATGACTTAATATAGAGTTAGTTGTTGATTTTTCATTTTATTTTTGAAACATGTAAAACATTTAAATAATTGAAAACTCAAAAATACATAAAGAAGTGTAAATGCGGCGAAGTCTCATCTTTACCACTTCCACTACATTTCTACCCACTTCCTGCAGATAACTATTTTCATTAGATTCTCATTTACTCTTCCTGGCATTGTTGTTTTAAAATAGTAATGATCCAGCTGAAGAGGAAAAGGGGACTTTAGCTAAAGAACTAGGTGAATCTCTTAGGGTCTAGGTTAAAAGAGAATAGTACAAAAATGGAAGGAAAAATAGTAGTAGGAAATGGGGGAACACATAAGGCAGAAGCTGGGAACCAGGGGGTCACTCGGGCTAGAGAGTCTCAAACATTCAGAGGACCCTACAGACAATTGCCTGGGGGCCAACCTTGCAGGAAGTGAGTGCTTCCTGAGGGCAAGTCACATGGGTCTCCTCTCAAAGTGATGGAAGCGGGCAATTTCATGAGCTCTGCCCTCAGGAATAAAAGCAAAAAGACTGGGCTTCCCTGGTGGCGCAGTGGTTGAGAATCTGCCTGCCAATGCAGGGGACACGGGTTCGAGCCCTGGTCTGGGAAGATCCCACATGCCGCGGAGCAACTAGGCCCGTGAGCCACAACTACTGAGCCTGCGTGTCTGGAGCCTGTGCTCCGCAACAAGAGAGGCCGCGACAGTGAGAGGCCCGTGCACCGCGATGAAGAGTGGCCCCCGCTTGCCGCAACTAGAGAAAGCCCTCGCACAGAAATGAAGACCCAACACAGCCATAAATAAATAAATAAAAATAAATAAATAAAATAAAATAAAAAAAACCATGATAAGACACTACTACACTCACTATAGCAGCTGAAAAAAAAAAAAAAAAAGCAAAAAGATTGGAAGTATGGGCCAAGGAAGATGACTGAGAACTTTTTAGTCAGGCTCTTAAGGAGGGAGATGACAAGGAATAAAGAAGGAGGAACAGCTGTCAGCAAAAGAAGCAGCAGGCTGGGTCCCAAAACAGGTGGCCTGGGATTCAGAAGTGGCCATGGAGGTTAGGTTTGTGTCAAAGGGCCCACAGGGTCCCCTGATGACACAGGGGGAGGGCTGAATCCAGCAGTCCATCCCCATCTATAAGAACCAAGGTGGGAAGTCTGATGCCTTGAATGAGCTAAGAGTTATGAACTCTACGAAGAATCCTATTTATCTCGGTTGAGCATGCAAAGATTAAGGGCAGGCATTGCTTAGAGAAAATGATTTAATGTTTGGGGCTGAAGACAAAGTGAAGGCAGTGCTGCTTAATTACTATTTTACCTTCTCTTTCTCCAGGGGGGGAAAGAGGTCTTCCAATCGGAAAGGGTGGGAAAAGCATTGCAAAGAGGGGATTGAAGTCAAGGACAGGTGAGGAGGCTGGAAAGCCAGGCACAGCAGCTGTGATGAACTCGGGGCTCTGAGCCTGGTGAATTATGTCCTGCCGTCTTGGAGGGACTTGACAAGCAATTTCAGAGCCACTGTCGTTAATCTTTGATAAATTATAGAGGAGGAGATTTGTGCTCAAAGACAAGAGATGGGTATACGTGCTCTTGACATTCAAAAAGTGGAAAAGAGTGGATTCTGGAAGTCATAGCCCGTGGGCTGGGATGTTCTCACCTCAGGGTTATGGGAAGGCGTGTGTGTTCCTTCAAGAGAGTTGGTTTTGAGTTCCAGCTCTGCTCCTGGACTAGGGCAGGGCTGGGGAAGAAATCTGGAGGTTATGTCTCCACGTTTAGGACCAGGATGGGGGAATTCCCTGGCGGTCCAGTGGTTAGGACTCTGTGCTTTCACTGCCGAGGGTGCAGGTTCAATCCCTGGTCTGGAAAAGGTCAAACCAGGGGGAAGGTAGATGCTTTGAGGTTTTCTCACTGCTCCTTCTTTAGTGATGCCTGACTTACCACTGTGGACAGCCATGTTTGTCTGTCTCAGTCTGGGTTCCCCAGAAGCAGACCCTGAGATGAGGGTTTGTGTAAAAGTGTCAGGAAGTGTCCCCAGGAAAAATCAGTAAGGGTGTGGGGAAGTGGACAGGGAAGAGAAGGCAGTATACAGCAAGTCCCAAGGGTAACTTTGGACAGTGTAGCTCTCACTTTGGAGTTGTCTTTATTGGGAAGGAGGCAGCAGTATGTTTACTCCTCATATTGTCACAGTGATGAAGGGATGCCCCAGGAGGATGTGAATTCCCAGGCGTGAGGCAGCTTGAGATCAGCCCCTGTCAGAGACTCAGGTGCTGGCTGACTCAGGTGGCTGAATGCCAGGAGCTGGACAAGGGTTCTGAGGGGACGCGGTGGGGCGCTGACCGCCTTCACACACTGCCTGACCCCACAGCCCTGGCTGGACTAGCCGAGCCTGGGGAGAGCACCCATCCAAGGTCGGCCAGGTTCAGCCAATCAGGTTCCCTCTCCTGGGAACTTGGAGCACAGCCTGAGATCTGCAGGGCGGAGCCTGGGCTCTGTGCGACAGCTATGCGCCACTATTCGGGCTCCAGGGACATTTGTCATGTTGTCTGACCACATGGCACCTATCGAATACTGTTCTAATGCTTGCTGGAATTCCCAAGGCAGAACCCGGATAACTGGGATTTTTAGCATCCCTTGTAGCTGGGGCCAGGCATGTGACTCAGGCTGCACCAGTCAGGAGAACCTACATGAGACTTCCACTCAGAAACAAATACAAAGCTCTGGGTGGGGCATTGTTTTACTGGTGCTGCTGGCAGCCTAGGCTTCTTGCTTTTGGGATACAATGTCAAATTCCTAAGGCATAGGTGGCAATAGCACAGCTGCAGGAGAGTTGAGTTCCTGGCGTTCAGTACCCATCTATTTCCTTTTGTGGGAAGGCATTAAGAGTGACAGGTCTGAGGAATGTTGTGGGCAGAGATTCTTTGGAATCCAGAGAGGCATTTGATCAAGTCTCTTGGCTATTCCAGTGGACAGATGTCAGGAATGTGATGGACTATCCACTGATTCGACCATATCAAAGGAAAAAGGTGACTCTAGTGGCATACCACAGGGATCTGCGTTAGCTCTGTCCACTCAACATTGTTACCAATGACTCGGACGAAAACATAGAAGGTGTGCTTCTTGACACTGTGGAAAACACAAAGCTGAGAGGGCTGGAAAATGCATCAGGTCACAGAATCAGTTTTCAAGAGGATCTTGATATCCTGGAAAACTAGGATGAAAATAAAACTTACTGGAATACATCAGTTCTACCTTGAGTTAAGAAAAAAATGCCAGTGGGTGGAGAAAACACTTTGGAAGAAGATGGAAAAAGTATTCCTCTTTCTATATTTATAACCCACTTATTCCACAAAGGATTTCAGGGGGATTATAAAATTACGTGAAGTGGAAAAGAGTTAAAACATAGCTGATAGAATTGAGGCAGAATTAAAAGTAGAAAAATACTAACAGCACAGTTAAGACGAAGTCTGAAACATGCATATCACCCAGTTCTGTAGATGTTACAAGAGGTCCCCTGAGCTCCCTTGCGGCTGAAGCAAACGGGGAAACTTGATCTAATTTGAGATTTTTTAGTATACATAAAAGACATATAAACTATTTATCCAGTAGAAGCACTGCTTTTCTTTATAATGAGACCTGAAAGAAAGTTCTCCTCTGGGTGCTTACGAAAAGAACACCTTATGAAGCAGGGGATGAAGACCTCAAAAGTCAGGGTATCAAAGCAAATTCAGTGAAAGCAATTCTACTTGGGGTCAGAAAAATGTCTAAGCACCAACTCTGAATTGGGGTGGGATGCGGTCTATCTCTCAAATTCAATGTTTCAAAAACTTTTCCTCATTATTGCTCCACTAAGGAAACAATTTCACCCTATTTCAGTTCATTTCTCCCCACCCTACACAAATTAAATACTAAGTAATAGTATTTTGCTGGGTAGAATTGACCTTTGGAGAATCATAAAACTTTTAAATATCTAAGTTTTTTTGGTCTCCCCTTCTAAGAGCCAATTTTCACCCCCTTGGGGGGGGGGTCGTTCTACTCTCCCGGAGAATGCATGCTCTAATGGGATGGAGGATGGCATATCCTAGGGCAGTTCTCCTCAATAATAATTGCTCAAGGTGTACATTTCTCTCTTAGGTGCATTTCCCCTCCTGGTGGTGTTTTTTATGTTTTTTGTTTTTTTTTGTTTTTTACCAATTTGACTCAATGCAGTACAATTAGGAAATGGCTTCATTTTTTTGTTTGTTTGTTTTTCTTCCCCACCTCCTGTTTTCAAGCTTTCTGTTGCAGTTCCCTTCCTCATCCCTTGATATAGTCTCAGGCAGAGGCTACAGCTTTTTGGCCACCTTCAGTTATAATAACTAGCCTTATTTTGGCTGTTTCAACTTTCTTTCAGGCATTGAAAGTTTCAGCCCAGGCTAAATAAAAACTTCAATCTCACACCCAACTCAAGGCTTCTCCCCTCCCCATCCTTCAGCTCGTGCCTGAGCTGGGGACCTGCCTTGGAGAAGGAGGATAGTCTGCTTTTTACCACCCTGCTTCCCACCTTCTGGACTTCCCCTTTGGGTGGAGGACTCATCACACTCCTGGAGGAGGGATACATTCTGCAGAGGCCACGTGGCCCAGGTGTCACAACAAATGATCAGAGGAGAGCTGCCCCCATGTCCTCTCTGCATCTCTGCCACCGCAGGCCACTCTGGCCAGCCTCCCACTCCCATCCCTTCATAGCTCTCTGGGCAAAAAGCAGCTGCCAGCCTCCCTGTTCCAGAGCCTGGAGGGCAAGGACAAGGATGCCCCCCAAGTCCTGTCCAGTGGGAACACTGTGTCAGTCTACTGGTTTCTGTGGCTCAGCCAGCAACCACCTCGGTGTTGGACTCACTCTCTCTGCTTTGAAGGCCTCCCAGCTTCCGAGCTGTTCTCCTGGACCCCCTTTCCTCTCCTGAAGGCTGGCAGAAGCCTTGTGGGGAGGGGAGGGATGGGGAAACATCCCAGCCTTTCTCACTACTAGGCTGACGACTCCCTACTCTTAGAAATGCCCTTAGTTCAGGGGACACTCTCTACACTCCTCAACTTTTCTTGGGGTGCTGGAGGTGGAGGTGACAGGGCTGCATGATGCACCTTTGAATAAACCCTTCAGGTATGTTCAGATCACTTCCTCTTTAGAATGTGGGAGCACTTTTGCCTTCTGCTAACTCCTCGCTGGGGTGTTAGCAGAAATTCCTAGTGTGGGAGAATTCCCATTCAACACCCCACTAAGCGTTCAAACTTCCTCTTTGGCTGGGCCCCCTTCCCAGGACCTGCTTGCCAAGGCATAACCATAACAAGGCCAAGGCCAACCCCTGGCTCGGGACAGCCCTCTCCAGTGGCCACAGGAACCAGATAAAGAGCTGTGGCCACGGCTGCTCCCGGGGTTAGGGATTGCTCCAGACCCTGCCTTTCCACAGTTTCTCAGGAAGCGTCTCTCATCACTCCCTCTCTGCTGCTATTAAGGAAAATTTCCTACCTGGGTTTCCCCATTTTGCTGTGCCTACCAAGTTTGTTACGAGCAAAATTCTAGAAGAGTTCAGAGCTTTTCCTCTCTGGTGCCCTCTAAAGGGGGATGTATGTTGGACCAGCCCAGTTCCCGCGACCTCACCTGCTGCTTGGGACGATGCATGAGGAGGATGGGAAGAATGTGAACGTAGTATCACATGGAAGAGAATGACAAGAAAGGAGTTGGGAAAATAGATGCTGGGGGTTTGAGACATAGGTTGGAGTTCTGGGGAAAGAGAGAGAAGAGAGAGCTTGGGCAAGAAGAGCAGCCCTGATGAGTGGGATGCTGTGGGCTATGGAGGGATGAAGAGGCTTTGGGGGGAAGAATGCAAGTTTCTTCAATAAAACCTTTTGTTATTTCCTATGTCTTTGGGAGCCAGACTTTTTTTTTTTTTTTTTTTAAATCAGGAACCTCTAGATTCCTAAAGGTAGACAAACAAGAAGGTCTAATTTTGTTGTTTCATTTAGTTTTGGGTTAAACTGGAACTAGTGAGCCTGCTCCAATCTGCCATTTTGAGACATGAAGTTCATGTTCTTCCTGCTCGGCTCCAGACACTGTGCCATTGTCTGGGCACAGTGTGTTTCTGAAACACACTAAGCAGCAGGGTCTCAGAGCTTCCAGCCCTGATTCCCTAGAAAAGAGAATCAGCTGGTTACCATGTCTGAACTCTAAGTGGGCTGTCAGGAGCGTAATGACTTTTTTTTTTTTGGCCACACCACGCAGCTTGCGGGATCTTAGTTCCCCGACCAGGCATCAAACCCACGTCCTCGGCAATGAAAGCTTAGTCTTAACCACTGGACCACTGGGGAATTCCCAATGACTTTCTCCTCCTGGTAAGACTGCGTCCCTGTAGTGAGAAAGTCTGGGTAAGGAAGACTCTGCCATATTTTAGTCCCATGGGAGACGCATTAGTCAGATAGACTTGGTTTTGCTGGAATCACAGCACAAATAACCACAACTCTGCAGCTTACGATGGAGCCTTATTTCTCACCAGTACTACATGTCCACTGCAATCCAGTTGCAGCTCTGTTCCATGTTTTCTCCTCTTGGGGACCATGGCTGTTGGATAAGGCACTTTCTAGAATGTTAATGGTCATCATGATAGCAGGGGAAAGCAAAGCCAGAAGGCCACATGTTAGTTCTTAAAACTTACCCAAAATTGACACGTGGGACTGCTGCTCACATTTCCTGGGCTACAAGTCATATGGTCACGTCTATGTACAACAGAGTGGAGGTGTATATTTCTCCCACCGGGAGGGGCACTGAGTATTTGGGACAATAATACAGTCTTTCATGGGAGGCTACCAATTCTGCCTAAAACAGCAGTTGCATGCCGTTTGAAATCTGACAAAAAAGATTGTCAGAAAATATCTGAAGGAGGCTGCCACGTGGGGAATTGTATTTTTTCTCCCTAAAGATTATTTCGTGCTTGTTGGATCCATCATATTCTGAAATCCTTTTGTCGTCCAACAAGTATTGATAAGTAGAAACTGTTTGGTCACACAGCTGTTAGCCATATCTCTCCAGAACTCCCTGACATACATTTACTGGCTGGCTTAAGTTTCTCCTAATTTCTATCTCCCTGATCCCCTACCTTTTTGGCCCACTTTATGTCTTCTCTGAGCTCCAAAACCTAGATGACTGTGACTCCTCTGAGGTCACCTAAGATTTTCAAACTCCTCTCTCAAGAGGCTGGTAATTTCCAGTTATGGGATTTTCCTACTGTTTGTCCAGCAGAGCAGTGGGGTCTTAGGAAGTCTTTCTGTCTGAGGAGCTGATTTTCCACTATAGACGTGATTCACTGAGAGAGATTAGCATGCTTTTTGCTCTTCATCATCATTACCAAGAATTTTAATGTTTTATTAAATCATCTGGTCAGAAAAGCAATGACTAAAAATCATAGCTGTAAAAGCACCTTAAGGAAATAAATACCTGGGACCTGTTTGGTGTTTCGTCACTGTTCTTTGGGCCAGTGCCATCTAACGCTCACCCTGGATGTATGCCCAGATTGAATCCCCAAGTGTCTGTCCTACTCCCGAGGGGCCAGCCTGTGTCGTGGCTCTGGGACCCTTCACCAGCAGTGACCAGAAAGCTCTCCCGGGGGGAAGGTTTTGTTTTCTTGCAGAGATGTTTCTGGACCATGGCCACAGGCAGCCCGTTCACCCACCTAGTGGGGAGAGCTCATGAAAAAGCCAGCCTTATTCATGTTTTTCTTTGCCTCCTTATCAACTGGGAGTGTTTGTTTTTCCCTCTGACTCAAAGATTCAGAATTTCAGGACTGGAAAGGGGCTCCCCTACTGTTTCCTTCAAGTGACAAAACACAAAGAGCATAACTACCGGCAGTGCATCGTTACATTTCAGCATTAAGAATATTTATAATTGTCTTTTCCAATCAGACATTTCCCCAGCCAGTATATTTACCTTATTTTTGATTTGAGGAGGTCTATGTCCTACTTTGTTTTGTTTTGTCTTACCGGCCTTAGCTGGGTCTTTTGTGAGCTGGTAATTTGTTCTCTGGTCTCTTAGCAACCAGGAACTTTTCCAGCTCGCCACTGAATCAGACCTTGGAGTTGCAAAGTTTATAGCAGAACCTGCTGAAGGACAGTATCTCTCCCAGAGCCAGCTATGTTAAACCAATGTTTGAACAAGAAAATTAACCGGGGTTTCAGGACGTGTACGTTCCTAAAGGCGACAACTGACAAAATACGCGTCTGGCTCTCCGGAATGTCTCCCCTGGTCCCAGTCCCAGCTGGCTGAGTTCTCTTTGTCCTCTGCTGCAGCGCAAGGCATTTCCCCATTTCTGCTCCTGGGCCGATGTGAAGCAGATGGAGCCTGCCTGGAGAGGAAACGACCATGCCCTCCCTGGAGGAGGACGAGGCGGAGGAGGTCCCGAGCGTGACTGATCACGTGGTCTTCTCCAGTTTCACTCCACACACATTGATTTCGTGCCCAGTATTTGCGAGGCACTGGCTGGAGAAATGCACAGAACGCAGCCGTGCCCTGTAGAGCTCACAGTCTAGTGAAGAGACATCAATAAATCACTATGCGGTGTGCTAAGTCTGACATTCACGATATAAACAAGGACTCCTGGAGGACAGACGAGATCTTGGCCTGGGGAGTGGGGTGAAAGCCCATGCGAGTGACTGCACTGGAGGCAGGATAGGGGGTGGGGAGGGTGAGGAGGCGGGGGCTACCTCTCTCCACCTGCAGCAAGTGTGCTGTGAGTCCTGAACTCCCAAACTCCTGGCATTGGCCACTCAGGGGCAGGAAGCCCTAAGCTCACTTATTAGCCGGTGTGAGAGGCGACTGATTCTTGGAGTTACCTATGGCTATGTAAAAAAACCACCCCAAAACTTAAGGGTATGAAATACCGCTGGTTTATTGTGCTCTTGGATTCTGTGGGCCAGGAGTCAGAAGAGGGCAGGGAGAGGCTCTTCTTTGCTCCATGGTGTCTGGAGCCTCAGGTGAGGACTTGAATGGTGGGGGGTACCTTCAACTGGGGGGGGCTGGACCACTTCGAATCTAGTTTCTTCACTAATACGTCTGGCAGCTGGGCTGGGCTGGCTAATGTCTCCATGTGGCCTCTTCAGCGTGGAGTTCTCAGGATTGTTGGATTGGAGGCTCAGGGCTCTAAGAGCAAGTAGATGGTCTCTGAGGGTGAGGCAGAAGCTGCATGGCCTTTTTTGCCCTCGCCTTGGAAGTCGCATAGCATCACTTCTATACGCCCTACGCATCAAGGACCCACCCAGATGAAGAGTAGGGGACATAGACCCACCTCTCAAGGGAAAGAGGGTCAAAATATTTGCATTCATGCTGAAATCACCATACAAGGAGCTAAGAGTTCTAACTTCTTGTCTGACTCTGCCCCCTCACTTGCTGTGTGACCTTGGGTTAGCTGCTTCTCCTCTCTGGGCTCCAGCTTCTTCATCTATACAGTGGGAGGGGTTCACCAGATTAATCTAAAGTCCCTTCCCATGAGGAACAGCAGCATAGCAAGTGCTCCTTGCTACCTATTGATTCCGAGTGAGCTGAATTTTAATTATAGGAATGGATCTCCAGTTGAATCATGTGGATCACTGGGTAGACATGATTGTTAGAATTTTCACACTGATGGAAACTTGAGGAACCTTGGTCTAACTCCCTTGTTTTACAGATAGGGAAACTGAGGTTTAGAGAGGTTAAAGGTCCAGGAGTAATATAATGATGAACATTAACTAAAGAATAGAACCTGGGCCCCTGAACCAATCATCCTGTGTGCTTTCCACTTATCTTATTATATTTGGAATTATGTATGAAATTTCATTCAAATAACCACTTTCAGGAAGACATCGCTTACATAAACTGAAGGGTATCTGTAAGTAGCCGTCTGGAAATTTTCCATTGTGTCCAATCTGAATAGTTGTTAATTGGGCTTGAGGGTTTATCTGCCAGATCCATGCTCACTGGTTGGCCCCTCTGGGGGCCTTGGCCCAGGGCTGGTGCAGAATGACAGTGGAATTAGGAGGAAGGTTGAGAAAAGAGATGAGTTTGCTTCTGGTTTGGATCCTAATTTTTTTCATAGCAGCCATATTCAGAAATGGTTCCTGTGCATATATAATAAGGTGATTGAGTTAAATAATAAATGACAAGAGAGGCCACTGGAGGTGGGGAAGCAAAGGCAAGGGAGAAGGAGTCTGATTTCAGCTTAAATTGGAAAGGACATTGAGCTGCTGAGAGAGGGAGATGGGAAGGCAGAAGGGCCCATGGTAACAGGAACAAAAAAAGAACTGACGAAAAGAGCCATGTGGCTCCTTGCAGCCTAGGAAGGCTGAGAGAGCAGGGACAAACTCAGTATGTGGAAATATAACAGGACATTGGGCATTTAAAAGTAGAGGGAGCCTGGAGTCATATTTAGTGCTGGGGAATAAAGCAAAAAAAAAAAAAAAAAAAAAAAGAGAGTAGGCCATGAAGCACTGACTCTTCATGATAAATGGGCTTTTCCAGAGCTGGATCCATCACAAACATGGCCTTAAACAGAGTCAACCGGGCAGGACTGATTTTGTCACGTTGTTTGAACATTGACCTGGAATAAGGCTCATTTGTGCTTGGCCACAGATGGATGCTGGGAGGATGGAGGAGAGGAAACACCGAGGAAGCCACATGGGCTTTTGGAAAGAGCCTGGCTTCCCTAAGCCATCCACCCTGTTCTCACAACACACGAATCCCATCCACTCTCTCTCTAACCCATCGCCCCCTGTTCTTGGCACAATTCATGCAGGACCTGCCTCCATGCTCATCCCCTCTCATCCATGCCACCAAGTCCCAATCCAGCACAACCTTTCATCACAATTTTCAACCAGCCCATTCCCATCTCAACTCCTCCTTTTTATCCTCTCTCATTTCGTTTACAAATCTCTTTATTTGGTGCTCATCCCTATGACAGTCTAAGCCTTTATAGGATCAAACTCTCAAGACACTAGACCTTAGGGGTCTAGGAATTTGACATCCCTAAAGCAGGGCATTTCAGCCCTTTATTGTTGTGAATACATAGAAAATGATATTTGTACTGCCCGTTAGGGTTGAGAGCTCCAGCCTGATCCAGGCCCCAACCTAACTACCCCATGGGCCAAGATATCCAGGCAAAGCTGAAATCCATTCTCAGAACTCTGTTTTGGAGGCTCTGCAAAGGACTATAGGATTTTGCACCCTCCCAATCAAACATGTTTTCTCTGTAGAGTTGTGTGTTGCCTATTTGCCCTTTGGCTGATTCAACAAATGACATCCGTTCCAGTGACATGAAAACCCCATTCTTCTTCTGGCATCTAAGATAGCAACAAAATGGAATAGCTGGGTGGTGGTGCAGTTCACAGCAGGGCCACCTCATCTTCCTTAGTCTGGAAAAAGCAGCCGGGGTGTTCAAATACATTTAGGGGGGAAAACCATCATGATGGTTACAGAGTGAGTAACAGTGCTCGGGTCTGAAAGGGAGACAAAAGGGAGTCTCAGGTGGTCCCTGCTTTTGTGAGCTTTTATTCTAGTAGCAGGGACCAGACAAGCCTGGGAGAACGGTAACAGAAGGCCAGAAAGATGGGAACTGGAAGAGAGGTTCACAGCCCCTGGGGGGTTGAAAGGAGGCACAGGGTCTGTCCAGCTGGGAGAGAATCCTACAGAGTTCCTCCAAAGTCGTGTCATTTCACATGGGCCTGAGGGAGGGACAGGGTTTCCCCAGGAGTAGAGAGGGCTGGAAGAGTGCATTCCAGGCCCGGTGAGGAATATGAGTAAAAGGCTAAAGGGGCAAAAACAACAAATGGGTTGGAGAAAAGCATGTAGGCCAGGAAACAGGAAGAGTGTGTAGACTGCCCAGGGATAGTACAGGGAAGTATAAGTCAGAGGCAGGGTGAAGAATGGGATGAGATTAAGAGGCAACAGGGAACCACTTGTTTGAACTCTCCTTCTGGACCCAGGAGAGCATTGGTTATCTTTAAAACGTGCTTCCAGTGTGTGGCCAGAGTTGAGACTGCCGACCCACAGGATGAAGTCCAAACTCCTGTGCATGGCGTGCAGGCCTCTCTCCCTGCAAAGCTCCTGCTTATCTCGCCCGACTTATCTCCCCCTGCTTGCTCCCGGAGCTCAAGCCGTCTCCTCCCCTGCCACTCCCTGAACACTCCATGCAGTTTCATGCTTCTGCGACTTCACACCCGCTCTTGCTCTGCTCGGGAAGCCCCTTCTGCTTGTTGGTTACATGGATGTCTTTATTCCAGGCTCACTCAGCCTAAGAGCTCATCTCCATCTGGAGGGTCTCCTTGGCCTTCCAAGGTGGAGTGAGTGCTTTCTCTTGGGCGCCCCCACCTGGTCCTGTTCTGCCCTTACAGCCCCCATCACCAATGGTACAGTTATGTATTCATCTCTCTCGGGGACTTTGCTCACTCACTTACCGTGAGACTTCGGGCAAGTTGCTTCAGTCCTGTGGGTCACCGCCTTAGCTGTAAAAGGGATAATGATACCCACTGCGTGAGTTTATTCTGAGGATTGAATGAAATGATGTGTGTCCAGTGTAGACCATGCGTAGAGCATGCTACACGTGTGGTAGTTATTATCATCTGACTTGCTGTCTCTAGACCAGCACTGCCCGATGGAAACAGAACACAAGCCACAAAAGTGAGCCACATATGCAATTTTTAATTTTCTTATGGCTACATTGAAAAGGTAAAAAGAACTGAAGTTAATTTCAATAGTATGTTCTATTTAATTCAATATACTCCAAATATCTTCTAACATTTAATCAATATACAAATTATTAATGAGCTATTTTTATTTTTTTCATATAAGTATTTGAAACCCACTGCTATTTTATAGTAACAGCACATCTTATTTTAGACTAATCATAACTCAAGTGCTCAGTTGCCATATGTGGCCAGTAGCTACTGTCCTGAACAGTGCAGTGCTAGATTCAAGAGATTCTGTGAACTTCTTGAGGATATGCATTGCACAGTGGCTGACTTTTCTCTGCGTCACTCAATACTTGGCACGGAGTAGTGTTTAATAAACGTTTATGAAATATTATTGAGCTAAGTCAGGTCATTGGGCAGGTTGCCAAGGACAATAAACTGATAAACAATCACAAGCTATTATGACAGGCTAGGGAAGCCAGGCAGTGACCAAAACTGAGGTGCTGCCTTGTGCTGACAAAGCTGGGGTGAAAGAGCACGAGCTATCTCTGCAGCAAGCCTGGGGTAAAAAGCCTAGGATGGGAAAGGTTCAGATCTTGGTCTTGATGCTATAGCCACTAATATTTGTGTTCCCTTCAAATTAGAGGCAACCAACTTTACCCAATGATAGAACGGCTGGTCTTTTTGGAGGGTAGGATCTTGGGACCACTATAAGCAAATCACTTCACTCCAGAAACCTCCCTGACCAGGCTGAATCCCAGTGACTGGTTATAGAAATATATTTGTGTTTGAATTCTGCTTCCACCATCAATGAGCTGTATAACTTTGGACAACTTACTTAACCTTTCTGAGTTTCAGCTTCTGCCATCTGTGAAATGCAGAGAATAACAATAGCATCTATCTCATAGGGTTACCATAGGAGATCATGTATTGAGACCATGTCTTTAAGAGATCATGTACTTCTGACAGAGCTCCCAATTATCCCTGCCTCTGGGTGTTCGCCCTTGTGTATCCCCTCCTTTTGAGCGTGTGTGGACCTAGTGACATGACTCTAACCAATAGAGTATGGCAAAGTGATAGGACCTCACTTCCATGATTCGATTATAAAAGGCTGTGACTTCCATCTTGCTAGTGCTCTCTCTTGCCCTCTCACTTGCTTGCTCTGATGAAGCAAGCTGCCATGTTATGAGATGCTTTATGGAGAGGTCCACGTAGTAAAGAACTGTGGAGATCCCAGTTGTGAGAGCTCCAGGAGGAGTGGGGTCCAACAGCTCAAGAAGAAGTAAGTCTTGATGACAAGCACGTGAGTGAGCTTGGAAGTAGGTCCATCCAGTCGAGGCTTGAGATGAGACTGCGGGCTTATGAGAGCTAGTGGACCCAGCTAAATTGTGCCTGGACCCACAGAAACTGTGAGACAATAAACGTGTTTTGTTTTAAGATGCTAAGTCCTTGGATAATTTGTTACACAGAAATGGATAACAAATACATGCATGCAACAGCTTGACACAGCATCTAGGATATAGAAGATGCTCAGTAAATTTAAATATTACTCTTAGCAGTGGTATTGGAAAATTCTGCCATTGGTAAGGGGGTCTTGTCCTATGCATAGAAAATCTCTAAGCTAGGCAGACGATCAATGGCCTTCATGAGCAGCCAAGATTAAATCAGACTTGCTTAAGTGGAGTCATTTATATATATTTTTTTTTTTAAAAAATAAATTTATTTATTTATTTATTTATGGCTGTGTTGGGTCTTCGTTTCTGTGCGAGGGCTTTCTCCAGTTGCGGCGAGCCGGGGCCACTCTTCATCGCGGTGCGCGGGCCTTTCACTGTCGCGGCCTCTCCCGTTGCGGAGCACAGGCTCCAGACGCGCATGCTCAGTAGTTGTGGCTCAGGGGCTCAGTTGCTCCGTGGCATGTGGGATCTTCCCAGACCAGGGCTCGAACCCCTGTCCCCTGCATTGGCAGGCAGATTCTTAACCACTGCGCCACCAGGGAAGCCCCATTTATATATTTTTAATTACGGTTCATTCTTTTGCACTGGAATCAGCATCTGCCTGTTCACTCCAGGCACAGTTTCGACCCCATCCCATTACTCTCCACTTCCAACCAGTGCTAGTACATTCACACTGTGAAGACACAAATGAGACCTTTTCCTGGGACGGGGAGTCACAGCTTACCTGGGGGCCAAAAGCAGTGACAGGCCTGAGAATAAGGTATAATCAACCCATAGGTCAGAGTAGTGTTTTGTTTTTTTCTCTTTTTTTTTTTTCAGAACTTGGTTGTCCTCTGAGAGAAAAACTAGTAAGAAGAATCCACGCATAATGGAGTTTAGCATCTGTGATTGTGAAACCTAACCAATTGTGAAATATAATCGATCACAATGTGCCCTGTCTGGGAAACAAATGTGTTAACTAAAGGGGGGTGGTCTGTGCATTGTCTCGAGGAAGAGGACCCTAAGGAACAGTGATTTGTCAGTGTTTTTCCAGCGTGGTTCAGAGCAAGGGTGCCCGTCTGGCTGACAGAAACATCTGCTCTGCTTGACAAGGCGGGCCCGAGAGATGCCGGGAGCATCAGGCAATCATAACTCACGGACACGAGCCATTAAGATCATCTTGCTGCTCTTAGGCATGAAGTCCTTGCTTACCATGCAGCCTTCTGATGAGAATAATTCATTTCTCTTGTACGTTGGCCTCCCACCAGTGGACATGAGGTTCTGGTTTTCTCAGAAGTTATGGTTTTCTCTGGAACTAATGAAATGATGTTCTGACTTATTCATCAGTCTACTGAGAGTTTGCACAGCCTGGGTCAGTCTCTGACCTCTGACCTCTAAGGCATTGACCAGATAGAGCTGCTGCCTCTCCAAGTGGAGAGCAAATGCCTGGGACCTAGGGACCTTCTGTATTCCCTCCACCTTCCATCCCTCCTTCCTTTTTTTTCTTCCTCTTTCTCTTTCTTTCTTCTACCCCTGCCCACCTTCACCAAAGATAACCTTGAATTACAGTGGCCAGAGTGGGGAAATTTTTTTTTTTAACATCTTTATTGGAGTATAATTGCTTTCCAATGGTGTGTTAGTTTCTGCTTTATAACAAAGTGAATCAGTTATACATATACATATGTTCCCATATCTCTTCCCTCTTGCATCTCCCACCCTCCCACCCTCCCTATCCCACCCCTCTAGGTGATCACAAAGCACCGAGCTGATCTCCCTGTGCTATGCGGCTGCTTCCCACTAGCTATCTATTTTACGTTTGCTAGTGTATATATGTCCATGCCACTCTCTCACTTTGTCACAGCTTACCCTTCCCCCTCCCCAAAGAGTCATGTACCAAAATGTTCATTGCAGCTCTATTTACAATAGCCAGGACATGGAAGCAACCTAAGTGTCCATCATCGGATGAATGGATAAAGAAGATGTAGTACATATATACAATGGAATATTCCTCAGCCATAAAAAGAAACGAAATTGAGTTATTTGTAGTGAGGTGGATGGAGTTAGAGTCTGTCATACAGAGTGAAGAAGTCAGAAAGAGAAAAACAAATACAGTATGCTAACACATATATATGGAATCTAAGGGAAAAAAAAAAAAGTCATGAAGAACCTAGTGGTAAGACGGGAATAAAGACACAGACCTACTAGGGAGTGGGGAAGTTTTTAACCTAGATAAGCGTATCTATTTACGAGGTGTTCTAGAAAAAAAAAGCGTCCTGAATTTCCCCAAAACAACGGGATGCATTTTTTTTACTGGTATGCAAAAGCTTCTAAGAAACCAAATGAATTAAAAATTGCCTCTTTAAAGATTCTTTACAAAAGACAAATGAAAAGCTTACCATGGTGAATCTAAAAGGACATGTACACTGACCCACTTCGCTCCACTGCTCCTTCCCTTCCTCTCCCTAAAATACTCAGAATCTACTAACCCCTTTACTCAATTGCCTTTCATGCTGAAGATGGGCCAGATGTTAAACAAATGGCTTTTAAAGTGAGGCCCTACGATGAGCCTGGAATATCAGATGTAACCATCTTTCCTCCATGGTCAAGGGCTGATCTTAGATCCACCATCTGATATTTTTCAAACCCTAAAGAGAATCCTCAAAGATTTTATGAGGAATTTAGAATTCTAATTGGAGCTTATGATCCGGGACTCCTGGATCTTTCCCAATTTATTCATATGGCATTGGGATCTGGTGATGCCTGTAAACCGATGGCTGAAGCCAAATGGGAAGATCCAGGGAGTGATATTTAAGACCCACATAATAATCGCTCTGCCAAGGATGGCCCAAAATGCACTAGAAAAAATAGCCCAACACCTACTTGAAAGTATTGATAAGGTATTTCCTCAAAAGATTGACTGGTCTATCCTTCAGTCTTGCAAACAAAAAAAGGACGAACCAGTCAGACTGTAAGACGAGATTGGAAACCCTTTTTGTGAAACATTCTAGGCTTTCTTTATTAGATGCAGGCACAGAAAATGCCCTGAAGTCCTTATTCATGAGTGGCCTCTGGACCAAAATAAGGAGCCTGATAAAGTGACACAAGCAGGGCTGGGAAGCCACCCCTCTTGCTGAATTAATAGCCCTAGCTGAGCATGTTGAAAAAACTTTGGAGCAAGATAAAATTCAAAAGCCAATAAACATATGGCTCTGCAGTTATAGCAGCTCTAAGAGCTGGGAGGACCTTCAGGTACACTTTTCAACCCAGAACATAGAGGTCCTCCAATCAGGAATCCTGCACCCTGAAATGTCTGCCTTCACTGTAAACAACTAGGGCACTGGAAAAAAGGAACGCCCCCTGCTGAATGGGACATTAAGAGACTTCCACCTACTAATCCAGACTGTTTGTCCCTGGGGGGAAGTCTTAAAAAATTTGATTACTGAAATAATAAGCATTGATGGGACTCAGGGATCCTCTGGTAAATTGCTCCCCATGGTATCTCTAAAGGAGCAAAGGGAACCTATGATAAAAATTAATAGGGGGACTTCCCTGGTGGCGCAGTGGTTGAGAATCCGCCTGCCAATGCAGGGGACGTGAGGTCGGGCCCTGGTCCGGGAGTATCCCACATGCCATGGAGCAACTAAGCCCGTGTGCCACAACTACTGAGCCTGCGTGCCTGGAGCCCCTGCTCTGCAATGAGAGAGGCCACCGCAGTGAGAGGCCCGCGCACCGCAACGAAGACCCAACACAGCCAAAAATAAATAAATGAATGAATGAATAAATAAATAAATAAATAAATTTATTAAAAAAAAAAAAGAATACTTAAAAAAAAAACCGTAGGGAATCCTGTACCGTATTGGTGAATACTGGAGCCAATTTATCTACCTTAAGCCCCATTTTCATAAAACAGTAAATCCCTCAGAGTAAAGAGAATGTTTCTGTAGTGGGGGGGAGGGGTTTCTAATGACATTTTTTTTTTTAAATTTTATTTATTTATTTATGGCTGTGTTGGGTCTTCGTTTCTGTGCGAGGGCTTTCTCCAGTTGCAGCGAGCGGGGGCCACTCTTCATCGCGGTGCACGGGCCTCTCACTATCGCGGCCTCTCTTGTTGCGGAGCACAGGCTCCAGACGCGCAGGCTCAGTAGTTGTGGCTCACGGGCCCAGTTGCTCCGTGGCATGTGGGATCTTCCCAGACCAGGGCTCGAACCCGTGTCCCCTGCATTGGTAGGCAGATTCTCAACCACTGCGCCACCAGGGAAGCCCTCTAATGACATTTTGAGTGTACCTGTGTCTAAACCAGTCAGGATGACACGAGGGCCATTTTGGGGAAACTGTACTTTCCTTCTGTGTGACCCTGCCCCAGTAAACCTGTGAGGACGAGGTTTGCTTTCTAAATTTAGGAGTCATATAAAATTTAACTCAGAGGGAAAATTATCTGAGTTAAATTTCCTGTTTTTTTTTAAAAAATAAATTTATTTATTTATTTATTTATTTTTGGCTGCGTTGGGTCTTCGTTGCTGCGCGTGGGCTTTTTCTCTAGTTGCAGCGAGCACGGGCTACTCTTCTTTGCGGCGCGTGGGCTTCTCATTGCGGTGGCTTCTCTTGTTGCGGAGCACGGGCTCTAGGTGCGCGGGCTTCAGTAGTTGCAGCACGTGGGCTCAGTAGTTGGGGCTCACAGGCTCTAGAGCGCAGGCTCAGTAGTTGTGGTGCACGAGCTTAGCTGCTCCCCAGCATGTGGGATCTTCCCAGACCAGGGCTCAAACCCGTGTCGCCTGAATTGGCAGGCGGATTCTCAACCACTGTGCCAACAGGTCAGGAGTAGAATTTCCTGACCCTCCTGAACCTGAGGGGTTCTGCTCTCTGCAAACAGGACTTGATGAAATTGAGGCTCTAATGCATGAAAGCCCTAATCTCTCCAAGGTCCCTGAATGCCTATGGGCTTCTTCCTCATCTGACATAGGCAAAGTAAGAGTGCCGAATGCATAAAAATCCAAATAGATCATTTCAAACTCCAGCCTAAATTGCCTCAATATCCACTAAAACCAGAAGCTACACTAGAAGTTACCAATCCACTATCCAGAAGCTACCAACTGTAGAAGACTTAGTTGACTTAATTAAGCAAGGACTTATAATTCCATGCACTAGTCCCTATAACACTCTGATCTTACCCACGATAAAACTGAATGAATGAGGTTGTAGATTTGTCCATGATCTAAGTGCAATTAAGAAAATTGTGATACTGGAACTTCCCTGGTGGTCCAGTGTTTAAGACGCTGCGCTTCCACTGCAGGGGGCTTGGGTTCGATCCCTGGCTGGGGAACTAAGATCCCACGTGCCGTGCAGGGCCGCCAAAAAAAAAAAAAAAAAGAAAGAAAGAAAAAAAGAAAATTATGATACCAAGTTTCCCTGTAGGTCCAAATCCCACTACTTTGTTATCTGATGTACCTACAGACTCAAAATGACTCACAGTGGTGGATCTTTGCTTTCTTTAGTATTCCATTTGACAAGGAGAATCAATATTTATTCGCTTCCACTTGGAAAAACCGACAATATACCTGGACTCTAAAGCCACAGGGTTCACTGAAGCCCCATCCTATTTTTCACAGATTTTACATCAAGACTTGGCAAACTTACAGTTCCCTAAGGACTCTATACTCATTCAATATGTAGATGACTTATTTCTATGTTTCCCTACAGGGTAGGACTCAGAAGTAGACGTGATTTATCTATTCTAGCTATTAGCTTGTAAAGACCATAAGGCCTCCAAGGAAACACTTTAATTTTCAAAAAAGAATGTCCACCGCTTAGGACATGATTTGACTGCAGAAGGCATTTCTGTCTTACCTGAAAGAAGAAAGACAATCCAAAACTTCCACAGACCTACAACTAGATAACAATTAAGGAGTTATTTTGGACTTGCAAGATGTTGTAGATCTTGAGTTCCAAATTGTTCTCTGATTGTAACTCCCCTGTATGAACTTACAAGGAACTCAATTCCAGAGCCTTTACCCTGGGAAGATAATCATGAGCCAGCCTTCAGCCAAGTAAAATTAGCCCTGCAACAAACTCCAGCCCTAGGGCTCCCAAAATACACTCAGCCTTTCACCTTATTTGTCCACATGCGTGGTAACCAGGCTCTAGGAATTGTAACAGAAGAGCGTGGAGGAAAGCATAGACCTATTGCTTAGTGTAGCTTACAGTGAGACCCAGTAGCCAGAGCACATCCAAACTGTTTGAAAGCAGTAGCTGCAACAGCTAAGCTGGTGGAAGCCTCAGCTGAATTGGTTATTAGGATATGACTTATATTTACAAGTACCTCATACTGTCGAGTCTATTAAATTCTGATCAGACCCAACATTTTTCAGCAAACAGACTAACATCTTATGAGATCCTTCTTTCACCAGTTAACCTTCATCTTAAGCGCTGCAACTTGCTCAACCCTGTTGCCCTAGCCTGATGATGGTACAGATCACTGTAACTTTATAGACGTGGTGTGTCATGGTTATTGACCCCCAGCATTGACTTATAGGAGACACTATTAGAAAACCCAGATTTGATACTCTTAGTTGATGTTAAGAATGCAGAAGGGAAATATCAGACAGGATATGCAGTTACAGCTCAATATGAACTATTGGAAAGGGGACTCCTTCCCCAGTTTAAGACTGCTCAACCAGCAGAACTACATGCCCTCACTTGGGCTTGTCAGCTATCCAAAGGAAACTCAGTAAACATTTATACCGATAGCAGATCTGCCTTTGGGTGGGTCCATGACTTTGGTATGCTGTGGAAACAGAGAGGGCTCCTCACTTCTAACAGGACCCAAATCAAAAATGGGCCACAAGTAAATGAATAGCCCTCTGCCATTCTATTGCCTAACTGAATTGCAATTATTAAAATTGAAGCTCATACTAGAAAAACAAAACCCGAGTATCAGGGAAATGCTGTAGCAGACTTTCATGCTAAATCAGCCAGCACTTAAACTGTTCCAATATGCAACTTGAAAGAACTCCATAAGACTGATTCTAATCAAATTATTTATGATCATTTATATAAAAGACAAAAATCAGGCATCCTAGCTGGAGCAACAATATTGAGACCAGTGAGGGTGGAAATTTAATATTAAATGAAGACACCGAAGGCCCAGACAGCCACCTGGTTCTTCCTGAGTCCTTAAAAATGCGATTACTAAAAGCTCTATATTCTGCAGTGCATCATGGCACAGATAAAATGATCCAAATTATGAAAAAGTATTGGTGGGGTGACTGCTTCAAGGTTGCAAAATTGGTTTATGACCAATGTCTGATTTGTCAAACCCATAACCCTGGAAAGACCATGAAGGTATTAGATGGAGCATTCCAACCACCTATTGGGTCATTTGAACACTTACGAACAGATTTCATTCAATTTCCTCCTGCAATGGGTTACCAATACGTTCTTGTAATTGTCTGTGTGTTCTCAGGATGGATTGAAGCCTTCCCGTGCGGAAAGACTGACGCCACAGACATGGCTAAAGAACTTTTAGAAAATATATTTCCTTTATGGGACACCCCCAGAGAAATCTCCAGTGATAAGGGAAGTCATTTCACTGGACAAATAATTAAGCAATTAAATAAGGTGCTGCTGACACAATGGCATTACCATTGTCTTTACCATCCTCAGTCATCTGGTAAAGTCAAATGGACAAATGGTAACTTAAAACGAAAGCTATCTAAATTAACAGAATCAACTGGACTGCCAAGGCCAAAAGTTCTACCATTGGTTTTGATGACAGTTAGATCACCACTTAGGGGAAAGCATAGATCAACACTTATGAGAAAGCATAAATTAACACCTTATGAAATAGTAACACGAAGACCTATGCCTTTGATGATAGAGTCACATGTGTCTCCTGTACTCATAAATTCTGATATGACTCAATATTGTAAAGCTTTAATGCATTATGCCAAAGTGTATTTCCACCAGGTAAAGGAAGCTTTCTGTGACCCTCCTGCAGATGGTCGAACCTTCCACAACTTAGAACCTGGAGAGTGAGTCTTCTGAAATGACACTTAAGAAAGGCTATCCCTGAAATCTCGTTGGAAGGGACCACTCCATGTTCTCCTCACTACCCAGGAGGCAGCAAAACTTTAGGGACCTGAACTTTGGGTCCATATCTTCCAATTGAAAGGGCTCCTCTAAATTCTTGGAATTGCATACCTGCTGGAGATCTAAAGTTAAGATTGATCAGGGAGATTCCGCCCCAGAAGCAGGCAACGTCTTGAGGTGAACAGTTCTCCCAAGATGATGGATCAAGATCATCTCTAATATGAAATCTTTACCTCTTTAGCCTATTTGCTAGCTGCTTTTTCTCTCTGTTAATGCATAGGAAGACAACGTTATAATTAGGATTTTACAAACAATAGCTGCCGCAGGAAAGTTAACTAACTGCTGGATTTGTCATGCTAGACCAAAATCAGTATGTGAATGGAGAGACCTCATAGTTCACCCTATAAGTAATTCCAATCTCACTGGAATACCAAATGCCACAGCATGCCTCAATTGTTCCATAGTTTCCTTTCGTAAAGTTAAAATACTAAATCCTCATATCACCATTCCTTGCCTCAATTTAACCCACCCCTGGGATGGGAAAATGAGATCCACTGAATATATATATAAAAGACACTGCAGAGCAGGCAGTGCAAATCAGACCATTTGTAGGCTTGCTGTCAGGCTCATATATTTAGGTGGTTTTTCAATATGTAATAACACAGTATTTGAGTTTGGATTGAATGATGCTAAGAATTCTATACCAATGGATGGGTCCATGAATGTAATATTTATGAGGGAGCCCTCTGTATACCTCCTGGCTACTTCTTTCTATGTGGAGGGTTTGGCAATGGTTCCTATGCTTGGGCAACTCATTGTCTTGACAGCTGGAGGATGAAAGGACAATGTGCTCTTGCTGTATTTACTGTTCCATTGTCCCTTCATACTACCTCAGAAACTCAACATTGGTCCACTCCCTTGAATGTACACTATCAGTTAATAAGAAGTTTACCAGCAGATGATAACCCCTCTGGATGGGTGTCATTTGGACCATCCCTTCTTCCTCGGCTTGGAGTTAGTACAGATGAACATATGACTGGAAACTTATCCTTAACTCTGGCAACCATTGCTGAGTCTACTGCTAAGGCCATGGCTGCACAACAAAAGTCCCTAAGCTCTCTTGCTAAGATGGCTGTAGATCATAGAAGTGCTTTAGATTCCTTGTTGGCTGAACAAGGAAGAGTCTTGCCATAGCAAATACTTCCTGCTATACCTGGATCAGCACCTTGGTATTGCAGACACTCAAATACAAGAAATTAACAAACAAGCTACTTGGCTAAAACAGGTTGATACCTCATCAGGTGCACCCTTTGATTTATTTGATACCAACTGATTTGGTTCATTGGGGGCCTGGCTAAGGAGTATACTTCAGTTTCTTGGTTTTATCCTTCTAATAGTCATCATTATAGTCTCCCTGGTGTGCCGTGTTCTCTCAAAGACCCTAAATGCATGTTTGCAGCCATCAGCAGCACATCAGATGGTCTCACTGCACTTGGAGAAACAGAAACAAGATGAACAATGGGATAAACAGCGCAAGCAATTCTTCCACAGATCTGACATCATAACCTATGAGTTTCACAATGAAACAAGAGCATTTAACTCTCATAGTGACTGAGAGTGGCATAAATACTACATTTTTGGTCAATCTTTCATGTATGAGAGGATGACCAAAAGGGGGGAATTGTTAATTAAACAAGGAGGCCCTTAGACTGAGGTGGCTCCAATGTCCTGGCACCTACACAAGCAAACCAAAATCTAAGCCTGTAAATACCTTAGGGTTATGAAAGTGAAACCCAGGCAGAGCCAATCACAAATAGCCAACTAGGATTTAAGCTCTAGGCTATCAGTAATTTCCTTACTTTTCTCCCACCTTTTCTCTAAATTGAGTTTTCCCCCAGCTTCCCCCGACAGAGTACTTCTAACTACTTCCAGTTTGGTGTTGCCCTATTTGAATCGAATTTTGCTCAAATAAATTTCTGAAGTTTTAATATCAGTTTATCTTTTAACACAGGTCTGTGCTGGGAGATGGTGATGGATGATTCAGAGACACCCACCTGCCTCCAGAGCACTTATTGGGAAGGCAGGGAGGCTGGGACATTGACAGGCCCCTTCAAAGCATCCCTTGACCAGGTGCTGGCTCACTTTGAGGGCTGGGGTCCCTCGGGATATCAGAGTCTCATTGCTTCTTAATTTCTCACTGCCACAGGGGTCACTGCCCAGGTGTAAGTGGGTGGAGCATGAGGGTCAAGGAGCCTTGTGTGGGAGGGGGCCTGAGAGAGGGGCAAAACCTACAAGGAAAGGTGGGAAGGGCATGCGGGATGAGGTTTGCTTCTGTCCCAAGCTCCCCTGGGGTGATGAGGGCTGGACCTCACATCCTGTACTGGTTGGGTACTAATAGGCTCAGTGGTGAGGTCTTCTCTCCTGGTTTCTAGCCACTGCAGCTCTGGTGGGTCTCCCAAGTGGGCAGGAGGGCGTGATGGTGAGTCTGTGAACACCACATGATCCTGATGAATCTTCGTTGACACTGGGACTGACAGCGGTCTGCTGGCTGAGACTGGCAATGCCCAGGGAGACCTTATGTCATTTCCAAGAGGAAATGAAGAGATACGATTGCCTCCTTAGAGTTATGGGAAGGGAACCAGAAATCTCACACTACTCTCTCCCAGGGGCTTTGAGCCCCTCCCCTGAACCTCCCACTAAGGGGTTTGCTGCCTGAACCTGCTCACCTGAGACCTCTGTCATATTCTACTCTTCTCCATTTTGTCAAATGCTTGAATTCTGTGTCTTTGCTAAAAGATGTTGCATTTTAAAACAATTTTTAAAAATCAAATTAATATCTTTTCAAATTATAGGTGTTAGGAATAGGTGATGTGTTGACATGCATAACATTCAAAAAACAAAAAGGTGCTAAAGGGCATGTGAAAAATGTCTCTACCATCCCTTTCCCCAACCACCTGGTTCCTCTCCCCAAGACAATTAGTGTTACCAGTTTCTTGGGCAATAGTAAAATCTTTACATAAATGGGACCAGGAGTTATAAAATGTATATCAATTCAACAGTTCTTTATTGAGCATCTATTATATGCCAAGCGCTGGGGATAGGAAAACCAATGGGAATGGTCTCAGCCCTCTGAGATCCCACGGTCTAGCAGGGGAACAGCCAGATGGGCCAGCAGTTATAATCTGGTTTTATTAAAGGAGAAATGGAGATATGTGTGGGGTGCAGCGGTAGCACCAAGGAGTGGCGAGAAGAAGATAATCTAGCAGTGGAGACAGAAAAGGGTCCATAACCCACCTTTTGAGCAGTCCACACTCACTAGGATGGGGGTATTATAGAATTCACTTCTTCCTTAGTGAATTATTTTTTGATTCTTTCTCTTAGCCTCGTCTCAAAGATTGGAAGTCCATATTGGACAATCTGCCAACTTTAAAAAAAAAACAGCTTTATTGAGATATAATTCACATACCACACAATTCACCATTTAAAGTGTACAATTCAATATCTTTTCGTATATTCATAGAGTTGTGCATTAACCCCATAATCAATTTTAGAACATTTTCATTATCCCAGAGGGAAACTTCACACCTCTTAGTTGTTACTCACAAACGTCCCCATCCTCTTAGTCCCTGGCAGTGACTAATCTACTTTCTGTCTCTATAGATTTGTCTATTCCGAACATTTCATTTAAATGGAGTCATACAATATGTGACCTTTTGCGTCTGGCTCCTTTCATTTCACATAATGTTTTCAAGGTTTATCCATGCTGTAACACAGATCAGTACTTCCTCTCTTCTTATGGCCAAATAATATTCCATTGTGTGGATACACCACATTTTGTTTATCCATTCATCAGTTGATGACATTTGGGTGGTTTCCATGTTTTGACTATTGTGAACAGAGCTGCTGTAAACATTCATGTACAAGTTTTTGTTTGAAAACTTGTCTTTAATTCCTTTGGGTATATACCTGGGAGTGAACTTGCTGAGTCCTATGCTAATTCTATATTTAACTTATTAAGGAACCACCAAATTGTTTTCCACAGTGGCTGCACCATTTTACAATCCTACCAGCAGGGTATGAGGGCTCCAATTTCTCATCTTCCTGCTTTTAAAATTAGACTTTCCCCCAAGATGCTCATTCTGGAATCATCCACTTAGCTTCTCACTCTGCTGCCCGTGGACTTGTGACCCTCCTGAAGTCACCCAGGCCTCAGCTGCTACTTGTCCGGTAGCAGGCCTGGACAGAATTCTTAAAATGTGTCTATTTTTAAACTTTAAGTGTGTTATCCACAGGCCACCATGCCAGTCCTCACTTCTGGAGAGCAGGAGGAAAGATCTTAGAAAGCAGAGAAAGGGGGGCGGGGTCTATTCAGTGGCTGTACTGAGCTTCCTTTTTGACCCCAGAGGAGTGACTAGTTTCTTCTTTCTCTATGGTAGACAGAGCCCAGTCTGGCTGAGTCCAGTGGGCAGGAGAGGGTGAACTGGGGAGCCAAGGACAGGGACAGGCAAGCAGAAGGTTGAGAACCTTGTAATCATTCAAGGTCAAGCCAGGACAGACATGGAGGCCAGGAAGTGTCTGGAGGGACCAAAGAATGTGCTGCCCTGTGGTCAGCAGCAAGCCAGGAACCTGGAGCCAGGAAAGAGCAAGGTCAGGCCATGGTCTACACCGGGGAGGCCGGGCAGGCCAGTGCTGCGCCAGCAGAGTACTTCACAGAGGCTGCTGGCTCTGGAGCCCGACTTGATTAAACACCCAGCTGTGGGCTGCTGGGTTTGGGGATGCAGAGGTGATTGCGGATGTTGGGAAGGAAGACTCTTGTTGCTACTGGCAGGGGCAGAGGGAGGGGACCTGGGGTGCTGGGGATGGAGAAGTGTGACTGCTGGGGAGAATGGTTGTCCCCAAGAGACCCCACCCCACATTCCTGCACCTCCGCCCCAGGCAATCAGACCCCAGGCATGCTATGTGGCTATCCAACAAGGCACCTACTGACAGAGAAGTGCCAAACCCAGTGGCTCTGGCCAGCCTGGCCTTTGAGAAGCCACTAGATAAAGGTAAACACCAATGTGCAGACCCGATCTGGCTCACCTCTGCACAAGATGGTAACTGACATTCGTATGTGCCAGGCACTGTTCTAGGCACCTTGTATGTGTCCATCCATTTAATTCTCAGTAACATACGAGTGGATTCTCTGTTTTTTAAATTTATTTATTGATTGATTTATTTTTGGGTGTGTTGAGTCTTCGTTTCTGTGCGAGGGCTTTCTCTAGTTGCGGCGAGCGGGGGCCACTCTTCATCGCGGTGCGCGGGCCTCTCACTATCGCGGCCTCTCTTGTTGCGGAGCACAGGCTCCAGACGCGCAGGCTGAGTAGTTGTGGTTCACGGGCCCAGTTGCTCCGCGGCATGTGGGATCTTCCCAGACCAGGGATCGAACCCGTGTCCCCTGCATTGGCAGGCAGATTCTCAACCACTGTGCCACCAGGGAAGCCCGTGGATTCTCTTTTAATGCTAGTTTGCAGATGAGGATACTGAGGCACGGGGTGGTTAAGCAGCTGCTCCAAAATACCCGGCTGGTAAATGCCAGAGCGAGGAATTTGAACCTAGACAGTCTGGTTCCAGAGTTGGTGCTTTCCGCTACTAGGCTGTACTGTTGTCTCTTAACTGTTGTTCCCTGCTCTCTGACCCCCCTGCCCCCCCCCCCCAAAGTCTTGAGGACCCAGGGCACGTGGTCTCATAGATCTGGGTGAGATTCCTCCTCCTCCAGTGTCCTGTCCAACATCTCTCTCTGCCGCCCCTCGGCCTTCTCACATGGCTCTTCCAGCTTCCCTCCATATCTCCCTGTCTAAGGTTACAAGACTTAGCAAAAAACAAAATTAAAGATACACAAAAAACAACAAAGCAAACAAACAAAATCCACGGAAAACCAGAACACCCAGTATCAGTTCCATTTCAGAGAACCCAATGAATACTTCTGTAGTGTAAGTACGTCCCCACTATTGCATGGGGCATACTTATACTTGAGATCTACTTATATGACACAACTGTCTGTTGTCTCTCTGAAATGCAAATGTAACTGGCAGTCCTGTGTTTTATCTGGCAACCCTATCCCTGTTTTCTGAGCTTTGGGCTGGGGTCATATGTAGAAGAAGGATTGCTGCTGGTGAATACTCCCTCTTCTAAATAGTTCCCGAACTGGTCACTTCCTGTTGGTCTCAGTGACACTCCTGAGGGAGCCCACCATTAGCAAGTCTCTATTAAGACATGTGCGTATTAATCTTACCTCCAGTTTTGAGGCCACAGTCTCACCAATCCCAGAGTACATGTATGTTTATGAGCCTGTGTTTTAAAACCACACCACAGATTTTTTGGAATTCTACATATGACCTGTCCACTGGTCCCCTCCTTCTCCCTCCCATCAGGCCTCTCTAACTGCTCCCTTTGAAAAGAGAATTTGCAGATTAGCCTTTTCTGAGTCTCCTTTAGGAAGAACCCTGCCAGCTTTCCACCAAGTTCATGTTCTATAGGTGTCCTGTGATCTCGCTTACAGATTCTATCAGCATGTTTGGAACAGAAGGCAGACCCATTGCTCTCTGGTTCTCAGGCTTCTCTGCAGGCAGTTTTGTAGGTGGGAAGGACTTTAACCATCCTCCAGGCTTCTGAGACCTGAGGCCTTTTATATTAATAGGTCACACATTTTGGCCAACATTTCTGCAATTACACCCTTCAGAGCTCTTGGGTGGATGCCATCTGGTAGGCAGGATTTATTTACATCAAAATTTTCAATTAGGTCTAGAGCATCTCATTAGTTTACCACTATTTCATCTATTTCATCCCATGTCTTGTCTGCTTCAATAGACACTTTGAGGGGTAGAAAACTCCCTCGGTCCTTTCCCATCTGCTAGCAGATGGTTACTAAGGTTGATTATAGGCTATGCCCTATATTACATGCTGGAGAAAGCAAAGATGTAGAAGATATGGTCCCTGCCACTAAAAAGCTCTCAGTCTGGTAAGGAAGATGATTGAGTTCGGAATGCTTTTAGATGCAAGTAACAGAAAAATTAACTAAAAGTAGATTAAACAAGTAAGATTAAAAAATTTTTTTTATAATAAGTAGTCTGAAGGTGAATGCTGATGTTGGTTTAGCCGCTTAACAATGTCCTTAGGGACCAGGCCCTATAGGTCCATTTGTAGCAACTGGCTTCTCATCCTTGTGCTTGTTTCCTCATGGTCACAAAATTGCTGCTGCAGCCCCAAGCATCATGCCAACGTTTGAGGCATGAACAAAAAGGAAGGGTAGGATACCAACTTTTCCTATCTCTTTTATTGGGAAAAGTGCTTTTCAGAAGCACCCTCTACCTCTACCTATCCCACTCCCACCAACCCCATGGTGTAAGACTTGAGATTATCTGTCATTAGCTACAACAGGGTCACATGAGCATCCTAGCATTAAAAGAGGCTGGGAACATGAATGTTTAGGCTTTCTGGCCTCTGAGGTGGAGGTAGACAAGGTTGGAAATGGGTGGTAGTTAGCCAGCTGACAGCATCTGCCTCGGAAGGGAAGCCAAAAACATGCAAAGGTCACTGACAACCTAAGGCAGTTTCACTGGCAAAGGAGTAGCACAGATCCAGACCCGGCAAATCCTTTATTCCCCTGGTTTCTTTTTTACATGGAATTCAGAAAGAAGGAAATTTCTCATGAACTGGGTGTAGACGTGGGACTTGAGCTGTGCCAGAAAGGTTGGATGAGAATTAAACATGGTTGGGTCAAGGACATTCTAGGCTGGGGAAATGACAGAAAGGACTAGAGATGGGGATACATAGTTGTTTTGAAGGGCAGTGAGCATGGAATGGTGGGCTCATGCAGAGGAGAACATACCAAAAGAACTAATTTTGGTTAATTTTCAAGGAGTAGCACTCTTGCCTTTGTCAGAGGCTGCAGCTTGCCATACATGCATGGAGAAGAGTAAGTACTGCGTGGGGAGCAAGTGCCCAGCGAAGCTGGCTTCAGATGCATCGTGTTGCCCAGCATCAGCCTCTTGGGCTCAGAGCAAACACGCTTCTCACTGCTCATGGCGAAAGGCCTCTTTGGCTCCAACTCCAGCACTTCTGCCCCTATGGTCCTTGTTTCTGGGACCCAGTCTCTTGCTTCTCCTCTCTGTACTACTTTCTACCTCTAGAATGAATCTGTCACCTTGACCCACTTTGGGATGTTGTCCCTTGTGCTCAGATGTTGGCAATTACATTCCCTCCTCAGTCTTGACCTTTTTTGACCATTGAAAACCCTGCCCACACTCAGTTACCTCTTGGCAACTGGTAACCTAACTTCATGCTTGAAATCTAACCTTGGCCACCATCTTGGCCCAACCATTCCACTGGACTTGGCCAAGCCATTCATCCAGCCCTTCGTGAGGGCTCAAGAGCTTTGAATGTCAGGCAAAGCATTTGCTCTTTATGTAATAGACACAAGGCAGTCATTGAGAACCTCACTTGGGAGAATCCAAGTCAGGAGAGGGTGTGGTCATGGGAAGCTTTCTTTGACAGTGGCATTTAGAAGGGATGGGGGAGAGGAGATACAAGGATGACCAGACCAGTTGGGAGGCTGCTGGAGTAGCCTATAAAGATCTGGACTGGGTGGGGGCAGGGGAACGGTTGGATAAAAGAAAAATATGAAAGGATGGTTCAATAGGATTTGAGACATGATGAGTTGGTTTGGGAAGAGAGGAAGAAGCACAAGGGGAAGCCAGTGTTTCTAGCAGATCTATTATCAGGAATAGCAGATGAGGACCCACTGAAACAATTTTTGTTGGTTTGGTTTTTAAGAAGCTGCATTTGGCTTTAGGCCAGCTTAGTAGGAAGGAGCGGTGGGGCTTCTACTCAGGGGTGTGTCCACGAGGCAGTGGGAGAGATGGAGTGAGAGTTGAGGAAAGACCCCCTGTGGAGGTGGAAATTTGTAGGTGCTAGCTGGGAATGGGGGGAAAGTGTGGGTAGGAAAGAGCAGAGAGAAATAAAGGACCCTTGGAGCAGGCGCTGTGTGGAGGTAGGGAAGAGGAAGGAAAGTCGGAGAAGGAGCCACAGGACATGTCAAGGGGCTCAGAAACTAGAAGAGAAGAGTGCTTCAAACAGGAGGGAATGGCCAGTAGTGGCAGACCCCAAGCGTTTTCCTTCACAAGGTAAAGAATTTGAGTCCTTTTTCTGGGTCCTTGTCAGTTCTGAGTCCAGCCCTGGCCCTGTGATAATTAAGTCCCACTCTCCCGCTCTCCAGTTTTCTCCCTTGGGATACTTATTTTTACTTTTGAAGTTAAGTCAGATCCTGCAAGACACTTTTCCAGTACATTGTGACCTGAGTTAATTCTGATTTTTACCTGCCTGTCACAATGAGTGAGCTCCCCAATTCTCCTGATTTGAACATTTCTCTGTTTTCATTTTTTTGTTTTTAAAATGAAGACAGAACATCTTATGTGGCTTGCTAGTCAAGCAGTGCTGTTAACATTTGGTTGCCTTGTAAGGGTTTTTTTTGGCTTCTTGTTGAACTTTTTCCCTGGGCTTCCTGAGAGATGTTGGTGAACATTATTCAGGATTCCTGTGGCCTTTTTCTTCTTTCCATTCTTAGCTCATTCTTGTATTTTCCTCGTTCCTATGTCAAAGCCCGAGGTATCTTATTATGGATTTCTTTTCTCTTACATTGTTGGAGTTAATTTTGTGTTAACAACAGCTAACATTTGTACAGTGCTTTACAATTTACAAAGCATGTCACATATGTTTTCTTATTTTATCTTCACAGCAATTCTGTGAGGCAGTTTAGGTACAGTTGTCCTTATTTTACAAACCAAGCCTCTGAAGACTTGGCTGGTAATAAATAGAAGGATTCGGGGTGACTTAATGTCTTTGACTGCTTTCTTTTTTTATAGTAATACTGCAAATAGAAAGAAAAAACCCAATACATGACCATTTGAGGAAATTTGGAAATTCTAGGAAAGAATAAAGAAGGAAACATACATTACTGGCCAGCCTAGTCTAGAAACTACTACTGACAGCACTTGTGGTATTTTTTTCCAGCCATATTTCTATGAATTGGTAAAGACTATATAATTAGAAACTAACTACATCTTGATGTTGGACTCTGATTTTTAATTGTAACAGATTGTGAGCATTTTCCCACGCCAGTCAACTATTTCAAAATGTATTCTAGCCTATGGCTATACCATACTTTATGTAACAATTCCCCTCTTCAAGGACCTGGAAGTTGTTTCCATTTTTGGCGCATACAAAAAACGTTAAATGGACAACTTTATACCATAAACACCTGTCTGAGGCTCTGTTCTAAGCATAAGGGTGGAATGGCTGGGCTAAAGAGCATATTGTTCAACTGCCTTCCACAGATGCACCAGCTTTTATTCCAACAAGAAGTATGCATTTGTGTCTATCTTACCACACCCTTGCTAACATTGAATATTATATTTCAAACTCATAGTTAATATTATGGATGAGAACCAAAATCTCATGGCTTTGTTTTACATTTCTTTGATTGCTTATGAGACAGAACTTTTCCCCTTTTGATGCTTGGAAGAAGTTAAACTCTTTCTGGCTCTTAAATCTTAGCTGTGCTGAATCCTCACAGATGCAGTGACAAAGAACATCCAGTAAAAGCCCCCAAACATCTCAAATGCTGTTGACAGGAGCAAGGGAAGATTCCCAGTGAGAGGACTGGGCGAGGTGGGAAGGATGTGATAGAGCTGGAGCCAATATGTGTCTCTCACGATTCTCTTCCTTAGGAAGATGCGGGGAGTGTGAGAAGGCCACTTCATTCTAACTATATTTATTGCACTGATTTCTGCTGCTTTGATGAGGAAAACTTCCAACAGGAGATGCAAATTGCCTCAGGACCTACAACTCCTGCTAGCACAGCCCTGGCATTCTCAGACCAGACCAACCAGTGTGGTGATTTCTTCTCCTATGAATAGGTGTCTCTGAGTTTTGCAGTGGAGTGGGAGGAGTGTCCAGGGCCATGGGGTGGGGTGATCCAGCCTTGTGGTCTTGGCCTTGGGAATCTCCACTAGTGAGGGTCTCAGCTTCCCAATCTATGGTCACAAAGGGCTACCTCTACCAACATGCTGCTGTGAATCAGACAGCTGGCTCCACCACTAACCTGGAACAAGGTACTTAAGCTCTGTAGCCTCAGTTTCCACATCTGTGAGATAGGGATAAAAGCAGTACTTACCTCATAGAATTACTCTGAAGAGTAAATGAGTTACTCTAGGTAAAGCACCTAGAACAGCAACTGGTTCATGGTGAAATGCTATGGAAATGTTGGCTCTAAAAATGTTTCCTTGCCAGACTGGAAGCTTTCTAAGGGCAGAATCTCGACTACCTGGTATAACATCATGCCTGCGGTGCCTACCTCCGTGCCTGGTCTGTAATAGAGCTTTAACATATATTTATCAAGTAAATGTTGAGTGAATGAGAGTGCTTTGCAAACTGATACCTGCAACCCAGGAGTCTGGCAGAATTATTATCTGTTACTAGTTGTCATCTCCCAGTTTCTTTCGGGGAGTCTCCTGTAGCTCAGAAACTGGAGGGTACAGAACACCTTGGGTCTGGTTCATTGATCTGATGCTTTCTGTCAAGATGTTTAGGGTCTTGGGACCCATCCACTAGTAGTCACTGGGCGAGGTCTTGAACACATTGATCAGTTGAGAGGGAAGAGGCAGTGGCAGCGTATTGTAGACTAAGTGCATACTTTTGGTCAGAAAACTCCTTGTTTAACCAAAGCAGGCATTTGAAACACAAAATCTCCTAAGGGCCGGAGAGATAACATAAAGGGTAGTGCTGGGGGAGGGGTTGCATTTTTGCTGAGCCTTATTTGGCCTGTATTGTTTTGAAACACACATAGCATATTAAGCCCCTGCAATTATTCTTCTCTTCCACCAAGAACTGCACTCACTCATATGATCTCATATTCTGCTGTCCTGTGGTCCAGGCTTGGTGTTCCTGGTTCTGATACAGACACCGATGCAGAAACACGTGTCCTCACAGTTGGAAGAACAAGGCAACACCTGACGCCTGACTCCCAGTCTCCCAGGGTTGGCACACTGGGGAGTATGGCAGCTCCAACCAACTGATGCCAGTGGATGCTGCACGGAACCGTGGGACCAACATGGCAGGAGCTTCCGATTTTTCCAGAGAAGGTAAACATCTGGACTCTTAGATGGAACCTCGTAATGTTCACACAACAAATGGAAAACGTGTTGTAAGCGCTCTGCAAGTCAAACAGAATACCTCTGTGTCCCCATTCGGTCTTGCAGCCTCTACTTTCTGATTCTGCCAGAAGGTAGGGAGGTAGTTCAAGTTCAGATGAGGCAGCCCAGGGCAGCAGCCATTGGCCCCTGTTTGTAGAGTTGTTCTTCTTTAAGCAGTTCCGGGGGCTTTTACCTGTAGCATCTCACACCTGGTTATGGAGGTAGAATGACAAGGACGAGGGAGCTGAGGCTTGGAGGAATCGGGAGGTGGCTTAAGGTCCAAAGCTACGTACACAACACAGGGCTGAGACTCACCTCAGGTTTTCTGACACCAGGCCAGGGGCCTTTTGCTCAGCGTCCCTCAGTATTAGCACCCTGGGTGTCCTTTGTGAAATGAGGGGCTGGTTAGCATTCTGCCCTCCCTCCCTGCCCCCCAGCCCAGGATGTGTGTGTGATCTCGGACAAGTGACTTCCCTCCAGTCAAATTTTAAATAGGAGCAGCAATAAAACCTGCCTTCCCAGGTGGTAGCAAGAATTAGACGATGTAATGTGAGAAAAGGGCTTAACTCAGAACCTGACACGAAGAACGTGTTCAAGCTTTCGTCACCATGCAGCCCCCTTGCCGTACATTGTACGCCGAGTGTACGCACAGACAGATCCCGCACCAGGATGGGGTTGGGGGGAAGCCATTCCTGCCCTTAGCAAATATTTACTGAGGGTCTACTGTATACAAGGCCCAGTGCTGAGCATTCAGGAGACAGTGGTGAGCAAATGGGGCTGATCTAGGCCCTGTGGGACTTAAATTCCAGCAAGACAGGTAACTGTTAATGAAATATCCATATGGAAAAGATACCCTGATGATGGGTGACAAAGTTCATGAAGGAAAATCTGGGGTGTTTATAAAAGAGAGTATATATATACTACTCCTTGATGTAGATATAAAAGGACCCCTCCTTTATACAAATAAAATATGATACTTAAAATATATATAAAAATATATATAAAATTCTCGGGAAGTGATGCCTAAGTTAAGACCCGAGGGATACAGCAGGACACGGAGGACCAGAGCTGCATCCTGGCCACGTGAAGCTTGAGAGAGACGTGGTCAGCCAACCAGGCCGCTGGCTCTGTGATGACGGAGCTCAGCAGAGAGGCTCTGGCTACAGATAGAAATGTGGGAACTGTCCTCACACAGGTGGGATTTAACCCATGGGATTGGATGAGCTCACCCAAGGAATGAAGAGCTACAAGAAAGTGGCTCAGACACAAGAAATGAGAGACCTGGTCCCTCCCACTGTGGGGAGCTTGGAGTGCATTTGGATGGAGAGTGAGTTCCCACACTTGGAAAATGGCCAGAGTCAGGCAGCAAGTAACCTGAGCTAGAAAGAGAAAAGGGAGCTGGAATCTAGTAAGGTGAGGAAGATGGAGAAAGGCACGTTCTGTCAGTTGGGGTTAATCAGAGGAGGGGAGGCTGGGGCCAGGCTAACGATGCAAGCACGTACCCAAGATTTCCTGTTGCCCCAGCAACAGCATCCGAAGGCTTTCTGGCGCCGAAAAGGACGGATGGTGATAAAGGAGTCAGCACCAGAGGCAGAGGACTGTGTGAGAGCCGAGTGCTCTCAGGTGTGTGTGTGTGTGTGTGTGTGTGTCTGTGCACATGCACAACTCATCTATTTAAAACAAACAAGTTTTTAAGAGCTCTCTTTGAACCTTCTTTTTTAAAAAAATTTATTTATTTATTTTTGACTGCATTGGGTCTTCGTTGCTGCACGCGGGCTTTCTCTAGTTGTGGCGAGCAGGGGCTACTCTTCGTTGCGGTGCATGGGCTTCTCATTGCGGTGGCTTCTCTTGTTGCGGAGCACAGGCTCTAGGCGCACGGGCTTCAGTAGTTGTGGCACACATGCTCAGTAGTTGTGGCTCGCGGGCTCTAGAGCGCAGGCTCAGTAGTTGTGGTGCATGGGCTTGGCTTAGTTGCTCCGTGGCATGTGGGATCTTCCCGGACCAGGGCTCGAACCCGTGTCCCCTGCATTGGCAGGCAGATTCTTAACCACTGTGCCACCAGGGAAGCCCCACTTTGAACCTTCTGATGTCTAAATGGCCTGTGCTATGTGTTAATGCCATGAAAGTTCAAAGTGTCCTTAATTTGAAAATGTTACTATCTCCTGCCCGTGCTGTTTTGGTTAAATGCATTTCACCTGCATTTGGGGTAGACAGTGGCCATGCACACTGGCTCTCCCTCCTCACATGCCCAGTCCACTTCTCTGGGTTTTTCAGGTACCATGCGAGCTTGCTCAGCCTGGGTACAGAGTGACCCAGCGGGGCTGGAGGTGAAAGCCCCTGGGAGTGAGTGAATGAGTATTTTTCTGCCTTCCTGTTCAGCACTGGGAGGCATAATTCTCTACAGTGTCTCCTGGTGGGTATGAGCTATGAGCTCAGGTACCTGCAGCAGTAACCCCCTCGTTAGCAGCCCCTGCCCCCAGCCACTGTGGATTTTCTTCCCCTCCTCATCTCATTTCCCCTCCACCTCACTTGGTGTCTTGGGATCACCTCTCAAATAAACCTCCAGCACCCACGATCTTGTCTCTGGGTCTGCTTTCAGGAAACCAAAACCAAGGCAGGCAGGGTGGGGTAGAAGAATTTCCAATACTATAGAAACAGTCAGTAACCCAGAGATTTTCCTGCGGTCCTGACTCTCCAGCAATCTGCTGGCACCATTGCCCTTGATCCCTGGTGGGGAGGTGGAGTTGGGGGTGGGGCAGGGAGCAGCAGAATGTAGGGAAAAGGCAAAAGTCCGGGTGTCAAGGGTCCTGGGCTCTGCCTCAGATCTGCGACTAACATGCTGTGTGCCCTTGGCAAAGTCCCTCTCCCTCTCTGGACCTTAGTCTAGTCACTGGCCCAATGAAGTGGTTGGGCTGAAGCTTCTTTCTTGCTCTGGGACTCCAGCCTCACGGTTTGCTTTTCTTCATTTCTCTCCCCCTCATTCATTTTTTTTTTTTTTTTAAAGATTGATTGATTGATTGATTGATTGCTATGTTGGGTCTTCGTTTCTGTGCGAGGGCTTTCTGTAGTTGCTGCAAGCGGGGGCCACTCTTCATCGCGGTGCGCGGGCCTCTCACCATCGCGGCCTCTCTTGTTGCGGAGCACAGGCTCCAGACATGCAGCCTCAGCAGTTGTGGCTCACGGGCCTAGTTGCTCCGCGGCATGTGGGATCTTCCCAGACCAGGGCTCGAACCCGTGTCCCCTGCATTAGCAGGCAGATTCTCAACCACTGCGCCACCAGGGAAGCCCCTCCCTCATTCATTTTAATCATCTGCATTTGCCTCCCTGTCTCTCTCTCTAAGTCCGCATGCTGGGCCAGTTTTGGGGGGCTGGCTGGTAAGATACCCAGCTTTACCCGTCCCTGGTAATGAGAGGTGAGGCTTAATCCATGCAGCATTCATTGGGAACCTGGAGAAAACCATTTTCTCTACATCTGAAGTGTCATTATTGTTAATAATGATGACATCAATCTACCTCATCAGACCCACAAGTGCTTAACAAAGAAAAATGCTTATGTCACTGTTAGTAAATATAAAGTGCGCCCACTCAATCAGAATGACACTCTCCAGACAGCGAGATTGTTCCCTTCCCCACACCCTGACTGCTTGTTTGCAATCCTGCCCTTCTTCAAACGACACTGCTTATTTTTTATTGCTGTTTCAGCACTTTGACAAATACATTTTTCCATGAAGAGAAACATAATTAACTTAAGTCATTTATATTAATCACAAGGGGGGGGGAAATCATGCAAAACAGGGGTAATTTTGTATTGAACAAGCCACGTTATCTAATGAATATAGATGATGCTGATTTATGTGTTTATCCAAAAAGCATCAGCGAGAAAAAAAAGCCATAACCAAACCCCACCCCATGCCCCCCAAAAAGCTGAAAAAAATCCTTCAATGATGCTTCCTGGTTTGGTGGCATTCTGCCCACAGATTGAAAAATAAAATGACTTTCCAAGTTTTTACAGAGCTTGAACAGCAAGAGAAATTTTCTCCCAGCTTGGGTGTCCTCTGCACGAATCCCAGGGAAACTGTAACTACTTATTTCTGCAAACATTGTGCTGATGGGCCGGGTCTACACAGGCGGGATGGTGGGGACTGTTTCCCCACAGCTTTGGGACAGGTCCTGTGGTCCGTCATTGCAGGGTGTGGTCGGCAGGGACCTGGCCACATAGCTCAGATTCCCCAGCTGCGTCAACCGATGGAGGTGGCTCATTTGATGGCAAAGTTGCAGTTGGAACAATTCCCCACCGTGAATAAGAGCGTAATGCCTCTCATTTATGTCAAGCAGTTGCCTGGGGCTCAACAGACACCAAGTAGAACTGTGAGTAGGAGATAAGGAAGCATCACAGGTATGTCACTAAATCACAGAAAGTTCCAGCTGGAAGTCCATATCCAGCGTGAGACCCACCCCCTCATTTTCCCATTGAGGAAACTGAAAACCAGGGAATAACAACAGTTGGCATTTATTGAGCACTCACTCTGTATCAGGCTTTGTTCTCAGTATTTTTGGGGTTGTAATCCTTGCAATCATTTTAATGAGATAGGTGCTATCATTGTCCCCATTTTACAGATGAGGAAACTAAGGCTCAGAGAAAGGAAGGTGCTTCTGCAAGGCCCCACAGCAAGGGATGGTCTGAACCAGACCCCAGATTGTGGTCTTTCTAAACCTCATCCAGAAGGAGAAAGAAGCTGGTCATCCTGTGTGTATGAAATTCCCATGGGGAGATTTAGAGCAAGACTTTGGAAACATTTTTAGAGCTCTCTTCTATTTCTCTTCTTTTTGTTTTATGTGGTCTGTTCCCTTTTGCCGTCACTAGCCATAAATATCCCTACAAAATCTCAGAGGACTGTGAGCTTGCCTCAGGGACACAGAGGTGACAGTTTAATGAGCTGTAAGATGGTATTGCAAGGGGGGGAATCGGGGTGGAAGTTATGGGGCGGCAGTAGCAAAAGTGTGGAAGCAGAGGAACCAGGGCCTGGGGTTCCTAGAAGAAGAGAGAGGCCAGCCTCAAAGCTGCTCTGGCTCCACAAGACCCTGCAGGAACCGCAGCGGCAGCTACTCATTTTGCAGGTGGAAACCTGAGACAGGATGGCGGTTCCTGACTGCTCAGCAGGTTAGTGGTGAGCCTGGTGGGGAAGCTGGATCCTTTGTCTCTTCTTCCTGTTGTCTGTCCTGGGCCCACAGTGAGTTCCCCTCCACCCTAGACCCTCAAATAGAAGTCCCGAGGGGCAGGGGACGGTGGAGCCAGACTATCTGGATTCATATCCTGCCTCTGTCATTTGCTGTGTGACCTTGGAGGAGTCTCCTAACCTTTCTGGTCTCAGTGTCCTATACCTGCACTAGGGGATGGCTAAGGACAAATGTTCGGGTTTAGGACAGTGCAGCATATATGAGTGCAGGCTATTATTATAATTATTATGAAAAGGACCAGAATATCACGAGCATCCTCCTCCTTATCTATGACCCCACACAAGTCCTAAGTGCGTGTCAGGTTTGACCAGCCTGTGCGTGCGAGGTGCGGGAGGAGCAAGGAGAGAGCAGGGAGGGCCCGGAAGGGTTTCTGGCTGGGAGCAGAGAGGGGAGGCAGGCTCTGAACCTCCTTGCCCAACCGCCGAGCAGGCTGCAATTTGTCGCTTGCCTGGTCTGCGGCTCCCTGCACAGGCGGACTGAACGGGTGCCAGGACCCCATCCATCCTCGGCTTCCTGGACAGCGGCGCCAGAGAGCCCATCCGTCACTGTCTCTGGTGGCATGGATGACTGGCTTGTCATCTTTGACAAATGTCTGTGCCAGTGAGTTCTGCGCGGCTGTGTGTACTTACAGATGCCGAAAACTCACAAACACAGACAGGAAGCTCCACACACCAGAGAACACAAATGAGGACCAGGGCCAGGAGTGATGGGAGGGGTGGGGGGGGAGGGGAGGCCTCAACCAGACGACCTGGGCTCTGCCTCACTCTTCATGAAACTCTGGGCAAAACCATTTCCTCTCCCTGTGCCTGGGTTCCACACCTCCTCCCCTGCCCCCCATGAAGTGGGGATAAAGGTCCCTGTCCTGCCCTCAGTGGTCTTGTAGGAATCAGTCATAATTTTCATCACACGGTTAGCAATTAACCCTTATCAAGAAACTGCTTTGGGTCTGGTATTTTGTGCATGCATATTCTAGCTCGCCAAATTCCCCAGAGGAGCCCATTTTATAGATGAGGAAACGGAGATGCAGAAAAGCAACTTATCTGATTATCCAGGAGGGGATGGCTCACTACTGCCTGGGTCTGGCAAACACAGGTGGGAAGAGCAGAGACTGAGGCCAGCCTCCTCCTGTCCAGACACAAGCTTTGGAGGCCCTTCTGTCTATCCAGGCACCTGATAGACCAGCTCATTCCCGGCCCAGGACCTTGTCTCCTTGCTAGCTGCTAGAAGCCTCCATATTCTGGTCTGGAATGTTAATATTCCGCCAGGGTTATTCAGAGGAGAAAATGAAATAGTGCTCACGGCAGGGCCCACCTTAAAGAGCCACGTATCACGCTTAAAGCATCTGAGTCTCCATAGGACTCAGGGCTTGGCTTTCTTGCGTTTCTCTCCCTTCCCACGTCATCATTTGACACTTCTTTCTCCACTTCGCTCATCCATGTTTCAATACCAATAAATACGTTGATAAAGCCTGTTGCCCAGAGGTCACCAGGAACCCTCACAGAGTCAAATAAAGTTCAGTTTCTGAACTTGCTGCCACGAGGTAGAGCATGGGCCATGGGCAACCGTGGAGCAGCCTCAGTAAGAGGCCGTTGTAGGGTTTGGGCTTGTTTTGCATGATTTTAGAGAGGGTTGAGGAACGAAGGGTTGTTCTTGAGTGGGTGCTGTCAGGAAGTAGGAGCATTTTGCCAGTTGGATATCATCATCATTCTTATCTAGGAGACAGCAGGAATGAAGCAAGGCCAGAGCTGTCAGTGGTAAAGAAAGAGGAGTCATTTTTGTCCGCTGAAAGAAAAGGATATCCGCGCATCCTTTGCATAGCATGCTTGTGTTTATCACGGTCACAGAGAGGCCTTGTCTGATGCTGATATTGTGTGTAGTTGTTTATTTCAACAAGAACAACTAGGGCCCAGGGCCAACCTAGTAGTGGCCAGGCCAGGTTTCTAAACTATTTTTCTTTTTCATTCTCAATATACAATCATAGGTACTAACCTCTAGAGAACTCAAGTGCCCCCTGACCCAAGGGTGATTTGTTTGTATATTCTATATCGTGTCTATTCCCAGCTTTTTCCAGGAAATGTTACCCCTAGTCATTCCCCAAGGAGGGTTCAACAGACCTGCTTCCCTTGTTTTAGGAGAACCAGCAGTCTGGGCCATTGGGTAGAGAAATGTAGACCAAGCACCCCGCCATTGTTCCTGGAGAAAATGGTGATGTCACCCAAGTTTGGACATCCATTCTTTCAACAGACAGAGGGTGTGTTCTGTCTAGTCATGGAATTTTGATGTGTTTCACCAGTCTGTGTCCTTGAGGAATTAGAAAATGTGTTTCTCTAATTACACAGACCTTTGGAGTCCCTGACATAGTGTGGTTTCAGGCTGAATAATCCGGATTGTGGGAGAGGACCTATCAGCTATTGTGATGGCTTTGTCTGGTCTTGGGAGTCAGCCCAGCCCTGTGGGTTCAGGTGTGGAGTTTCCCTTGAAAAATGACATCATCTCAGCTTTCACTGGGTCTGAAGGTTCTATTGGGAACTCAAGGGAGGGTGGGGTCCAGTGATTCTGATGCAAGGGTGCTCAGCTGGCCCACCATATGGTGCCTGCCAAGGGTGGGCAGAAGCCCTGAGCTGAGGGCCAGGCCTGTGAGCTCAAGAGTAGCAATCTAGGGCAGCAGCATAAGTCACCTCCTGTGTTGTCCTTGTTAGGCCACAGGTGTTCAGTGAAGCTTTGCTGGGCACCTCTAATCTGGTTGCAGCAACTGGATAATAAACGTCTTATCCTCCATCACTCCATGGAACACTGGCCTTCTTGAGCTGTTTCTCCAGGACACAAGTGCTCGCCCCATGGTTGTCACACTGCTGTTCCCTATGCCTAGAATGTCCTTCCTGGCTCTTTTTTCAGCTGTCATTTCTCAGTAACATTTTCCCTGACCGTCCTGTCTGACAGTCTAACTTCCTACCCCCGCTATAATTTTTCTATTTAGCATATATCCCTAACATCATATATTCTTTCCTTATGCATCCTGTATATTGCCTGTCTCTCTTACTAGAATATGAGCTCCCTGATGGCAAGGAATTTTTGTCTGATATGGTCACGGCTACAATCCTTGGAACCCAGTTAGATGCATAGTAGGCGCTCAGTATATACTTATTGAAAGAATGAATGAATTTCTTCTATTTTGATTTTACTTGGAGTTTATATTTCACCAAACACTTTCATCATTTATTGATATGATCATATTTTTCCCTTGGATTTGTTAGTGTAATGAATTATGTTAATTGATTTCCTGTTATAAATCTGTGTTACTAGGATAAATCCCACTTGATCATAATGACATTTTGCCAGATTTCATTTACTAGTGTTTTATTTCAAATTTTTATGTTTCTATTCAGAAGAATAATTGGTCTAGAGTTTCCTTTTTTGAAGCACTCTGCATCAGGTTTTTGTACTAAGGCAAAGTGGGCTTCATAAAGTGAATTGCAGTGCTTTATCTTTTCCTATGATCTGGAAGAGTTTAAATAACATTGGAATTATTTGTTCTTTAAAGTTTACATAGAACTCAGCTGTGAAACCATCTGTTCCTGGTGCCTTTTATAATGGTAGATCTTTAATCACCTTTCTAGTCTCTTCCATGGTAATTGGCCTTCTCATTTTCTACTTCTCCTTGGGTCAATTCAGGTAATTTGTATTTTACTAGGTAAATATCCACTTCTAGATTTCCTATTTTGTTTCTGCTGAGTTGATGTAGAATTCCTTTGTAATCTTTTAATCCCTAGTGCATCTAGGTTTATGTCTCCTTTCTCATTCTTAATTCTGCTTGATCTTGTTCTCTTTCTTTCCCTTTAATCAGTCTCCTAACAAATTTGCCTGATCTCAGTACTTTGGAGAAATAGAAAGGCCAGTGCCCCTGCCCGGAACCCATAGGCTCATGGAGAGGGGCGCCTGCAGGATGCCGGCATGGAACAGTTCCTGATGGCAGCAGTGGCAGGACCCCAGCAGGTGAAGGAAGGTGGCTGGAGCTGATGGCTGGGTTTTGACTCTCCCACTTCCCGCTTGTGTGACCTTGGCAAAACACTTTGCTTCTCCACATTTCAGTTTCCCTGTCTGTGAAGGGAGATGATGGTAGCAGTACCTAGCTCACATGGGTGGAGAGGAGGGCCAGATGGGTGTATACGTGCAAAGTGCTGGGCACAATACCTGGCAGAGAGTAAATGTGCAATTAACATCAGCCTTCACTATGGAGGGAACACGGTGGAGGGAACAAGAGGTCACAAGAATTTCCAGAAATCACTGGGAGTCCTATAGAAGAACAGACTTTGGACCCTCATCCTGCAGATATTTGAGAGGAGTAGTGATTCCGGTACTAAGGGGAAGGTGACCTTCCTCTGTGGTCCTAAGCTAGTTAGATATGGGGCCACAGCAGTGACACATATACCCCTCTCACTAAACTGTTCCTACAGTCCTACAAGGTAGGTATTAGGTGGAACCTAATATGAAAGTGCCAGTATTCAACCATTTTTAACCTACAAAAAGGCTCTTTCATAGGGTTCACCCTAAGGTTATTATTATCATCTCCATTTTTCTAATGACCAAGTCAGAGGGGTTAAGCAGCTGTCTGAAGGTCACACAGCCTGTTATAGGTAGAGGTACTTGGGTCAGACCTGGGCCATACAATCCCAAAGCCTATTTTACACCTCGCAGTGTGGTCAGAAAAACAAAAAAACCCGCAAAACCGTGCAAAGATAGGCTGCAAATGCAAGTTGGATGAGGTGGCCGATGCTGATGGCTGAAAAATGGTCAGTGTATGAGCACCTGGGAGGCTGATCTGAACAGGATGGGAGGAGCAGGGCTCCGATGGAGGGAGCTCCTGGGGTCTAAAAATCCAGTCCCCAAAGCTCTGGCCTGTGTGTGGAGCCACTGCCGTTCTGACATTCTATTTATGGAACTATTTCAGCGCGTACCTGATGAAAGAGCAGGTATTTATTTGCAGGACCTGGAAGCTCTTGAAAGGCAGGGATCCTCTCTCATTTATTTTGTAACCACCTTACAAGTAACAGTTTCCTGACAAATGGTCAGCCGTACAAGTTTGAGCTATTTCATAAGGGACTGCTCATTCAGATTGAATTTTGGGGAGGGAGGGATGGGTGCTGTTTATCTAGTTGTATCCAATATGGGCAAGAGAAAATGGGGTCCAATAGTCATATAGGATCTATCCATCCAGAGGTCTGTGAATGACAATACTTAGGGTGGGCTCTTAAACTTGGGACTTTATGAAGATGACAGAATGATTTGTTGATGTGAATGCCTGTATTTTCTCAAGGATGCAGGCAGATGTATAGTACACATGCACATAGGATAAACTGACAAGGATACATAGGATAAACTGACAAGGATACAAAGGGTGTGATGTCAGTCTCCAGGTGCCTACACTAAGGAACGGGGCTAATCCTTAACTAGAACGCTAGAATGCTAACTCCATGGTCTGGCTTGCAGCTCTGTGCTTCAGAACCCTCCTTCCTGGGCCTCAGTCACTGCTTATGCGCTTTCTTAAAACGCTCCACTAAGAGCCCAGAGTACTGGATCTCAATCTATTTCCGGGGGAGGGTTGCCTCTCCCCAACACACTGCAAAATTCTCACTCTGGGCATTGCCACGGCCCTGGTCTCCAATCTGAGAGGCCCCAAGTGTGCCTTCCCTCTGTCGGGACCAGTGAGACTCTGTTCTGCTCTGTTTTCTAGCTCTTCTTACAGGAATGAGAAGAATCATTCATCTCAGTCCTGTTTTCTGGGATGAAGACGGTTCTCGGAGTCTGAACTAAGGATGGAGAGCCCAGGCAGTCCCCGTGGAACCCACCGTGGTGCCCACTCACCCTGGTACTCTGGTTTCAGCTCACACCTACAGCTTCCTACTGCAAACACTGCTGCTCTCTGCTCCAGGGAATTCTCTGGCTGCTGGAGAGTAGGCGACTCAGGTAGGGGACAGACCAGAAGTGTTGGGGAGTTACAACTCTATGGCAAGAGCTCTCAACCAATAACAAATGAGCGTTAGAGGATAAATAGCCCAGTTCCTTGCCTCTCAGGTGGGACAGCCCTGTGACATGTTCTATGCAGTGTCCTGGAGGGTATCCATTGGAACAGAGCTCATTAAGACACTCCTTCCCTGTCTTACCTCCCCACTCTCCTGCTGCTGCTTCCTGGGCTCGCTTCCCAAATAAACTACTTCCTGCCACATCCTTATCTCGGTGTCTGCTTCTGGGGAATCCCACTAAGACCTCCCTTAAAATATTCTTCCCTCTCAACCCAGCGGCCCTTGTGTACCTGCTGATGGATTGGGTGATGCTTTGTAAATACCAGCAGGCAGCTTTCCTCCTTAGCTAGTCTGTCCTCTCTGTAGCTCGGGCCTTTGGGATTTGTGGATCTAGAGAATATTAGTCGAATGTGCTCGTCCTGCAGTCTGAGTGAGGCTTAAGCAAACCCGTATCACTCATTGCAAAGCAAGTTCTCCTGTGAGCTCCTGGGGGTCTTCGAGGATGGATGCACCTTGGGGAGGAATTTACCTTCACTTTTTTCTGGACACAGCATGGGCTCAAGTTGAATGTCAGTGCTCTAGTGTGCTAGCTCTTCCGTGGCTGTGATCCCTCTGTGCAGTCTTGCCCCAAGGACTGCATGGAGATTCTTCATCACCAGCCCAGCTTTTCTCAAATGATACACTTTTCTTTCTTTCTTTCTTTCCGTTCATTCTTGAAGGAATAAATAGGAAAGTCTTAGCTAAGAGAATTTCTGGTTCGAAAGATGCCAGATAAACTAGCATTTATTAGAATTTTTGAAACCTATTTGAAAGCTTAATGTTGTATTCAGTTATGATTTCTAAATGATGGAGTTTTCATTTTGGAGCTCGGGGAATTGGCACTTCCCTCAGAGGCAGTGTGGTCTGTGAATTCTGGGGTTCAAGGCCTGGCTCTGCCTCATGACCTCATCTCTACACTGACTCCTGTGTCTTCTACCTCTTATCCACTGTCACCTGATGTCTAAGGGCACCTTGCGTGACACGCTCAGACCAAAACCTGCTCTCCCTCAGTCTCCTCCATCATGGTTAATGGCAGCTCCGTCTTCTAGTAGCTTCAGACAAAACCCTTAGGGTCATTTTGATTCCCCTTTTCCTCTCACACTCCCATCCCATCTTTCAGTAGATACTATTGCCTTAACCCTCCAATCTCTGTCTGATTACATCTCCCACCTCCACTGCTGCCTCTCTCTTCTGAGCCATCATTCTTTCTGGCCTAGATTTGTGCAGTAGCAAAATCTCTTACACTGGTCCCCCAGTCTCACCCTTGCTACCCTTCTGTCTGCTCACAGCACAGCAGCCAATGAAAACCCAAGTCCGAGCAGGTCTTTCCCTGCCCGGAACCCTCCAGTGGCTCCCATCCCACTCGAGTAAAGGCCACGTCCTTACAATGGCCTTATGATGGCCTCCAGGCCCCGTCAGAACTGCCCCCAAACCTCTCTGTACCTCTGACTTCAACTGCTCCTGTTCCCCTCCTGATTAACTCTATTCTAGCTATACTGTCCTCCTTGCTTCTCTTCAAACATTCAGCCGTGCCCCTGCCTTAGGGACTTTGCACTTATGGTCCCCTTTGCCTGGAACATTCTTCCCCCAGAAGAGGCTCCCTCACCTCCTTCAGGTCTCTCCTCAAATGTTTTCCTGCTTAAAATTGTCCTCACCTCCAAAGCACTCTCTATCCCTCTCTTCGGCTTTGTTTTTCTCTCTGGCACTTATTGCCACGTGGCATCCATGTACTTTACTTGGTTATAACTAACTAGAACTGAAGCTCCTTGAGAGCAGGGACCGTTCTTGTTCACTGTTATATCCCCACCATCACAACAAAGCTTGGCAGGTGGTAGGTGTTCAGTAGGTGTTTGTGGAAGGATAAATACATGTACGATAGGATGTGATTGCGAGGGAGTCATTCAACTTCTCTGGTCCTCAGTATCAGGGAGAAGCCACACTGAGTGATTTCCAAGGTCCTGTTCCTGCCCTTGATCTCTGGCATCATGAAGAGACCCCTCTGAGAAGCTGTTCTAAGACCTGGGACATCCCCAGCCTTTGTCAGCTATGTCAGGATGGAGCTTCTGGCTTTCTCAGATGAGGGATCATTTACTGGGAAGAAAATGTGGCCAGGGTCAGAGATATATTTACCCTGATCATCTGTTGGAATGGATAGAAGCTGGGATTCCTACAATCCAACAGGCACCCCTGAAGTCTGTGCCCACTGGCCTCTATCTACTTTGCTCTAACCCTGGAGTTGAAATTTTAAGTGCCTATAATAGCTTTCTTTATGTCCCAGGCAGGCGCGTGCACACACGTGTGTGTGTGTGTGTGTGTGTGTGTGTAAGGACCCACTAACCTAATGAGTAAGGACCCGGGAGTATGAGGCGATGTAACAATGGCAGCAAGAACGCAACACACAACCGCAATTCCCCAGCCCTCTCCCAGAACAGTGGCCCCCAGCCATTTCAGGTGTTCTAACCACTCTTCCCACAGCCGGGGGTCTGTGCCCCTCACCTGCCTCCTCCGCTGGGTGGCCCCTCTTTCTGTGACTCTGACACCAGGCCAGCTGTGCCACCTGCGTCCATCCCAAGTCCATGTCCTACCCTCCCATGTGCACCCCTTTCTCTTGGACGCTGTCACGGGGCTTCCTGGGGGTCTGAATGGAGGCTGAACTTGCCAGTTGAGGGGCTGAACTGGGAGTGAAGTAGTTTGTGCAGGACAGGAAGTGTCTCCCCATTATAGTAGGGCATGTCTGGGGACAAGGTGGGTCTGGCCTCCTCTCCCCTTGCTCTGGCTGGGCTGGCTGAGCTGGATAACTGCAGAGCCCTTACTGGCCATCCACCCCTAATCCATCCTCCACACAGCAGCCAGAATGGCGTTTCCAAATAATAATCTGGGATGGTTAATTTTACGCGTCAACTTGACAGGGCCAAGGAAGGGATGCCCAGATGGCTGGTGAAATGTTATTTCTGGGTGTGTCTCTGAGGGCGTTTCTGGAAGAGATTAGCATTTGCAATGGGGAATGAGTAAAGCAGGTGACTCTTCCCACTGGGTGGGCACTGCCCAACAAATACATCCGGGGCCTGAATAGAGCAAAAAGGTGGAGGAAGATTGAATTAGCTCTCTGGCTGACTCCTGAGCTGGGACATCCATCTTCTCCTGCCCTTCATGCCCTTGTTCTCAGGGCTTCAGACTCAGCCTGGAGTCTCTACCATGGGCTCCCTGGCTCTCAGGCCTTCAAACTATACCGCCGGCTTTCCTTCCTGGGTCTCCAGCTTGCAGACGGCAGACCGTGGGACTTCTGTGATCATGTGAGTCAATTCCTTATAATGAATCATGTTCTAAATATATATATATATAATATATATATTATATATATTATATATATATTATATATATATATGTAATTTGTTCTGTTTCTGTGGAAAACCCTGACTAATAAAAAGTCAGTAATGTCACTGTCCTGCTTGAAACTCCTCCCTTGTTCCCCACGGCTCTTAAGACAAAAACCCAATCTCCGTAGCATCAGTTTGGCACATAAGGCCTTTCATGAGCCGGCCCTTGGCTGCCTCCCAGCCTCCGCATCCTCCTGTCCCTTGTGGGGCAGCATCAGGCCTCCCTCCTCTGCTCCTCTGTGCTGCGCTGCGGCACCTATTAGCCTCTCCCAGCACGATTCACGATTCACGCTACATTGTAATCACCTGCCTCCCCCTCTGGACCATGAGCTCCTCAAAGGCAGGGGCTGGGCTAAATATATTTTGAATCTTTGACACTTGGCACTGTGAGTAGAGCTCAGTGTGTGTGTGTGTGTGTGCGCATGCGTGCACGAATGTGTCTATAAAATGAATGGATGAAACCCATCCTCTCAGGGTCCAAGATGTGAACCTACTTTCCCTCTCTCCATTTTCGGCCTGCTGCGGGTGGAAGTGGCCGGGGTGGACCCTCCAGTCCCCTCTCCAGCTTCCACCTGAGAGCTACAGGCTGCCTGCTGCTTCTTACCTCTCTGTACAAAGCCACTGCAAAACCCACTGCATCTTCTTCCTCCCGACTCACCCATCCTCAGAGAGCTGGTGGCTCCTCCCCCTTCCTTCCCAAGCCCCACCCCACCCAAAGAGTTGGGTGGCCTCTCTTCTGCACGGCTCTGTAGCAGGTGCAGTTGGTGCTCTGTCACCGACTGGCTCTGTAACCTTGGGCAAGTCACTTAAGCTCTCTGAGTCTCAGCCTCAGGGAGACCACACAGGGCCCCCAGGCTGGGCACTGCACAATTACAGACTCTGCAGCCTGTCCCATGGCGCTCTTGGATTGAGCAATGCAGTGACCTGCCTCAGGTTCCTCCCATGAAGGTGGTAATACCACTGGGTGGATGACTATAATATAACATGTGTAAAATTCCTAGAACATACACCTAGAACTGGGCACTTAATAAGCACTTAAGTGGCAATCTTTAGAGTTGTTTTATTATCACAACTATTATTATTATTGCGTAAAGAGTGCAATCCTCCTTCTCCTCTGACCCATAGCGTGTGGTTGTAGGGTTGGTGGGAAGTTGAGGGTTTCAGCACCGAGTGATGACTCTGGGGTGGGTCACAGCAGTATGGACTGTTTTGTCACAAGGAAGGTGTCTCTATTGCCCACCTGTGACCCAGGGACCGAGCCTGCTGCCATGATGGCCTGGGCTGAAATGAAACACATCCACAGACACACACTCAGAGAAGAACCATCTGCTCTTTACTCAAGGGATCCAATGATGAATGCAAGCACACAGGGGAAACTGGGTATTGGCCCTATGATCTAGTGGACTTATCTCCCTGTGCCATGCAGGGGGAGCCTTGGTGCCCATTCTTTTGGGACAGCCCATGATGAACATTCCCTAGGTTTTCTGAGTGCCCCATAAATACGCCCCCTTCTTTCCTCATGCAACCAGTCTTCCCCAGGGTCAATCTCCCAGGTTTTAGGGCCCTCTACCCTTCTAAGCAGAAGTTCCCTTTTCTGATGAGTCTGCACTTCTGTGACCTCAAAGTGAGTGCCTTTTAAAATTGTGTGCCCTAGATGCCTCACCCTATTTCTGACCCCACTTCTGCCTGGCATATATTCACCATCTGTCTTGATTTGTGAATCAAAGATGTTCCTTCACTTCTTGACATTTTTTAGGCAACAGTTGGTTTCTCCCCAGCCAAGGAAAGTGGGGAGGCATTGAGCCCCAAAGAAAAAGGGTGTCTCTGTCAGTTTGGGCTGCTATAACAAATACACTGTAGACTTGGTGGCTTAAACAACAGGTACTGGAGGCTGGAAAGTTCAAGATCAAGGTGCCAGTAAATCTGGTGTCTGGTGGGGACTCTCTTCTTGGTTTCAGATGGTTCTCTTCTAAATGTATCCTCACATGGCAGAGAGCAGAGCAGAGAGAAGAGAAGCAAGCTCTTTTGCCTCTTCTCCTGAGGGCACAAATTCCATTCAGTAGGGCCCCACCCTCATGACCTAATTACCTACCAAAGGCCTCACCTCCTAAAACCATCACATTAGGGGTTAAGATTTCAACATATGAGTTCTGGGGAGACACAAACACTTGGTCCATGGCAGACAGGAAGGAACCCCTTCTGGCTATCCTTCATATTGTGTTATAGTTGGAATTTTTTTCTTGTCCTCAAGTGTCTAAATACACGTAGACCATCTTGCACCACAAGGGCTGATTTCTCTGCCGAAAACCATGATCAGATCTACATGGGAGATTCACATTCCCCTTGCTGCCATTACTCTGACTTTATTATGCTTAAAATTGAATGTGTGTCAGAATCATCTGGAGGGCTTGTTAAAACATAAATCGCTGGGCTCTGAATTTCTGAGTCCGTAGGTCTGAGGTGGGGCCTAACATTTGCATCTTACACTTTCTAGGTGATGCTGATGCTGCTGGTCCAGGAACCACATTTTGAGAACCACTGAGCCCCTCTCCCAGCCACAAAATCCTCTTCTTCAAACCTGGAGTCAGAATTCTCTTGACTGCAAAATGTGTGTTGGGTTGGGGAGAGGGATGGAGTGGAGACGGGAAGCTTCCTCACATTCTTATTATAGTTGCACACAAAAATGTTAGCTCTTTATGAGCCTTATAATGAACAAGGCATTGTGCACAAATATGACTGGGATGAGATTGCTGGGTTCAATAAAGTATGAGAAATACTATATATTATTAGCACAGTGCTTTGTAGTTTATAAAGGGCTTCCACATGCATTTTCTACTTTGATCCTTAGAGAGATCCTGGGAGGTGAGCAAGGCATAGATCATCACCCCATTTTACAGATGAGGAATCACAAGGGGAATTAACATTTTTGCTTGCCTGCTGTGTTCCAGGCACATTCCATAAAGATGCTCATCTAGGCCTCACAACAACCCTCAGAAATTGGTATTATTACTTGTCATGTAGATCAGGAAGCTTGGGGCTGAGAAGCTGAATGATTTGTCAAAGGTTGTGCATTTAATTAGCAGCAGAGCCAAAACTAAAATCAATTTCTCCTGACTCCCCATTCAGGACTCTTTCTAAGACACAGTTACACATATTTTGTGTGTGTAACTGGGGTGAAATTTATAACTATTCAAGTAGTTGTAACTCTTTTAAAGAGAATTTTTTTTGGTCCTTTCAGATTCTGTCTTGACTCCTCTCTCTGTGTTCAGTTTTTTCAATCTAGGTTTTCAATCCTTTGTGACACAGAATCAAGGTACTCGGAAGAGAGTGTTGGAACCAGAGGCTAAGCTGAGTTACGTTCAGAAGAGGGAGTAAGTGGAGGGGAGGTGGTTGCGGAATGCCTTCTGGGCTGAGTGTTGAAAGTTTTGTGGGTTTGGCAAGTGGGAGACCCCAGAGCAGCTGCTGGGTGGGAACTGGGAGAAGAGAGAGAAAGGGATTTCACAGAGTTTGCCTCTGGATTTAAATTGGATCTCTCTTGCTATTCTTAAAGAGATGCAGGGAAAATTGACACAAATGTAAAATTACTTTTGGCTACTGAACTGTGCTCATTTGTATGTGATGCTGTGCAGAAAATGAGTTACATGGGACCCCCGTTTATACTAAGGCTATGTATGCATGTGTTTGAAAGTGAAGATGTTTGAATGTGAAAGATAAGGTGTAAAAAAATGATTCAGTAGCAGAGATACTAAGGCTGGGAAGGAAAGAGATAAGGGGAGAAGGAGAAATAAAAGAGAAAGAAACAAAGACAGACAGGGGTAAATATACAGAGAAGTATCTGGGAAATAGAAACCAATTGGCAGGAAATAGAAACCAATTGGGATAAAGTAAGTTTGTCTTCTACTCGTTTCCCAAGGCTCTCTGCTACTGTGTTTCTCAAACTGTGATTAACTATTAGGAATATATTTTCCATTGCTACTCACTACTTATACACATATATAACTGGAAAAAACCTTTTTTTTTTTTTCAGGGACTAATGCTTACCTTACGGTCCCCCATGAGCCACATTTACCAGTATTCGTGTCCCTCCCACAGTGACTGGCTTCAACTAGCAAGACATTAGCAAAGGTGATGCAAGGGGAGGCTTGCTAAGCTCTTGCACAATGGGGCCTGTCCTCTTGGAATTTTGCTCTTGTGATGTACTCCCTTGGAACCCAGAAATCATACTGTGGCTGCCCAAATTAGCCATATAGAGAGGCCACTGGTTGGAGCCCTGAGGCCCTAGCTGACACCCAATCTGAGCTCCCAGCCAATAGCCAGCCTCAACTTGCCAACAATGTAAATGATGCATCTTGAAAGTGGGTCCTCCAGCCCCAATTGAGCCACCGCAGCTGGTGCCCATGGAGCAGAGAAGAGCTGAGCCCTGCCCAAATTCCAGAATTATGAACAAATAAATGTTGTTGTTTCAAGCCCGCCAAGTTTTGGGTTAGGTTTGTTATGCAGCCATAGATAGCATTCTAACTACACGCAGTGCACTGTGGTAGTTTCTATTGTATTCAGTTCTATCTTATTTTTCAAGATGGTGAATTGATTTCATGACTTACTAATGAGTCATGATCCACAGTTTGAAAAGTGCTGCTCTAATCAATGGCAGATGTGTTTGAGACAATCTGTTTTCCAACCTCTCCCTCTATCCTGTTGCTCTTAGCATCTGTGACATATAAGAGATGAGAGGTAATCTCAAGATGTCACCCAGTCCAGGGCTGTGTCTCACAGAGGGCTGCCCCTAAAGCCATCTGGGTCTCCAGGTAGACAATTCTATTCGGTAGATAATTTTACTCAGGCAATTATTTAGCCCTTTTGTATGCCTGGCTCTGAATCCTGCAAGCACAGTTTACAACCAAGCATGGTCTAATGGTACCCAAGATACTAAATTTTTCACTACAAAGGGAGGATGGATATCACTCTCCCAAGCCCTGCCCCATATACCCATCCTACGTCTTCTATTTCTGAAGACTCTGGGTTAAGATGAAGCAAGCATCTTCCTATGTCATTAAAGCTTCTTATAACACAGTCCTGCCACTTACTTGTTTTCCCCCCAAATACAGCAATCCCTGCATCATATTCCACAGAACAAAAATATCAGGACCACCAGGGGAGCCTGTTAAATGCAGATTCCCAGGCCCAACTAAGTGATATGGGCTCAAAAAAGATCCCTGGAGAGTGGTACCTGGAAATCTGAATTTTAACGAGGTCCCCAGCCAGTTCTGCTGCACATGGACGTATAGGTTTAACTATTCTAGGGGCTATGGTCTGGTTCAGTGCATTTCAGCCTTTCCTGCCTCAAGTCATGGTAAGAAATATGTTCACATTCTGTTCCTACACACACATATGTATCTGTAAAGGAAACAGAAGTTTAATCAGACTCTACTGTTGATGTATGTTGCACTTTGAATTTTCTATACTGTTTTATTTTTTTCAAAGGCTGATAGTAACTCATTAAACTGATTTTATGATTCACCAGTGGGTCACACTGTACCATTAGTAACAAACCTGGCCTAAGCAAGCTATGTGTCTATCCAGTAGACATGGCAGATTCTCCAGAGTTTTGCTGTAATAATGATTGTTTGGAGCTGCAAGCCTGGTCTCCATCTTTTTCCAATGTGCCTTTTGATTCTACTGCTACCAGGGCTTACATTCACATAGCACTTACTTAACCATATTCCTCTTTGTCATTGTCGGGTCTCCAGCTCAGCCTAGGCTGGAACTCAGGGTACAGCTGAATCAGGGCCTGGGGCTCCCTCCAGGGCTCAGTTTGAAAGAACCAGTAGCTCTGGGAGCTTTTGGTTGCTGGGAGAAGGACATAGGACAGGGCTGTGACAGCTAACCTCTGCTTTTTCCCCATGATGGTTGTTCCTGAGTCCTCAGGAAGCAGGAACTGGAGTTCCAAGTCCATGAATGGTATCTACGAAGGGCTGTGTGCACCTCCTGCAAGGGCAGAGCTTCTCCAACGTCCAGCTGCTCTAAGGACCTACGAGGCACCTCTCAGGACTCCCAGAAACGAATTGGAGAAGACGGTGTTATCCAATAATTTAAGTAACTTTGTCTTGAATTTGTATTTTCATCTTACATCACTTCTTGGGCTGAGAAGTTCCCTAGATTTATTGCCTTCTGTATAAGTAGGGCTTGCTTGTCCCTAACTCTTTCAAGTGCAAAGTGGGCGACTATCACAGGCTACTCCAAGACTGGGCACCTGTCCTTATTCCCTGTCCCATCCTCTCTGGGATGCTTGACCTGCTTCTCAGTTTCATCCTTCAGCCAGATGAGGCCCCATCTTCTCTGTCCTCAGACTTCAGCCTTTCTATCTCCTCCGTCATTTTTGACATTTGAGACAGCCACCGAAATCAAAGCAGATTCAAAAACATGCCATTTATGGTGTCCAAGAAAGCCAAACGGATCCCCAAATGATTGATTTAGTGGTTGCAGCTGGGCCTGGATGCAGACAGACAGCTAATGAGGTAATTTTTCTAAATGCAAAGTGTAAACAAGATAAGAGCTCCCTTCCTCTCTCTGAGTCTCTCTGGGTTTCTCTCCCTTTCTTTCAATTTTCTGCAGAGATGCACATACCAATTTGTATTTTATACTGTTACGAGTTGAAATGTGTCCCCTCAGAATGATGTGCTGGGAGTCCTAATGCCCAGAATGTGGCCTTATTTGGAGATGGGGTCTTTTCAGAGGTGATCAAGTTAAAATGAGGTCATTAGGGTGAGCCCTAATCCAGTATGATTGGTGCCCTTATGAAGAGGGGACTATTTGGACATAGAGAGAAGCATGCATAGAGGGAAGATGATATAAGGAGACACAGAGAAGCCGTCAACTACAAGCCAAGGAGAGAGGCCTGGAACAGATCCCTTCCTCACAGCCCTCAGAAGGAACCAACCCTTCTGGCACCTTGATCTTGGAATTCCAGCCTCTAGAACAGTGAGACAATACATTGCTATTGTTTAAGCCACCCAGTCTATGGCACTTTGTTACAGCAGTCCCAGCAAACTAATACACACACATTTAAAGTGGTTTCCTTCTGTGTTATCTCAGTTGGTCATTCTCCTTCCTGAGGTAGGGGAGGGCAAAGAAGGTGAAGATTTCCTGTGAAGCTGGTGAGGCTTATTCAGGGCCCTCAGCAACACTGGCCCTTGCAGAGCCCTGGCAGGACCGCCTGTGATGTCTCCACGTGGTCACATGTTTCTGTAAAATGTGCAAATGATGTTTAAACTGCCAGGGTTATGATTGCTGACTCTTCACGGCAGCTTCCCTGCCAGCACACTTTCCATCACGTCATATGGCCTTCGGGTCGCCACACGGCATTCTTAGACCTGGATAAAGGGCATTTGAGTTGACAATGTAGATAGTTGGGGTTCAGTGGGATACATGTATGATTTGTGGTCACTCCCACCTATAATTAAATTTTGCTAGTCACCCCAGTGGAGGAATGGCTTCCAGGGATGCTACTACTGCCCTCTGTGTCCATTCACCTTGTAATGGGACACAAAGGTGTAGGCCAAAGTCAGGTCACTGAATGAAGAGAGCCCATGGCAACCAGCACCAGAAGTGTGTGGGGAGTGGAGGGAAATCAGGTTCGAAACATGGAGCCAGAGGTTGGTCTATGGAAATTCTTCCACTCATCAAATGCATAAAATTGTTAGTCCTTAGAAGTTTAGTATCGGAGCCTGAACCAAGATGACGGAGGAGAAGGACGTGCTCTCTCTCCCTCTTGTGAGAACACCAGAATCACAACTAGCTGCTGGACAATCATCGACAGGAAGACACTGGAACTCACAAAAAAGATACCCCATATCCAAAGACAAAGGAGAAACCACAATGAAACAGTAGGAGGGGCGCAATCACAGTAAAATCAAATCCCATAACTGCTGGGTGGGTGACTCACAGACTGGAGAACACTTATACCACAGAAGTCCACCCACTGGAGTGAAGGTTCTGAGCCCCACGTCAGGCTTCCCAACCTGTGGGTCTGGTAATGGGAGGAGGAATTCCTAGAGAATCAGACTTTGAAGGCTAGTGGGATTTGATTGCAGGACTTTGACAGGACTGTGGGAAACAGAGACTCCACTCTTGGATGGCACACACAAAGTAGTGTGTGCATTGGGACCCAGGAGAAGGAGCAGTGACCCCAGGGGAGACTGAACCAGACCTACCTGCTAGTGTTGGATGGTCTCCTGCAGAGGTGGGGGGGTGGCTGTGGCTCACCGTGGGGACAAGGACACTGGCAGCAGAAGTTCTGGGAAGTACTCCTTGGCGTGAGCCCTCCCAGAGTCTGTCATTAGCCCCACCAAAGAGCCCAGGTAGGCTCCAGTGTTGGGTTGCCTCAGGCCAAACAACCAACAGGGAGGGAACCCAGCCCCACCCATCAGCAGTCAAGCGGATTAAAGGTTTACTGAGCTCTGCCCACCAGAACAACAGTCAGTTCTACCCACCACCAGTCCCTCCCATCAAGTCTCTTAGATAGCCTCATCCACCAGAGGGCAGAGAGCAGAAGCAAGAAGAACTACAATCCTGCAGCCTGTGGAACAAAAACCACATTCACAGAAAGATAGACAAGATGAAAAGGCAGAGGGCTATGTACGAGATGAAGGAACAAGATAAAACCCCAGAAAAACAACTAAATGAAGTGGAGATAGGCAACCTTCCAGAAAAAGAATTCAGAATAATGACAGTGAAGATGATCCAGGACCTCGGAAAAAGAATGGAGGCAAAGATTGAGAAGATGCAAGAAATGTTTAACAAAGACCTAGAAGAATTAAAGAACAAACAAACAGAGATGAACAATACAATAACTGAAATGAAAAATACACTAGAAGGAATTAATAGCAGAATAACTGAGGCAGAAGAACAGATAAGTGACCTGGAAGACAGAATGGTGGAATTCACTGCTGTGGAACAGAATAAAGAAAAAAGAATGAAAAGAAATGAAGACAGCCTAAGAGACCTCTGGGACAACTTTAAATGCAACAACATTCTCAATATAGGGGTCCCAGAAGGAGAAGAGAGAGAGAAAGGACCAGAGAAAATATTTGAAGAGATTATAATCGAAAACTTCTCTAACATGGGAAAGGAAATAGCCACCCAAGTCCAGAAAGTGCAGCGAGTCCCATACAGGATAAAACCAAGGAGAAACACGCTGAGACACATAGTAATCAAATTGGCAAAAATTAAAGACAATGAAAAATTATTGAAAGCAACAAGGGAAAAATGAAAAATAACATATGAGGGAACTCCCATAAGGTTAACAGCTGATTTCTCAGCAGAAACTCTACAAGCCAGAAGGGAGTGGCATGATATACTTAAAGTGATGAAAGGGAAGAACCTACAACCAAGATTACTGTACCCAGCAAGGATCTCATTCAGATTCGATGGAGAAATCAAAAGCTTTACAGACAAGCAAAAGCTAAGAGAATTGAGCACCACCAAACCAGCTCTACAACAAACGCTAAAGGAACTTCTCTAAGTGGGAAACACAAGAGAAGAAAAAGATCTACAAAAACAAACCCAAAACAATTAAGAAAATGATCATAGGAACATACATATTGATAATCACCTTAAACGTGAATGGATTAAATGCTCCAACCAATAGACACAGGCTCGCTGAATGGATACAAAAACAAGACCCATCTATATGCTGTCTACGAGAGACCCACTTCAGACCTAGGGGCACTTACAGACTGAAAGTGAGAGGATGGAAAAAGATATTCCATGCAAATGGAAATCAAAAGAAAGCTGGAGTAGCTATACTCATATCAGATAAAATAGACTTTAAAATAATGTTACAAGAGACAAGGAAGGACACTACATAATGATCAAGGGATCAATCCAAGAAGAAGATATAACAATTATAAATATATATGCACCCAACATAGGAGCACCTCAATACATAAGGCAACTGCTAACAGCTATAAAAGAGGAAATCGACAGTTACACAATAATAATGGGGGACTTTTACACCTCACTTACACCAATGGACAGATCATCCAAAATGAAAATAAATAAGGAAACAGAAGCTTTAAATGACACAATAGACCAGGTAGGTTTAAGTGATATTTATAGGACATTCCATCCAAAAACAGCAGGTTACACTTTCTTCTCAAGTGCGCACGGAACATTCTCCAGGATAGATCACATTTTGGGTCACAAATCAAGCCTCAGTAAATTTAAGAAAATTGAAATCATATCAAGCATCTTTTCTGACCACAATGCTATGAGATTAGAAATGAATTACAGGGAAAAAAACGTAAAAAACACAAACACATGGAGGCTAAACAATACGTTACTAAATAACCAAGAGATCACTGAAGAAATCGAAGAGGAAATCAAAAAATACCTAGAGACAGATGGCAATGAAAACACGACGATCCAAAACCTATGGGATACAGCAAAAGCAGTTCTAAGAGGGAATTTTATAGCTATACAAGCCTACCTCAAGAAACAAGAAAAATCTCAAGTAAACAATCTAACCTTACATCTAAAGGAACTAGAGAAAGAAGAACAAACAAAACCCAAAGTTAACAGAAGGAAAGAAATCAGTAAGCTCAGAGCAGAAATAAATTAAATAGAAACAAAGAAAACAATAGCAAAGATCAATAAAACTAAAAGCTGGTTCTTTGAGAAGATAAACAAAATTGATAAACCATTAGCCAGACTCATCAGGAAAAAGAGGGAGAGGACTCAATAAAATTAGAAATGAAAAAGGAGAAGTTACAACAGACACCGCAGAAATACAAAGCATCCTAAGAGACTACTACAAGCAACTCTATGCCGATAAAATGGACAACCTGGAAGAAATGGACAAATTCTTAGAAAGGTATAACCTTCCAAGACTGAACCAGGAAGGAACAGAAAAATCACAAGTAATGAAATTGAAACTGTGATTAAAAATCTTCCAACAAACAAAAGTCCAGGACCTTCACAGGTGAATGGCTTCACAGGTGAATTCTATCAAACATTTAGAGTAGAGCTAACACCCATCCTTCTCAAACTCTTCCCAAATTTGCAGAGGAAGGAACACTCCCAAACTCATTCTATGAGGCCACCATCACCTTGATACCAAAACCAGACAAAGATACCACAAAAAAAGAAAATTACGGACCAATATCACTGATGAATATAGATGCAAGAATCCTCAACAAAATACTAGCAAACAGAATCCAATAACACATTAAAAGGATCATACACCATGATTAAGTGGGATTTATCCCGGGGATGCAAGGATTCTTCAATATACGCAAATCAATCAATGTGATACACCATATTAACAAATTGAAGAAGAAAAACCATATGATCATCTCAATAGATGCAGAAAAAGCTTTTGATAAAATTCAACACCCATTTATGATAAAAACTCTCCAGAAAGTGGGCATAGAGAGAACCTACCTCAACATAATAAAGGCCATATATGACAAACCCACAGCAAACATCATTCTCAATGGTGAAAAACTGAAAGCATATCCTCTAAGATCAGGAACAAGACAAGGATGTCCACTCTCACCACTATTATTCAACATAGTTTTGGAAGTCCTAGCCATGGCAATCAGAGAAGAAAAAGAAATAAAAGGAATACAAATTGCAAAAGAAGAAGTAAAACGGTCACTGTTTGCAGATGACATGATCCTATACATAGAGAATCCTAAAGATGCCACCAGAAAACTACTAGAGCTGATCAATGAATTTGGTAAAGTTGCAGGATACAAAATTAATGCACAGAAATCTCTTGCATTCCTATACAATAATGATGAAAAATCTGAAAGAGAAATTATGGAAACACTCCCATTTACCATTGCAACAAAAAGAATAAAATACCTAGGAATAAACCTACCTAGGGAGACAAAAGACCTGTATGCAGAAAACTGTAAGACACTGATGAAAGAAATTAAAGATGATACCAACAGATGGAGAGATATACCATGTTCTTGGATTGGAAGAATCAATATTGTGAAAATGACTATACTATCCAAAGCAATCTACAGATTCAATGCAATCCCTATCTAATTACCAATGGCATTGTTCACAGAACTAGAACAAAAAATCTTAAAATTTGTATGGAGACACAAAAGACCCCAAATAGCCAAAGCAGTCTTGAGGGAACAAAACAGAGCTGGAGGAATCAGACTTCCTGACTTCAGACTATACTACAAAGTTACAGTAATCAAGACAATATGGTACTGGCACAAAAACAGAAACATAGATCAATGGAACAAGATAGAAAGCCCAGAGATAAACCCATGCACCTATGGTCAACGAATCTATGACAAAGGAGGCAAGGATATACAGTGGAGAAAAGGCAGCCTCTTCAAAGGACAAAGGATTAATCTCCAAAATATATAAACAGCTCATGCAGCTCAATATTAAAGAAACAAACAACCCAATCCAAAAATTGAGAAGACCTCAATAGACATTTCTCCAAAGAAAACATACAGATGGACAAGAAGCACATAAAAAGCTGCTCAACATCACTAATTATTAGAGAAATTCAAATCAAAACTACAATGAGGTATCATCTCACACCAGTTAGGATGGGCATCATCAGAAAATCTATAAACAACAAATGCTGGAGAGGGTGTGGAGAAAAGGGAACCCTCTTGCACTGTTGGTGGGAATGTAAATTGATACAGCCACTATGGAGAACAGTATGGAGGTTCCTTCAAAAACTAAAAATAGAATTACCATATGATCCAGCAATCCCACTACTGGGCATATACCCAGAGAAAACCATAATTCAAAAAGACGCATGCACCCCAGTGTTCATTGCAGCACTATTTACAATAGCCAGGTCATGGAAGCAACCTAAATGCCCATCGACAGACGAATGGATAAAGAAGTTGTGGTACATATATACAATGGAATATTACTCAGCCATAAAAAGGAACGAAATTGGGTCATTTGTTGAGACGTGGGTGGATCTAGAGACTGTCATACAGAGTGAAGTAAGTCAGAGAGAGAAAAACAAATATCGTATATTAACTCATATATGTGGAACCTAGAAAAATGGTACAGATGAACCAGTTTGCAGGGCAGAAATTGAGACACAGATGTAGAGAACAAACGTATGGACACCAAGGGGGGAAAGCCACGGGGGGGTGGGGTTGGTGGTGTGATGAATTGGGAGATTGGGATTGACGTGTATACACTGATGTGTATAAAATTGATGACTAATAAGAACCTGCTGTATTAAAAAAATAAATTAAATAAAATTCAAAAATTAAAAAAAAATAAATGAAGCACCTTAAAAAGAAAAGAAAAAAAAAAGAACAAGGAAATTAAATAGATATAAATGGATATAGAGAGTTGGGAAGAGAGATAGAGAATCTTACCCTGTATAATTTAACCTTGTGTAATTTTAGCTGACTAAAGCTGGATGAATTTGTTATAGTTGTTTTAAATAAGCTTTAATATCGATTGTATGTAATACTAAAACTTAATTTTCCTTCATCTGCTGAAAGGCAAGTTTTCTTGAACTATTGGTCAGCTCCTGATAAGAAATTACAAAAGGATTTTCTTTACCTTTTAATTAATCTTCCTAGAAAGCAAAGATTTTGTATTTTATCAAAATAATTTCCTGTGCTTCATGTTGTCTTTGATTACTTTAGAAAACTGAATCATCTCAACATTAAAAGAGCTGTTTTGTTCACAATTAAAAAAAAAAGTTTAGTATCAGAGGGGTATGACAATTTCTTTGGTTAGTAAGAATAAATTATTTTATTAAATGATTATTATAATCAATAATAATAATTAAATAATTTAATGCTTACGAATGTATTTTTCTGGATTGTGTGACATTGGTAGTATCTGTCAGCTCTTTAGAATTTGTCATTTGTTACGATTTCTTACTTGAAATATTTGCTTTTGTATCTGATTTTGTTGATTATTGAGCTCCTGCCACGTGTTAGGCCCCGAGAACCCAGTAGTGAACCAAGCAGGCAGAGAGCTTACAGTCAAGTTGGGGAGGAGGCCGACACCACCAACCCTGCAAAGGGACTGCCGTTTGCACCATCGTTAAGGTGTTCTGTTTCCCTTGGTGGGGAAAAGTGGTCATTTTCAGTAGGAAATAACATTTTCTTAACAACACCTCCTGATTATCACTGCATACGTGGCAGATGAGCAGAGTGAAATAAAAACTGAGTTTAAATTTGGGTGCTGGACGGTCTGCCAGATTCTCTCTGCAGGAAAGTCATTCAATTCCAGAACACCGGCCTCACCACAGGATGTTAAAATCTGCTCCGCAAAATCGTAAATTACCACCAATTTGGGCAAATGATTCAAACCGGAAGTTATACCTGCTCTTGCCAAGCCTCCACCATATCAGGGAGGATTATCAGACTCAGAGGGGGCTGACCAGGATGGGCTCCTTCATTTGTGTATTCAGTCTTGACCTGAAGGACATATTGATCACTCATCACAGCAATATTTGGTCTTTGGGAAGGTTCAGAGTTGGTACTTTTGCTTCAGCCATGGGAATGGATTTGCTGATGAGAGGACGGTCTTCTTCGAGGTGGGGAGAGTGGAAAAGTGATGATCTGGACCAGATATGGCAAGGCTCGAAGGGAGGAATCTGGCTAATGCAGACAAGCCTTGATGGGAAGTAAGGAGCTGACATGGCGGAAGGCAAGGGGGCCGGAGATGGTTGATGGGGGTCTTCCATTCGAATGTGGATTTTATTCTATAGGTCATAAGGAGCTACTGAATATTCCTGAGCCCTAGGGGCAAAATGAACACAGCTGTGTTTGAGGATGATCAGCTTGTCAGCTATAGGGCAGGAAGATGAGTTTGGAAGCAGGGATACAGGTTCCTGGTTCCTCTGTTAATTCTGGGGAGAGGGGTTGGACCGTGAGGCTGATGGTGGAAACGGGGCGAGAGTTTGTAACTCAGGGTGTGGGGATGGGAGAAAGAGGTGCTCAAGAATGGAGGGGGTTAACCTGAGAGGCACCACGGGTCCTGGTCTCCAGGCAGAGTGAACAGCAATCAGGGCCCGGGCCATGCTGACCTGACTCAGCATCACCCAATCATCACCGTCATTAGAACATCTAAACCCAAGTGGATGTCTGTGATTGTGTGCTTTTGTACTAATTAATTCATCCTCATCAGAAGAAGCAATCCAGATGCTCAGTGTCCCCCACCCCCAACCAGAGTTTGGGGACCAGGGGCGGATGAACTGCAGGCCGAACTTTCCAAACTTCGGTGGCGCCGCAGGAAGGAAGATGTGGGACACATTTGCTGTGGTGAATCATGGCTGTGTCTTCAGCAGGTGTCCTGTGAAGGAAGGTTGGATATCAGAGATATCTTTTTGAGACTGCATTATAACAACCCGTGAGAATCTCCTTCTTTGTTTTACGTTTCACT